>NC_134353.1:658124602-658424602 GCF_048569485.1 Anomaloglossus baeobatrachus
CAGACAATACGCCGCACACTGCATCAAATTGGTCTGCATAGCTCTGCATAGCTGTTATCCCAGAAAGAAGCCTCTTTTAAAGATGATGCACAAGAAAGCTCACAAACAGATTGCTTAAGACATGCAGACTAAGGACATGGATTACTGAAACCATGTCCTGTGGTCTGATGAGAGAAAAACTGTTTTGGTTCAGATGGTGGTGGACACCAGGTGAGTACAAAGACAAGTGTGTCTTATCTACAGTCAAGTACAGTGGGAGTGTCATGGTTTGGGGCTACATGAGCACTGCCGTGTATGGGGAGCTACATTCATTGAGGGAACTATGAATGCCAGCATGTATTGTGACATCAGCCATCACAACCATGCAGAGTATTGACATGGCTGTGATTAGCCATTGAACCACATGACCCTGCCACCATTTTGCTCTGACGAGCGTAATGACAAGATGCTGCTCAAGTCAGGGACAGTGTTAAGTTATTTCTCTTACTCATCTCTCTTTACTCAGACTCGGTGTGGCCATTGTGCACCAGGTGCTTTGATGGCACTCGGAAAAAAAAAAAAGCTCAGTGGGGGCACCCTGGGGAAAAAAAACTCTGTGGGGGCACTCTGCATCAGGCTCTGTGGATGTGCTCTGAAAAAAGCCTTTGTAGCAGCACTCTTATAATTTGGGCTGTGTGCGGAACTCTTAACAAGTTTATTTTATTCCTTTACTTTCTATTTAACCATGATTATGGTGACAGAACCCCTTTAAATAAATTCCCTATCCACATTTGTTAAAATGGCAATTGTCCGGATCTTACCCACCATTTGCCTAATTTCCTCCCGGCAGTGGGGAGTGTAGCTGCCGGGCAGGATTCAAACGCGATTAACCTGCAGATTAACCACACATCTGTAGGTTAATAGTGTTTTTACATCAGTTAGGTTCCCTTTAATTTATGATGCAGAACAATGCAGCAAGTTATAAAGAGGAATTAAATAACCAAATCAACAGTTTCCGAGAGAACAGATGTTGGTTCACGCTCCAGTGCAACGCTATTTGGTCTCTATCATATTTTGAACACGCCTACAACAAATGTAAAAATAATTCCAAATTAAAAGATATAATTATTGCTCAGACAGATGGACGGATACTTTTTCACTGTTCTATTGATGCACGGTCCTGACCGATGCTTACAACAGAAATGTTCAAATCACCAAGGTTGTCTGACTATTAATGATTAATGCAGCTTGACCAAGCTATAGACTTTACAAGGAGAGGTTATCCTTAGCAATTGACAGCTGGCAGCCCTGCATACGTTGTCCAGTTACCAAGGCCTTTCCTAACCTCAATTAATCTTCACACATGCCAGGCAAAATGAATTGAGAATCCCCTATGACCTTCTCTGGTCAGGTATTACAAAGTTCTTGTCTTACCAGATATTTATTTTGTAATCTGTTCCACATTGTGCAAGTCAAATACATAGTAAAATGGGCAAAAGCAGCACTAAATGGAGAACAAGAGCACACTAAGGGGGAGTGGGTTAAATAAAGATATATATATATATATATATATATATATATATATATATATATATATATATATATATATTAATTAACATATATATATATTATATACACAGTATCACAAAAGGGAGTACATTTCTCACATTTTTGTAAATATTTTATCTTTTCATAGGACAACACTGAAGATGACACTTTAATACAATGTAAAGTAGTCAGTGTACAGCTTGTATAAGGCTATGTGCCCACGGGGACAGTGTCCTGCGGTTATATCCGCAGGAGCTCCCAGAAAACTGCAACAAAACTTCTGTCTGTTTCCATGCTGCGGATGTATTGCAGAATGTCCTGCGGATATGGTGCGGTGATTCTGCATTGAGGATACAGTACCATGGCTTCGGCACTGCATCCTCAATGCAGAACAAGTGCTGCAGCGATCGGGGCGTTCATATTACTTATATTACTTACCTCCATCATGCAGCACCTCGCTTTCCAGCGGCCGGGTCACTGTCAGCGTCTGGTGCACTGTGCTGAAGAAGGTGGGCGGGCTTGCACTAGCTCCAGCTGTCACATGACCGGAGCTCGTGCAGGCCCCGCCCACCTCTTCCTTCCTGTACCTGGATCGACCGCGCTCCTGTGCACCGGACGGAGAAAGTGACATCGTTGTCTTCTATCAAGGCAGGTAAGTATATGGGACCCTGCGGAGAATTCCGCAGGAATAATTCCCATGCTGCTGATTTTTCCGCAGGGAAATCCGCATTATTTCCGCTGCGGAAAAAAACGCAGTGTGGGCACAGCAGTTCCCAAATGCCATAGAAATGGCTGGGGAGTAGCTGTGCTGCAAAGGTTTGAAAAATCCGCGGAATTTCCGTGAAAAATCCACGGCAAATTCCACGCATTTTCCGCAGCGTGGGCACATAGCCTAACACTGTAAATTTGGTGCCCTCTAAATAACTCAACACAGCAATTAAGGTCTAAACCACTGGCAACAAAACTGAGTACACCCCATAAGTGAAAATGGCCAAATTGTGGACAATCAGCCATTTTCTATCCCTGGTGACATGTGACTCAATGTTACAAGGTCTCAGGTGTGATTGGGGAGCAGGTGTGTTAAAGTCGGTGTTGTTGCTCACACACTCTCCTAGGATATGAAAAAAGAATTGTTGCTCTACATAAAGATGGCCTAGGCTATAAGATTGCCAGTACCCTGAAACTGAGCTGCAGCACGATGGCCAAGACCATACAGTGGTTTAACAAGACAGGTTCCACTCAGAATAGGCCTCGCTATCTTCGACCAAAGAACTTGAGTGCACGTGTTCAGCATCCTATCCAGAGATTGTCTCTTAAAAATAGACATTTGAGTGCTGCTAGCATGGCTGTTGAGCTTAAAAGAGAAGGGGCTCAGCCTGTCAATGGTCAGACATAAACCAAACACTGCATCAAATTGTTCTGCATGGCTGTCTTCCCAGAAGGAAGCTTCTTTTAAAGATGATGCCCAATAAAACCTGAAGCAGACTAAGAATCTGGATTAACATAGACTAACATGGACTAACATGGGCTAAAGGTGGTCTCACACACAGCGACGACGACAACGACGTCGCTGCTACATCACCATTTCCTGTGACGTTGCAGCGACGTCCCGTCGCTGTGTGTGACATCCAGCAACGAGCTGGCCCCTGCTGTGAGGTCGTTGCTCGTTGCTGAATGTCCTGCTTCATTTTTTCGTCGTCGCTCTCCCGCTGTGAAGCACACATCGCTGTGTGTGACAGCGAGAGAGCGACGAAATGAAGCGAGCAGGGAGCAGGAGCCGGCGTCTGGCAGCTGCGGAAAGCTGTAACCACTGTAAACATCGGGTAACCAAGGGAAGACCTTTCCCTGGTTACCCAATATGTACCTTCGTTACCAGCCTCTGCCGCTCTTGCTGCTAGTGCCGGCTCCTGCTCTGTGCACATGTAGCTGCAGTACGCATCGGGTAATTAACCCTATGTGTACTGTAGCTAGGAGAGCAAGGAGCCAGCGCTAAGCAGTGTGCGCGGCTCCCTGCTGTCTGCACTGTGACATGTAGCTGCAGTACACATCGGGTTAATTAACCCGATGTGTACTGTAGCTAGGAGTGCAAGGAGCCAGCGCTAAGCAGTGTGCGTGGCTAACTGCTCTCTGCACATGTAGCGACGTTATGATTGCTACTGCGTCGCTGTGTTGGACAGCTAAGCAGCGATCATAACAGCGACTTACAAGGTCGCTGTTACGTCACAGAAAATAGTGACGTAACAGCGATGTTGTTGTCGCTGTCGCTATGTGTGAACCCAGCTTTAGAACCATGTCCTGTAATCTGATGAGACCAAGATAAACTTATTTGGTTCAGATGGGGTCAAGCGTATGAGGAGTACAAAGGCAGTATGTCTTGCCTACAGTCAAGCATGGTGGTGGGAGTATCATGGTTTGGGGCTGCATGGAGCTAGAGTTCATTGAGAGAACCGTGAAAGCCAACATGTACTGTGACATACTGAAGCAGAGCATGATCCCCCTCCATTTGGAAACTGGACCTCAGGGCAGTATTCCAATTTTATAAAAACACAAACATACGTCAAAGACTGAGAATTAAGGTACTGGACTGGCCAAGCATGTCTCTAGACCTAAACCCTAATGAACATCTGTGTGGCATCCTCATTATTACAGATAACTAAATTTATGGACATCTACGGTTTCATTTCTTTGTTTGTGTGGATTTGATGTCCAATAGCACCAATAATAATATATTTATCTAGAACATCGGTAAATCGTTCAATACTTATTTCACCCAATGTGTATATATGAACACACATACATTTGTATATTCCTCACTCGTTTAGGAATAAACATATTGTGGACAATCTAATGGCAGTTAAAGAGCACAAATGGAAACAAGGAGTAAAGAAACACGTGTGACATAATTGAAGATGTGTGTTAAACCTTAGATTCAGCAAAGTACCCCCTTTACTCTGATGACAACTTTACATTCTCTTAGCATTCTCTCAAGCAGCTTAATCAGGTAGTCACCTGACATGGCTTTCAAAAAAACAATATTCTTTGTCAAGAGTTCACTTGTGAACACCTGCCTTCAGAAAGTTTTTGCGATTATCAGGTATGAATTGCAGAAGCAGTGTTGGTGCAAAGTGCCATACCACTGCTGCAGAGGATAAGTTTATAACAGTTACAAACCCGCTAATTTACAGCACCTCATAAGTGCTTTTGCAAAGAATCTTCTACTGAGAACAGAAAGAAGAAGAGAGTTGTTTGAGCTTAGCAACACAAGAACTGGTCATTACATCAGTGAAAATCTGATGGTGTGTGAATGGTTTCAACATGTGTGGTGCCCACCTGCAAGGAGGGTGGAGGTATGATGGTGTTGAGGTATTCTGCTGGTGACACTCTTGGCGATTTATTTAAGGAATATTTTTACAGAATGGCCAACATAGTGTTCTGCAATGACACACCATGCCATCTGGTTTGCACTCAGCCTGGTAGTGTTTTTTGGGTCACTGTCCTATCATAAAAAAAAATGATGATCCCACTATGTATGTGACCAAAAGGAGAGAGATGGTGTGCTGCTTCAGATGACATGCCCAACACAATCACCCAACTGCAACCCAAATCAGATTGTTTGGGATGAGTTGGACTGCAGTGTGAAGGCAAGGCATCTAGCAACTGCTGAGTACCTCTGGCAACTGCTTCAAAACTGTTTCAAAATCATTCCAAGTGCAGCTGCTTAGGAGAATGCAACAGTTGTATAAAGCGGTCATCAGAGTAAAAGCAGGGTACTTTTTTAATCCTTAAATTCCTCACATATTGCAGTTTGTTGCGTATAGAGACCAGATCAATAGTCATTGCGATAGCTCACGAGTGCAGAAAGTGCCTACTATGATCTTTTGGGCATGAGAACTGGTCCATGATAGAGAAGAAGCATGTGGCCTGGTCTGACGAATATTGCAGATAGCCAGGTAAGTGTGTGACACACTTTGGAAAGAGAAGGCACAAGGATGGACTACGGCAATAAGGCAAGCCAAGTATAGTTGTAGACCAAATTCACACTTTAATGGTTTTCCCTAATTGCAATGAAAGACATATGCACCCTGCCACATTAGGCTAAGTTCACATTTCTGCTATAATGTATCAGTCTTAATCTGCTGCTATGGTAAACAACGGAATCCGTTTAACGGATTCCGTTGTGTCCCATAGACTTCCATTAGTGGCGGATTGCGACTGATGACCCTGCGTTGCGTCCGCTGCGTCGCGGTCCGTTGTTTTTTGACTGACCGCTGGGTGGGGAGCAACGCAGAATGTAACGTTTTTCTGGCCGTCAAAATTGACTCACCATGCAGGAATCCGCCGCAGTCCGTCACGCTTGTAATGTATGTCTATGGTGCTGGATTCTGTCGTAATCCGTCTTACGACAGAATCCAGCGCTGGATTCCGTCATGCTCTACTGAGCATGCCCAGCAGGTTTGGCACACCCACTGGGCAGTCCCAAACACAAACGGATCATGATTGATCCGTCAAAAAACGGACGCACAGCGGATGCAACGGATCAGTTTTTTCACAGGATTCCTGTGAAAGGAATCCTGTGAAAAACACATCCGTTGCATCAGTTGACAACTTAAAAACGACTGATCCGTTGCTGACGGATTTGAAACAACGGAAGTGTGAACCTAGCCTAACAAGAAAATATTCAGGAAGGGTTTAAGGAATTATGAAACAAAGATGATTTTGCTCACTTGGCCTCCAAAGTCCCCAAACCTTGACCAGATTGAGGGTCTATGAGATGTGCTGGAAAACAAATCATGGATCGTCCTAGAATCTTGGACTAGACTATCAAACTGCATCTATTACCTATATGTCCGATGACCGTAAGTGGGAGCCTGAAATTAAAATGTTTGCAAATAAAAAAAAAAGTTCTAATTGTAAAAATACCACTTTGTCCAACATAAGGGTAAGATATGAGGATATCAGTGTGGCACTCATTTGTCTCTGAAAAGTACTCCAATGTCACCCGGCTTCGCAGTTTCCACCGCTCAGATTTTTATATAAGTTACAGATTTCACATTTAAAATGAATGAGTTCTATTATGCCACTTTACCAAGGTGCTTCCTAAGGGCTGATAAATCTAATTTTAAAACTGTCTAGTTCAAGTTTAAGCTACTTGTTAGTTGGCTTAGTTTGTGCCAAAATGTTTGCCAAAATTGTTGCACATTTTGACACAGTGAGAGGGTTACACTATTCAGCAAGGTGACCTTGCCATTCACTATCCAAAAAACACCTAGCAAACATGGTGCAGGTTCTGAAAAACCTTTTTTTTTACCCACAAATTAAACCAGACTTTTGGCACATTTGGATGATAAATATGCCCCCAATGAGACAAAGAAAGTGACCAAAAATCCCTTCTAACTTACAGTCAGACTGATTATCTTCTAAGATCTTCGATCTTGCTCCCGTGTCTATTCAGCATATTACAGTGGATTTCGACCCCAGCGCAAGCTTTCCATAAGGAGTGCAGCTAGCTAACTGCTAACAGTGTGTAACATACAGTGCCTTGCGAAAGTATTCGGCTCCCTTGAATTTTTCAACCTTTTCCCACATTTCAGGCTTCAAACATAAAGATAAAAATGTTAATGTTACGGTGAAGAATCAACAACAAGTGGGACACAATTGTGAAGTTAAAGGAAATTTATTTCTTATTTTAAACTTTTTAAAAAATAAATATCTGAAAATTGGGGCGTGCAATATAATTTGTCCCATTTAAGTTAATACTCTGTAGCGCCACCTTTTGCTGCAATTACAGCTGCAGTCTCTCGGGGTATGTCTCTATCAGTTTTGCACATAGAGAGACTGAAATTCTTGCCCATTCTTCCTTTACAAACAGCTCGAGCTGAGTGAGGTTGGATGGAGAGCGTTTGTGAACAGCAGTTTTCAGCTCTTTCCACAGATTCTCGATTTGATTCAGGTCTGGACTGTGACTTGGCCATTCTGACACCATGATACGTTTATTTGTGAACCATTCCTATGTAGATTTTGCTTTAGGTTTTTTAAGTTTTGGATCATTGTCTTGTTGGAAGACAAATCTCTGTCCCAGTCTCAGGTCTTTTGCAGTCTCCAACAGTTTTTCTTCAAGAATGGTCCTGTATTTGGCTTCATTCATCTTCCCATCAATTTTAACCATCTTCCCTGTCCTTGCTTAAGAAAAGCAGGCCCAAACCATGATGCTGCCACCACCATGTTTGACAGTGGGGACGGTATGTTCAGGGTGATGAGCGGTGTTGCTTTTACATCAAACATCGTTTGGCATTGTGCCCAGATAGTTCGATTTTGGTTTCATCTGACCAGAGCACCTTCTTTCACATGTTTGATGCATCTCCCAGGTGGCTTGTGGCAAACTTTAAACAACACTTTTTATGGATATCTTTGAGAAACGGCTTTCTCCTTGCCACTCTTCCATAAAAGGCCAGATTTGTGCAGTGTACGACTGATTGTTGTCCTATGGACAGACTCTCCCACCTCAGCTGTAGAGCTCTGCAGTTCATGCAGAGTGATCATGGGGCCTCTTGGCTGCATCTCTGATCAGTCTTCTCCTTGTTTGAGATGAAAGTTTGGATGGACAGTCGGGTCTTGGCAGATTTGCAGTGGTATGATACTCCTTCCATTTCAATATGATCGCTTGCACAGTGCTCCTTAGGTTGTTTAAAGTTTTGGAAATCTTTTTGCAACCAAATCCAGCTTTAAACTTCTCCACAACAGTATCACAGACCTGCCTGTTGTGTTCCTTGGTCTTCATGATGCTATCTGCGCTTTAAATAGAACACTGAGACTATCACAGAGCAGCTGCATTTATACAGACACTTGATTACATACAAGTGGCTTATATTTAACATCACCAGTCATTTAGAACTGGATCATTGGATCATTCAGAGATCCTCAATGAACTTCTAGAGTGAGTTTGCTGCACTGAAAGTAAAGGGGACGAATAATATTGCACGCCCAAATTTTCAGTTATTTATTTTTTTTCAAAAGTTTAAAATAAGCAATAAATTCCGTTCAACTTCACAATTGTGTCCCACTTGTTGTTGATTCATCACCAAAACATTACAATTTTTATCTTTATGTTTGAAGCCTGAAATGTGGTAAAAGGTTGAAAAAGTCAAGGGAGCCGAATACTTTCGCAAGGCACTGTATACACTATCAGGATTCAGCTCTGCTAGTAGATTCAATTAGTCATCAGATGAGAATAAATATGAGATTTGTAAACTTGCAGTCACGTGCGGACTACATTTTCAGCCGCTTCTCTTAAATAGAACATTTATGAAAATCTAGTCAACATTTGACTAGATTTGCAAGCAGGCAAATTGTGTATGCCCAACATTCGAATGGGCAAGCGGAGCTAAATCCTAACAATGTGTATATTACACTCTGTTGGCACTCAGCAAGCTGAATTGCTTGCAGAAAGTTTGCCCTAAGGTTGCACATCTTCCCCATTGCATATTCTTTTTATTACCCAGACAGAATAAAATAGAAAGGAGGGTTGTTCTATTATACACAGTAAGGTAATACCATACTGCTATAATACAACAGCTATAGAAATGATGCCCTCAATGGTTACTTTGTCCATAAGAGAAGTTCTACATCGCTTATTTTATTGAGCATTTCATGCATTACAGTAGGTAACAATGAAATCCAATCACAGGGGTACCCTTGATCTTTCCAATTAAAGCATCAAAGGAAATAGTGAGCCAATTTTATCACACATTGACTGGATTACAGATTATAAGCAAGCTGAAGATAAATATTTAAGCGGCCAAACATGGACATACTACATATTTTAGACAGTTTTGAGCTCAGTAACGGGGCCCATGTGACAGAAATGTGTTAAGGATTCTGAGTGGTTATCACAGGCAGCTGGAGCACATACTAGAACTCAGGGTTTCCGCTCTGGTGCACATCGCAATGTGAGCTGGATAGGGGAGGGGGATTCCCTTGGGGCGCCTCCGGCTGCCCCCATTCTCTCTGTCGGCCAGCTCAGCTCTTTCATCCAATTAAGAGTGATGCAGGGCGGCTGGCTTCCCCTGGAATATGGAACACCTCGTGTGCGCGAAAAGGGGGGGCGGCATGATGAGACAGAATTGTGGCAGAGAGGAAAGCCCTGTGTATAATGGGAGGAGAGCTCACTGATATATACTGCAGTTTTTAACACCTATTCCAGTGCAATCATTAACCTATAGATCACCAGAATACGGCAATATGTATAGGATCCTTTAGGAGCACAAATTAAAGGATATAGACATGTGTGCATGTAGATTCATATATTTTATATATATATATATATATATATATATATATATATATAAAAGAGAGAGCGAGAAAGAGAGAGAGAAAGAGATAATATATATATTACACACACATACATTTTTTGGGGGGTTTTTTGTAGCAGTCAAACCAAAGTAGAGATCTATCTATCTATATATATATACACACACACACACATATACATACATACATACAATAATTATTACTAATAATAATAATAATAATAATTGTATTCATTTATGTAGCGCTATTAATTCCACAGCACTTTACATACATTGGCAACAGAGCGGAGAACGTATTTCACAGGTGAAAATTGAAGGGTTTGTTTAAATTAGCAACTTTCGTGCATTGGATTACCTATCTATATATATAATTGCTTTATTCTGTCTGTCTGTCTGTCTGTCTTGCTGCAAAATTGTGTCCTTACGCTGACACAAAGCTGATTGGCCGCTGGGCTCGCCATGGCCCCGCCCCCCCGCACGGATTGGTCGCTCGCCCAGGCTGCGCCCCCACACGGATTGGCCGGCCGCTCGCCCAGGCTCCGCCCCCCCCACAGATTGGCCTCTCGCCCCGGCACCCTGCAGGCATTGGCAACTCGGCCACGCCCCGCCCCCCTCACGCAATGCACGCTAGCTCTGGCCCCGCCCCCCCACGCATTCCTCGAACCGACACGGTCACGGAGCCACGACTCCCAGGTGAGTACTATACCCCCGGGAGCCCACATCAGCATACGCCGCCAACCCAGCCGACACATACCCTCGCATTGCTGGGGTTGCCGCCCTATGCTGGTGTGGGCTCCCGTGCAAGCGGGGGACGAGATACGCTGGTAACCATGGTAGCATAGTTACCAGCGCATCAAGGTCCTGCAGCGGCGGAACATACACACACGCACACACATAACAGCACACACACACACACATCAGATCACACTCACTCTCACACACACCTCACACACACATCACATCGCATCCACACACTCACAACATCCTGGGATATCGCTTGCTTCTCGGCGGCGATACTGTGGAGTGACCTTACAGGACCTGCCGGAGGATCACATGGCCAGAAGCATGTGGTATCTCCGGATGTTGTGAGTGTGAGCGCGTATGTGTAATATCGTCAATGTGTGTGTGCGTGAGTGTATGCGATCGGGTGTGTGAGTGTATGCGATCGTGTGTGTGTGTGTGTGTGTGAGTGTATGCGATCGGGTGTGTGTGTGTGTGTGTGAGTGTATGCGATCGGGTGTGTGTGTGTGAGTGTATGCGATCGGGTGTGTGTGTGTGTGTGTGTGTGTGTATGCGATCGGATCTGTGAGTGTCGGCAGAGGAGCACGGCGTGCTGGAGGAGGCTGGGAGGAGAGAGGCTGATCATGGGGAAGGCTAGGATGGGGAGGCTGGGAGGGGGGAGGCTGAGAGAAGAGAGGCTGATGCTGGGGGAGGCTGAGGCTGGGGTAGGCTGGGAGGAGAGAGGCTGATGCTGGGAGGAGAGAGGCTGATGCTGGGAGGAGAGAGGCTGATGCTGGGGGAGGCTGAGGCTGGGGTAGGCTGGGAGGAGAGAGGCTGATGCTAGGGACAGAAAAGGCCGATGCTGGGAGGAGAGAGGCTGATGCTGGGGACAGAAAAGGCTGATGCTGGGAGGAGAGAGGCTGATGCTGGGAGGAGAGAGGCTGATGCTGGGAGGAGAGAGGCTGATGCTGGGAGGAGAGAGGCTGATGCTGGGAGGAGAGAGGCTGATGCTGGGAGGAGAGAGGCTGATGCTGGGAGGAGAGAGGCTGATGCTGCGGGTAGAGAGGCTGATGCTGCGGGTAGAGAGGCTGATGCTGGTGCAGCATGGGGGATGGAGCACGATGGGGGGTGCGCAGCATGGGGGATGGAGCACGATGGGGGGTGCGCAGCATGGCAGATGGAGCACGTTTGGGAGTGCGCAGCATGGCGGATGGAGCACGTTTGGGAGTGCGCAGCATCGCGGATGGAGCACGTTTGGGAGTGCGCAGCATGGGGGATGCAGCACGATGGGGAGTGCGCCGTATGGCGGATAGAGCACGTTTGGGAGTGCGCAGTATGGCGGCTGGAGCACGTTTGGGAGTGCGCAGCATGGCGGATGGAGCACGTTTGGGAGTACGCAGCATGGCGGATGGACCACGTTTGGGAGTGCGCAGCATGGCGGATGGAGCACGTTTGGCAGTGCGCAGCATGGCGGATGGAGCATGTTTGGGAGTGCGCAGCATGGCGGATGGAGCACGTTTGGGAGTGCGCAGCATGGCGGATGGACCACGTTTGGGAGTGCGCAGCATGGCGGATGGAGCACGTTTGGGAGTGCGCAGCATGGCGGATGGAGCACGTTTGGGAGTGCGCAGCATGGCGGATGGAGCACGTTTGGGAGTGCGCAGCATGGGGGATGCAGCACGATGGGGAGTGCGGAGTATGGCGGATGGACCACGTTTGGGAGTGCGCAGCATGGCGGATGGACCACGTTTGGGAGTGCGCAGCATGGTGGATGGAGCACGTTTGGGAGTGCGCTGAATGGCGGATGGAGCACATTTGGGAGTGCGCAGCATGGGAGATGGAGCACGATGGGGGGTGCGCAGCATAGGGGATGGAGCACGATGGGGAGTGCGCAGCATGGGGGATGGAGCACGATGGGAAGTGCACACCTCCCCCCAACACAGACACACACACACACACACGCGCACACTGCACAACACACCACACACACACACTGGGAACCACATACAACACATACAACACCGCTCTCACCCCCCGTCACACCCAGACAACACCCAGAACATGTACAGCGCCCTACACAAACACTTGGTAACTACACACAACAACATCTATATATATATATATATATATATATATAGTGCACGTTTGGGAGTGCGCAGCATGGCGGATGGAGCACGTTTGGGAGTGCGCAGCATGGCGGATGGAGCACGATGGGGAGTGCGCAGCATGGGGGATGGAGCACGATGGGGAGTGCGCAGCATGGGGGATGGAGCATGATGGGGGGTGCGCAGCATGGGGGATGGAGCACGATGGGAGGTGCACACCTCCCCCCAACACACACACACGCGCGCACTGCACAACACACACACACACACTGGGAACCACAAACACCGCCCTACACAGACACCCACACACACAGACAACGCTGCACACACACAACACCCAACACACAAACACCGCGGCATACATAAATATACGCACATACCGCACAACACACACATTGCACAAAACATACCTCCCCCCAAAACACACCACACACACACAAACCGCGCAACACACACACACAACGCTACAGACACACAGCGCTCCACAAACAACGCAACACACGCAACATACATACAACACCGCTCTCACCCCCCGCCACACCCAGACAACACCCAGAACATGTACAGCGCCTACACAAACACTTGGTAACTACACACAACAACATCTATGTATATATATATATATATATATATATATAACAAAAATCATACATGAACTACACAATACGTAAATTCTAGAATACCCGATGCGTAGAATCGGGCCACCTTCTACTATATATATAATTGCCTTATTCTGTCTGTCTGTCTTGCTCCAAAATGACGTCATTACAGTGACAACCGTCGCATTGGCCGCTCCGCTCGGCCACGCCCCCTACACACTGTGCCCGCTCGGCCACGCCCCCACACACATTGGGCACCTATACACCTCCCCCCCAGGACTACGCCACCTATTAGACTCCTCCCCCCAGGACTAATCCTCCTATTATCCTCCTCTCTCCCCAGGACTCCTCCTCCTATTATCCTCCTCTCTCCCCAGGACTACTCCCCCTATTATCCTCCTCTCTCCCCAGGATTACTCCCCCTATTATCCTCCTCTCCACCCAGGACTCCTCCTCCTATTATACTCCTCTCTCCCCAGGACTACTCCTCCTATTATACTCCTCTCCCCCCAGGACTACTTCTCCTATTAAACTCCTCTCCCCCCAGGACTACTTCCTCCTATTATACTCCTCTCCCCCCAGGACTACTTCCTCCTATTATACTCCTCTCTTCCCAGGACTACTCCTCCTATTATACTCCTCTCTCCCCAGGACTACTCCTCCTATTATCCTCCTATCTCCCCAGGACTACTGCCCCTATTATACTCCTCTCTCCCCAGGACTACTGCTTCTATTATACTCCTCTCCCCCCAGGACTCCTCCTCCTATTATACTCCTCTCCCCCAGGACTATTCCTCCTATTATACTCCTCTCCCCCAGGACTACTCCTCCTATTATACTCCTCTCCCCCAGGACTACTCCCTCTATTATACTCCTCTCCCCCCAGGACTCCTCCTCCTATTATATTCCTCTCCCCCCAGGACGCCTCCTCCTATTATACTCCTCTCCCCCCAGGCCGCCTCCTCCTATTATACTCATCTCCCCCCAGGACTACTACTCCTATTATACTCCTCTCCCCCCAGGACTACTACTCCTATTATACTCCTCTCTCCCCAGGACTACTCCTCCTATTATACTCCTCTCTCCCCAGGACTACTCCTCCTATTATACTCCTCTCTCCCCAGGACTACTCCTCCTATTATACTCCTCTCTCCCCAGGACTACTCCTCCTATTATCCTCCTCTCTCCCCAGGACTACTCCTCCTATTATCCTCCTCTCTCCCCAGGACTACTCCTCCTATTATCCTCCTCTCTCCCCAGGACTACTCCCCCTATTATACTCCTCTCTCCCCAGGACTACTCCTCCTATTATACGCCTCTCCCCCAGGACTATTCCTCCTATAATACTCCTCTCCCCCAGGACTAGTCCTCCTATTATACTCCTCTCCCCCCAGGACTACTCCCTCTATTATACTCCTCTCCCCCCAGGACTCCTCCTCCTATTATACTCAACTCCCCCCAGGACTACTACTCCTATTATACTCCTCTCCCCCAGGACTACTACTCCTATTATACTCCTCTCTCCCCAGGACTACTCCTCCTATTATCCTCCTCTCTCCCCAGGACTACTCCTCCTATTATCCTCCTCTCTCCCCAGGACTACTACTCCTATTATACTCCTCTCTCCCCAGGACTACTCCTCCTATTATCCTCCTCTCTCCCCAGGACTACTCCCCCTATTATACTCCTCTCTCCCCAGGACTACTCCTCCTATTATACTCCTCTCTCCCCAGGACTACTCCTCCTATTATACTCCTCTCTCCCCAGGACTACTCCTCCTATTATACTCCTCTCTCCCCAGGACTACTCTTCCTATTATACTCCTCTCTCCCCAGGACTACTCCTCCTATTATACTCCTCTCCCCCCAGGACTACTCCTCCAAGACACACACACTGCACAAAACATACCTCCCCCCCAAAACACACACACCCACACAAACCGCGCAACACACACAGCACCACACACACAACGCTGCAGACACACAGCACTCCACAAACAACGCAACACACACAACGCAACACACTAACAACACCGCTCTCACACACCGCCACACCCAGACAACACCCAGAACATGTACAGCGCCCTACACAAACACTTGGCAACTACACACAACAACATATATATATATATATATATATATATATATATATATATATATATATATATATATATATATATTATATATATATATAACAAAAATCATACATTAACTACACAATAAATTCTAGAATACCTGATGCGTTAGAATCGGGCCACCTTCTAGTACTTTGAAAAACACCTTTAGGGACTCTTAAATGGGTTGTCCAGTGAAGACAAGTAATCACCTATCCGAAGGATAGTTATGATTATTTACAGAAAAACTTGTAATTAGAATAGAGCGGATGCCCAAACACAATTTCCTATGCTGCTGAGCACTTATGGCTCATAAGTTCCCAGCAGCCCCATAAAGGGCAAATTAAACAGCGATCTGGCATGTACACTGCCGCTCCATTGTAATGGAGATAAAAGTGCCCCAATTGTTCAGAACTCCAGCAGCCTATAAGGAATAACTTATCTTCATTGGACAACCAGTTTAAGAAGTCTTCTTATTCATCATAAAGTAATATCTTTTCATGATATTAGTGTTGAAAAACCCCTTTATAAAGAAAAATGTTTCACTATAGAACACTTGTCTACGGTTTAATAATTTCCCTTTATAAGAAAAGTACATTTTAGTTTCTCATAGTTTGCATTTGGGGACACAGAACCATGGGTAAGTCTGCTGTGACCTGAAGGCTGACACTATGATTGCATCTAAATAAAATTGCCTCCTCCCCGGGAGACTGTACCTTGCCTGCCAGAGCCAGGTTTCCTCAGTTTTCTGAGAACGCCATAAGAGAAAGAAAGGAAAAAAGAGTTAAGAATAGAATAAATAACCACATGCCCAAAGGAGGGAGCTCTGTTTCCCAATGAAGACTACAAGAAACAGATTTTAGAGCGAGTACTAAAATCTACTTTTCTAAGTTCCCCTTATTGAGGGAGAAAGAATCACAGCATGTCCTAAAGCTATCCCCGGTGAAGGAAACAAAATAAAAATCATACTGTTATCACCTAGCCTTCTTTCCCAACTCAAGTAGAAGTCTGGGCTACTGCCGCCCACAGTATTTGCCCATCAATTTTCCCAAATTTTCCTATCTGCGAAGGCCAAAAGTATGGACTCTGTAAAACTTTGAAAATGTATGCACCGACGCAACAAGTAGCTGAGCTGCAAAGCCGATGCCTGATGCACTGCCCAGGAGGTTCCCACCTCTCACTTAGAGTGTGCATTTCCCCTAACTAGAGCCACCCTAGCCTTAACACCATAGGCTGAATAATCACAGTCTTAATCCAGCAGACAATTGTTGCTTTAGAAGCGGCCTGACCCCTATGATTGTCCTCTGGAATAATGAACAATGAATCCCCTTGTATGAGGCCGTGACCGATAAATAGTACTTTACAGCTCTAACAACATCAAAACTGTGCAGAGCCTTCTCTATAGAGTGAGACGGTGCCGGACAAAAGGAGGCTAAAATAATATCCTCATTTAGGTGAAATTTCGAGACCACCTTCGGAAGAAAAGACGGAATTGACCTCAACACTACCTTATATTGATGAACAAGGTAGGGAGTGCAACATAATAACGCCGCAAGCTCCAAGACTCTTCAAATTGAAGTGATGGCTATAAGGAAAGAAACCTTACAAGAAAGAAAAAGTGTAGAGATCTCTATGATAGGCTCAAAAGGTGGAGACTGAAGAGCTTCTAAAACAAGATTCAGATCCCAATGCTCCATGGGAACTTGATAGAGTGGTCTAACGTTCACCACTCCCTGAAGGAAGGTCTAGACCTGAGTTTTAGAAATAAAGTCCCTCTGAAACAAAATAGCCAGGGCGGACACCTGACCCTTGGGGGAACTAACAGCTAGCCTTGCCTCCAATCAGGACTGCAAAAAGGAGAGCAGTGTCGGCACGGAAAAGGACATCGGCAAAGTAAAAGTAGACTCACAGTAATGTAAATAAGCCCACAATGTATGATGATGGACTCTTAATGAAGATGGCTTCCGGGCCCAAGACAGTATGAGTATTTGGAAATTCAAATGGAAAAACAAACCCTGGGACAAAAGGTGTAGGCGGAACGGAAGAGTCTATGGGACGTCCGTCAGGAGATTGACCACCTCCGAATACCAGACTCTCAAGTGCCAGTCTGGCGCAATAAGAATGACTGGAATCCCCTCTTCTCTGATCTTGAGAAATCTGGGTAGAAGAGGTAGAGGTTGAAACAGGAGAGGTAATTTTGGTGGATTTCATCCTGATAGGGAAAGACAATTATCTCCCTGAACTATGGCAGCACCACTACCGAGGCCAGGATTTTTCTGAACACCCTGGGCACGATTGTCAGCCTTAATGGGAAAGCCCTAAATTAATAGCGAGTCCGCCTGACTGCAAAGCAGAGAAAAGTTGATGGTCCGGAAAAATTGTCACATGCAGATAAGTGTCCTGAGTATCTACTGATGAAACTAATTCCCAGGCTTCCATGGATGCAATCACATACTGAAGAGACTCCATCTTGAAACAACAAAGCCAAACCTATTTGTTCAGATGTTATAAATCTAATATTGGCTGCACTGAACAGTCCTTTTTGTGAATAATCAATAGGTTTGAAAATAACATCCTAAAGTGTTCTGAAAAGGGAACGTCCACAACTACCCCTGCCCAAAGCAGTTAAACTATGGCCTGATCGAAACAGACTCCCATGCTGGAAGACGAGAATGAACGAAATGATCATAAGTAAGGGTGGTGAATTCTATCCTATAATCTTAAGAGTAGAGTTGAGCGAGTACCTAACTATTCGTACTCGCTATACTCATAATGAGTACTGTCTAATAGTTGCATATTAATTCCAAATAGCGTGTGCAAGTCAATGGGGAATACTCGCAAAGTAACGTGTAATGCCGTACTATTTATGCGAGTAGCGAATAGTGCGGAATTTGGGTTACTCGTTACTTTGTGCAATTTTTCCCCACTGACTAGCATTGCACTTGCTATTCGGAATGAATATGTGAGTATTAGACAGTACTTGTTATGAGTATAGCGAGTACGAATAGTTAGGTACTCGCTCAATTCTACTAAAGAGATGACCCCCCCCTGACCCAAAGATCGCAGATTTCCCCAGGTCATGCATCCTCAAATGGAGGAGGCAGCCACCCCCCTGGGAGAAACTCCCAAGTGTTGGCCATCCATCAAACATCTTCCAATTGCCTCTGGATCCAGAGGGCTTAGACCCTGACCCAAAGAGGTGTCCCAATGAAGTGGACCTTAAGGTAGTCCTTCTATGTTTCTGAGGGACTTTCAGCCTGACCTGCCGACCCAACTCCTCCTGCGCTGGAGACTGACGAAAGCGGCAAATTTGAAAGGCCCCCCTCCTCTGAGAGGGATGGCTTGTCCTGAACTAAGGAAGCAGGGTGCTTCCTCAGCATGTAGTTTCAGAAATATTTTTAACTAACCTGGTTCCAAATAAGCGAGAATTACAGAACTCTTAGACTTCTCTGAAGCTATAAAAAAAAAATAAATGAAAACCTACAACTTCTCTTAAAGGGAAGGTCCCAAAGCCAAACAAACAACCAAAACTCCAGTGATTAGCCAAAAATTATAAGGATGATAGAAGGGCCACTGGTAAATAAGGAACCAAAAGAAGAGTAATTGGTGAAATACAAGTAATTTATTACTAATAAATGTGAGCAAGGGAGAGACAGTGAGGGCAACCAAGATAGAAACCGTTGCCAGACACAGAATTGCACAAAAACGCCACCTAATGATGGTTGGTCAAGGCTGCTAGTCCAAAACACAGGATTAATATGAAACCACATTAACCAAAGGGTGAGAATAATGTATAATAGATAATTAACCCAATAAAGGTCACCCAAACAGTGTTTTCTCCCCTACGGGCATAATCATAGCAACATTTCAAAGGAATGTTACCTTGAGACATAATGGACATGGAGCAGCACACAAAACAGGTGGTGGGGGCCTCGACGCGTGTTTCACCGGGCGTGGCTTCGTCAGACGGCATGACCAAGGTGCATCGTCAAGGGGTTTATATATGAGTATACAGGGGTCAACTGACAAATCGGCGCGTTCCACGTCATGATGCCCTGCCTCCTGCGGCGGAGCCCACGGAGAGCCCCGGGTGCAAATGACAGGAGGACGTACGTCATCCCCCCATTTGTCCCGGAAGCACTCCCAGGTCTCCACCACAGGAGACACCAGCATCGCATGCACGCGGTACGTCTGTACCGAGAAAGTGCAGTACTGCCACCCCGCCAGCGATGGTGCTTAGGCCAGAAGACGTCACTTCTACTGTGGAGGATAAGTTTATCCGAGTCACCAGCCTTAGAAGTCGCAGGTTAACAGCAGCTCAGATTAGAGACCAGGTAAATGCCACACAGAGTTCTAGCAGCAGACATCTCTAGAACAACTGTTAAGAGGAGACTTTGTGCAGCAGGCCTTCATGGTAAAATAGCTGCTAGGAAACCACTGCTAAGGACAGGCAACAAGCAGAAGAGACTTGTTTGGGCAAAAGAACACAAGGAATGGACATTAGACCAGTGGAAATCTGTGCTTTGGTCTGAGGAGTCCAAATTTTAGATCTTTGGATCCAACCACCATGTCTTTGTGTGACGCAGAAAAGGTGAACAGATGGACTCTACATGCCTGGTTCACACCATGAAGCATGGAGGAGGAGGAGGTGTGATGGTGCTTTGCTGGTGACACTGTTGGGGATTTAATCAAAATTAAAGGCATACTGAACCAGCATGGCTACCACAGCATCTTGCAGCGGCATGCTATTCCATCTGGTTTTGCGTTTAGTTGGACCATCATTTATTTTTCGACAGGACAATAACCCCAAACACACCTCCAAGCTGTGTATAAGCTATTTGACTAAGAAGGAGAGTGATGGGGTGCTACGCCAGATGAACTGGCCTCCACAGTCACCAGACCTGAACCCAATCGAGATGGTTCGGGGTGAGCTGGACCGCAGAGTGAAGGAAAAAGGTCTAACAAGTGCTAAGCATCTCTGGGAACTCCATCAAGACTGTTGGAAGACCATTTCCGGTGACTACCTCTTGAAGCTCATCAAGAGAATGCCAAGAGTGTGCAAAGCAGTAATCAAAGCAAAAGGTGGCTACTTTGAAGAACCTAGAATATAAGACATATTTTCAGCTGTTTCACACTTTTTTGTTAATTATTTCATTCCACATGTGTTAATTCATAGTTTTGATGCCTGCAATGTGAATCTACAATTTTCAGAGTCATGAAAATAAAGAAAACTCTTTGAATGAGAAGGTGTGTCCAAACGTTTGGTCTGTACTGTACATACTTCTAAAACAGTTTGTTTGGGTGCTCCCAAGCTCTTTGCAAAACCTGAAAATTCTTTATGGTTAGAAAAAGACCTAGCGACCCACTTACGTTTTCTAAGAAAACAAGTTTTGGTAACAGGAAGGGGGTGGTGTAGCCGCTATTCCTAGAGAACGTCAAAGGCTGACACCAAACTGTCCACCATCTCCCTCAATTTTCCCACTTCATATGGATCTAAAAAAGATTCTGAACTACAACTGGAATTTGATTGCTGAGTAGAGAGATTCCCATGAGGAGGAGAAAAGGAACCAAGGTGCCTGGGTCGATGGGGAACCTCAAGGTTGTCTGGACCGCATTCATGACTGGCCATGCTGGTGTGGGGTGGCTGGAGGATCCGATTCACTTGCAGCAGCAATCAGAGCTCCTGGTGTGGCAGCTGTGAACGGCATTCGCTTCACAACCGTAAATATCGTTCTGGACACCCAGGTTAATTCAGATGGAAACATAGCTAAATTACAAGTCCAAGAAGTCAGGGCTATTTTCTCCTCCAATGTCATAGAGGTCCCTGAAGTGGTTGCAGGGAAGTAGGAGGGGTACAGACGGCACAATAGAGAACCGACTGACCGGTGGAAGACTAAGGGTACCTTCACACTTAGCGATGCAGCTGCGATCCGACCAGCGATCTGACCTGGTCAGGATCGCTGCTGCATCGCTACATGGTCGCTGGTGAGCTGTCAAACAGGCAGATCTCACCAGCGACCACTGAACAGCCCCCAGCCAGCAGCGACGTGCAAGCGACGCTGCGCTTGCACGGAGCCGCCGACTGGAAGCTGCGGAGACTGGTAACTAAGGTAAACATCGGGTATGGTTACCCGATGTTTACATTAGTTACCAGCGCTGTGTGCAGAGAGCAGGGAGCCGCGCACACTGAGCGCTGGCTCCTTGCTCTCCTAGCTGCTGTACACATCGGGTTGTGTGTAACGAGCAGCGATCTCGCAGCAGGGGCCAGATCGCTGCTCAGTGTCACACACAGCGAGATCGCTAATGAGGTCACTGCTGCGTCACAAAAAGCGTTACTCAGCAGCGATCTCGGCAGCGAGCTCGCTGTGTGTGAAGCACCCCTAAGTATTACAAGTCATACATGCATAGAAAGAAACAAGTGCAGGCTGTGCTAAAGGGCAAGTACGGTCTTCTTTAGACATTTCAAGAGGTAGGAAATAAAAGAAAACCACCAAAATCCACTTAAACAGTGATAAAAAAAAATAAACTGTTAGCGTGCTTTATACCAGCCATGAGATGCCAACAGCCTACCCCATCCACGCAGCCGGAATATGTTCTCTATGAGCCAAGAGGCAGAAGACGCCAATGTACTTCCGTGCCCCACACCACTTAAAAGGTACCACGCCATAAGGAGGAAGAGACAGAGCCAAAGGGACGGGAACCCGGCGTGCAAAGACATCACCGTTGATTGCCTGAAATAACTGGCCGTGCTGATTGGCCAAATGAAACATTGCCACTGAGAGCTTCTTCACATATGATTGCAGACTAACTGTAAAGGCTGCTTTACACAAGACAATCTATCGTGCGATAGATCGTCGGGGTCACGGTTTTTGTGACGCACATCCGGCATCGCTGGCGCAGTATCGCTCACAAATTGTGAGTCGTGTACTGGTCGCTAGGTTCCATAATATCGGTTCTGAAATCGGACACCACGGGAGTGATGAACATCGCGTACCTGCCTCCCGCGTCAGCCGCCGGCTCTATGTGGAAGGAAGGAGGTGGGCGGGA
This sequence comes from Anomaloglossus baeobatrachus, assembly GCF_048569485.1. NCBI lineage: Eukaryota > Metazoa > Chordata > Amphibia > Anura > Aromobatidae > Anomaloglossus > Anomaloglossus baeobatrachus. Next base: position 658,147,020 of record NC_134353.1, read on the forward strand.
TGTTTACATCCTGCTCATCTCCGCCCCTCCGCTTCTATTGGCCGGCGGCCGTGTGACGTCGCTGTGACGCCGAACGTCCTTCCCACTCCAGGAAGTGGACGTTCGCCGCCCACAGCATGGTCGGACGAGAGGTAAGTATGTGTGACGGGGGTTATCGACTTTGTGCGCCACGGGCAGCGATTTGCCCGTGACGCAAAAAGGACGGGGGCGGGTACGATCGATTGTGAAATCGCACAATCAGTCGTACCATGTAAAGCAGCCTTAAGACCCTCGGAAACAGGGTCCGGCCTGCTACACCAGGATGCAGAGGGCAAGAGGCTCGCAGAAAAATCGGTAGCCACACAACACAATCCTGCATCAGCCCACCAAACAGGCGACACTCAGATAGGCAATTATGACAGCCTGCAGCCGCACCATTCCTCTGCGCCTTAACCGTCCACCAATCACTGGCTTCTACCACTCCAAGAAAAAGATTGGAGGGTGGAGGGGGGTCAGGAGAGAAAAAGTGACTCAAGACAGGGTCATCCTTACCTGTCTTGAAGATCCATGACTCCCTATCTTCTGCTCCATGCACACGCGCGCTATGTGGGACGGCAGATATGAGCCAATTGGCTTATGGAGCTCCACCATAATACCTTACTACCAATTGTGTAAAGGTACAAATGGACCGGCCACACTGAAGGATAAGGATACGGACTTAATTACAGCCTGTACTCTCCATTGCTACATTGGTGAAACAGGGTGCACAATTACCCTCCATTACCCATAAGATATCCATCTGAAAAACACAAAGCAAATCTAAGGTTGGTGCCTTGCCTGACACAGGTCTGGGATAGATTTTGCCTCCAACTGACAGTACTGGATACTAAGGAAGACTGAGGCTATGTGCGCACGTTGCGTTTTATCCCGCGTTTTGAACTGCAGCGTAACTGCATGCATTCAGCTTCCCCAGCAAAGTCTATGATAAAGCCGAAAAATGAATGCACACGCTGCGTTTGTAAACGCTGCGTTTTGGATGCCCAAAATCTCTATGGAAAAAAAAAGCAGCATGCGACTTCTTTTGTGCGTTGTAGCTGCGTTCTCCACCCATTGAAATCAATGATGTGGGTCAGAACGCAACCAAAATGCACTTGGACTGCATTTTTGTTGCGTTCTGCATGCTTTTTTGACAAGCAAAACGCAGGTCTTTTCAGTCTCTGTCAATGTTGGTCAATTTCTGTCTGTGGATGTCGGTGAATCTCCCTCTGTCCGTCGGTCGGTCTCTTTCTCTGTCAGTTGGTCGCTCTGTCTGTCTCTCTCGGTAGGTCTCTCTGTCTGTCCCACCCTCTGTCCGTCGGTCAGTCTCTCCCCCTCTATCATACTCACTGATCCCCGATCACCGGCGGTGCGCTGCATGGCTGTCACACTGCTCTGGCGGCTTCTCCTGCTTTTGAAAATGCCAGCCGCTCATTATTCAATCTCGTATTCCCTGCTTTCCCCGCCCACCGATGCCTATGATTGGTTGCAGTCAGACACGCCCCCACACTGAGTGACAGCTGTCTCACTGCAACCAATCACAGCCGCAGGTGGGCGGTTCTATATCGTTCAGTAAAATAAATAAATAATTAAAAAAAAATGACGTGCGGTCACCCCCAATTTTGATACCAGCCAAGATAAAGCCACACGGCTGAAGGCTGGTATTCTCAGGATGGGGAGCGCCACGTTATGGGGAGCCCCCCAACCTAACAATATTAGCCAGGAGCTGCCCAGAATTGCCGCATCCATTAGATGCGACAGTCCCAGGATTTTACCCGGTTCATCCCGAATTGCCCTGGTGCAGTGGCAATCGGGGTAATAAGGGGTTAATGGCAGCAGCCCATAGCTGCCACTAAGTCCTAGGTTAATCAAGACAGGCGTCTCCCCGAGATACCTTCCATAATTAACCTGTAAGTGAAAGTAAATAAACACATACACCCGAAAAAATAATTTATTTTTAATAAAAGACAAAAAAACACCCTCTTTCACCACTTTATTAAAATCCCCTCCCCTCCAGGTCCGGCGTAATCCAGAGGTCCCGCGACGCTCTCAGCTCTGCTACATGAAGCGTACAGGAGCGGCAGTAGAAAACCGCCGCCCCTGTGAGCTCCACGCAGCAACTAAAGTGAATTGCGCTGTCAGCGGGGACATCACTGAGGTAATGCCTGTGTGTGTGCGGTGCTGAAGGATGCGGTAGTGCCGGTGTGTGTGCGGTGATGATGAGGGCTGTAGTGTTGGGGTGTGTGCGGTGATGATGAGGGCTGTAGAGTCGGGATGTGTGCGGTGATGTCGGCGGTAATGTCGGGATGTGTACGGGGATGTAGGCGGTAATGTTGGGATGTGTGCGGGGATGTAGGCGGTAATGTCGGGATGTGTGCGGGGATGTAGGTGGTAATGTCGGGATGTGTGCGGGGATGTAGGCGGTAATGTCGGGATGTGTGCGGGGATGTAGGCGGTAATGTCGGGATGTGTGCGGGGATGTAGGCGGTAATGTCGGGATGTGTGCGGGGATGTAGGCGGTAATGTCGGGATGTGTGCAGGGAAGATAATAATCGGGACGCCACACACAGACAGAGCCGCGGTATGACAATTAAGTCGGGTGCAGTTCACCCGAGTTCATTCTCATCGCGTGACTCTTGTCTGTGTCTGCTGTCAGCCGGCATGTAGCAGAGCTGAATTGCCGGGGGAACGCACTGTCAAAAATGCATCCAAAACGCATGCAAAACGCATGGAAAAAGCATCCAAAATGCATGCGTTGTGGATGCATTTTATTTTATAAACGCAGTGTCCAGTCTGCCAGAGGGTGCGTTCTTTTCCGCACTGCAGAGAACGCAACATGCGCACATAGCCTTACTATATATGCAAGGTATGGTCTGCCAGAAAGGAGCAAATTTTATTTAGATGCAATAATAGTGTCAGCCTCCAGATGGCAGCAGACTATCCCATGGTTCTGTGTTCCCCAAGAAGACTATCGAGAAATATTAATCTGTGGGCAGTTCATTGAGAGGTGTATAAATACAGTATACAATATAATTAGTGCCAATTTATATAAATCACATTTTAAGTGCATTCTAACAATAATATTGAATCTTTATATGAGCTTGAATATTCTAAAATGTTTCCAATTTATCTTAAATCACATTGTATTATATTCGTTAAAAAAAATATAAAAAAAAACACAACATGTTAAATAACTGTTCTCTAACCTGCTAGAAAATTGAACACTCCATGTATTTGCCAAAAGGAAAACAAAAAAGGCAACCTTAACGAAACTGCAACCCCAATAAGACCAGATATTTACTATTTATTGCAATGGTGCTCAATAGACAAATGCCGTCAACAAATTAATAGAGCATCTTGGCAAATGAGTTCATTGCTGCTCCCTTGTTGGCAGAACAGTAAAAAAGAGCATTGGAGCTTGAGCACAGATGTGTCTGTCAGACCACATATTGCTCTGTGTTGGAGAAAAGCAGGTTAAGAGCAGTGGTTTTACTGGTGACTGCTAGGCAGTGCCTGTTTTATTGCGTGTTATCATGACAATGTTGATTAGGGAGTCTGGCTTCAGTACACCACTCACATTTTTGTAAGAAAATAAATAAATAGAAAATATGATATATATATCATATTTTCTATTTATTTACTTTTATATAACATACATACACACAAGGGCCTTGCGATGAGCCTTTGCCTTTATCCCCAGAAAGAAACAAGATAGTATTATGAACCTTTACGTTTATTCCACATACTCTCCACTGAAGCCAGCACACTTCTTACATCGGTATTCCAAGTTCTGTAAGCTTACAAAAAAAAAAAAGGATTTTGGTTGTGCCTCAAACCAGGCATCAGTAGCAGCCATGGCATCAGAAATGGTGTGATATTTGGTACCCTTGAGGTGTTTCTTCAGGTTTGGAAACAGATGATAGTCGGAGGGAGCTAAATCTGGTGAATAAGGTGGGTGGTCAACCAGCTGGAAGCCCAGCTCTGCCAGTTTTGCCATGGTCACTTGTGCAGTGTGAGCGGAGGCGTTGTCTTGCAGGAACAAGATCCCTTTGGACAGCTTGCCGCGCATTTTGGCCTTCAAAGCTGCCTTCAATTGGAACAAAAGTTCAATGTAATACCTTACATTGATGGTGGAATCTTTTAGAAGGTAGTCCACGAGCAGCACGCCCTCCTTATCCCAGAACACAGGCACCATTATCTTAGTGGCTGATTTTTGCCCCCTGAATTTCTTTGGACGAGGAGTACCACTGTGCCTCCCCTCTTTACTGCTCCTTGTTTTCAGGGTCATACAAATAAATCCAGGTCTCATCCATAGCGACCAGTTGATCCAGGAAGTTCTTATCAGTCCGAATAACACTGACAAATGGACCGGGAAGTTTTCACTCGCATGCTTCTCTGATCTCTTGTCAAACATTTGGGGACACACTTTTCAGACAGCTTCCTCGTGTCCAAATGTTCATGATAATGACACAAACACATTCACGGGAAATCCCCATGATGTCTGCCATTGCTTTAGCTGAAATACGTCGATTCTCCAGTAGGAGGTTGTGCACAGCATTGACGATCTCCTGAACAACAACCACTCTCGGTCGTCCAGGACTTTCCTCATTATTGGTGCTGAAATGGCCCGATTTAAATCTGGCAACCCAGTTCTTGACTGTGGAATATGAAGGGCATTGCTCCCCCAATGTCTGCGACATATCACCATTAATATCCTTCGCGGACTTTCCTTGTAGAAGCAAGAATTTTATCACTCCTCTGCTCTCAGTTGCTGTGAATATCGCATTAGACCCCTCCATTTTGTTTTCCTGCATGCGTAGAACACTGTTGCCATAAGCAACAAACACAACATTTTGAAAACCTATATTAGACACATAAGGCTTTCATGTGATGTAACATTCGTTACCATACAAACAAAAAAAAGATCACAAAGCCAAAGACTTATCAGCAGCCCCTCATATTTTTATATATATATATATATATATATATATATATATATATATATATATATGATCTTTTCATGTGACAACACTGAAGATATGACACTTTGATACAATGTAAAGTAGTCAGTGTCCAGCTTGTATAACAGTGTAACTTTGGTGCCCTCTAAATAACTCACAGCAATAATGTGTAAACCACTGGCAACAAAAGTGAGTACACCCCTAAGTGAAAATGGCCAAATTGTGTCCAAAGTGTCAATATTTTGTGTGGCCACCATTATTTTCAAGCACTGTCTTAACTCTCTTGGGCATGGAATTCACTAGAGCTTCACAGGAGCCACTGGAACCTCTTCCATCCTCCATGACAACATCATGGAGCTGGTGGATGTTAGAGACTTTGCACTCCTCCACCTTCTGTTTGAGGATGCCCCACAGATGCTCAATAGGGTTTAGGTCTGGAGACATGCTTGGCCAGTCCAGCACCTTTACCCAGCACCTACTTTACATTGTATCAATAATCAATGCAAGATTCATGAGACATAAGGGATTAGAACAGGTCAGGAGCCATCCAAAAATCGCATCTGGTGGAATGCGCTAAAGAGCAACAACATACTGTATATAGCAGGAGCAATTAAAAGCAACCACCAGAGGTAAAAATCAATATAAAAAAATTGATATATTTATATTTATTTATTTATATATTTATATATATATATATATATAAAAAATATTACACATAGTATACAAAAAAACGGTCAGAAAAATAAGGAGGCAATATACACCCCAGGTGGAGAAATTTCAGAAGGGAAAAAAACGCAGCACAATTACCGGTATATACAATAGCTTACAATAAACTGGTCACTGATGTAACCCAGCTTCAGATAGTAGAGCGACATCCTCACACTGGGATGCATAATTAATAACAGTATATATGTGACTGAAATAACAGGAGAATGAACAATCCATAACTATAATAGAAAGTTTCGCAAAAATGCTTTCTCAAGGGGAGGTGTTTTTTTTGCCCATGCATTTTTCTTTTTTTTCGTGAAATCAATGGCTGGAAGGACTAAAAGGAAAAAAAAAAAAAAAAAAGCAGGACAAAAACGCATAAAGAATTGACATGCTGCAGGTTTTATTGTTAACCCAAAACCGCAGGCAAAAAAAGCAATGTGTCCACAAAATTTCTGAATTCTCATAGACTTTCCTGGGATTAGGAAAGATATGCAGTTTTGGGCAACAAACTGCACCAAAAAAAATGTAGCAAGAAACGCAGCCTACGTATTCCTGAACAATTGCTAGATTTATTCACTGTGTTCATACATGTGGTAAACAGCACCAGGAAATGACACAGAACTGTGTTCTACAACACCACCAGCGTCTATGGACTGAAAATCACACTTAATGGGGTTCCAACCGCTAGAGAACATAGATCCCAAATTCTCCTGCTGCTTTAAGCACAAGGCAAAGGGCAAAAGATGTTTGGCAAGATATTTTTAATTCATCAACACCAAAAAACAACCAATATTAGGGAATAAATACACTTAGATGTAAAACACCAACAAATTATGCGAATTGCATAAAATTAATTTTTGTTATTAAATATAAAGCATTAAAAGACAAGATGTCTCAAGCAAACAGACCCCTCAAAGGGTAACTATGTATCAGAAGATTATAATGTTGGGAACACCAGGTCAAAAAATCATGTAAAAGTCACCCCGTATAGAGAAAATTCTAAATATATATCTATATATGAGTACAAATAGTGACACAAGTGTGCAATTATAAAGATATAATGGCTATAATAAACCATAGGAAAACCTAATAATAACAATATACCTACAGGGGAACAGTAAACAAAGGTAATGGCGTCCCACACCCTCTCCAACGCACATTTCGCACTTGTAGCGCTTCTTCCAGGAATGTTATAGAAAAGGCCAAAGTAAGTCTCAAAGGTTACCAGCTATAAGATATCCTATAGAAAGAACAAAAAGGCTGCTTGCAAGAATAACCCTTTAGAAAAATGAATGTAGGGAATGTTGAATCATACTATCTGACGATGCCTAGAGAATTGTTGCAGTACCTTTTGAAATTTCTTGTTTTAAAGCTAATTTATCTATACAGGCAGAAAATCTTTGCTCATATAAACACACTGGCAATAAATGGTTATATAATACTACTATTACATGAAAGATAATGGATTAGACACCTAGTTAAATAGCAAACTTGTCACGTGGAGCTAGGCACCATCATATTCTTAATAATAAAAGATATTTAACCCCTGCAAGTTTTGAGATCTGTCCTGAAAAAAGCACTTTTTTATTGCAATCATTGCATGTAATAGCGGTGAGGGTAAACAAATCTGTAAATCGTTTTAATCAAAATGTTTCTTTGCATTACAAACTGTTAAATGCCTTCCAGAGTCAATCCTGATAAGTCAGTCCCCAGAAAACTCATCTTAACTCCATTCTGATCATGTCAAACAAAATCAATACCCATCAAATCAAATGTGCTCTTACAAGACAGGAGGGGCTGCAGCCAACAACAGACACGGTACCCACTGACATTGAACCGATAAATATTTAGTTTCTCATAATACTTGCTACAAAAATGGGGTTGTATCACTTTGTAAATACTTTGTTACTTATCTTGTGTTCATATTCAGGTATTGGTTTTGTGAACATTTCGATTTTTCTGCTGCAAAAAAGTTGACAGTAAAAATGTTGCGTAAAATACAAAATGCCATGTTTTTGTGTGATTTCTTTGCTTGCGTGTTTTCCCCATTCAGTTGAAAGGGTAAAAAAAGCTTCAAAAATGCTGAAAAAAAGTGACATTCTGCTGATTAAAATAAAATGAAAAATTGTAGGTTCAAGAGGTAAAAATAAGCAGCAAAAAAGCGTAGAAAAAAGGCTACAAAAATACAGAGTGTAGGTGTTGGCGTTGCGGTAGAGGAAGGGGCACTGTGCTGGATATATGGTGGAGCTGCGACGATATCAGGACATTTTGGCGCTCTGTCTTCTCAGTATACAAGAGGATAAGTAGCGACAATCTACTTGCGACCCCAGAGATTGCGCTATTGTCGATCCTGCACGAATCCATAAAAGCGCAGAAATCGGACTTACGGCGCTTTTGCCTTTCAACGGCTCGAACTCTGTGTGACGACATGGACTCTCATGGGTTAAAGTTTCTTAACATTCAGCCAGACGGGATGATAGATTGTTTATAGACGGGGGATAAGTCCCTCATTGTTTTTACAAGACTCTTGTTTACTCATGTAATTGTGTTGGCCACTGAAAGCCAGACGTATTGTTTCTCCAGACTCTTTCAGTAACCATTGTAACGTAGTTGTGTATTGCTAATGTGATTACCTTAGTAGCCATTGTCGAGTCTGTGACTTGCAGACTCCATGTAGATATCTTCAGTCTTTCTGTAGACATCATTTGGATGAACATTGTCCATGCAGCTTGAGATTCATCCAATGGGAGAGGCGATCTTGTCCAACCAATCGATGAGGACGCAGTGTATCCAAGTGGAAGGCTGTGGCTATAAAAGGGATTTCTTTAAGCCACCAGGTTGTTGATGGATGCTGATGGATCCAGTCTAAGCTCTTTGGAGCAGACTAGAGGATCAGGATATCTTATGGCTTCAATCTAGGGACTCCGGTTCCGGTTGGAGACCATACCCACAGCCTAGGGATTTCGACTCCGACTGCCAGGATTGTATCATCATACCAGGACTACCTAAGGAGGACACTCAGGTTGGGACAGTTCAGTCACCTGTTACAGACTTTGCAGACCTCAGCCAGCTTCCTAAAGCTGGCATTATTCCTTTCTCGGTGGGTGCTCGCCAAAAGCGGGGTGCTGCTGGATTGGAGTAAATAGCCCTGGAACCTCTGAGGCATGGACATTCTAAATCCCTGGTGAGCCAGCGGGAGGGTGAGACTCTTGCCTGTTACATTTGTGTGTTTTGCTGGTTATGTGTTATGTGCTGTTAATTGTTTGGGGATCCAATAAAGTCTAATTATTGTGGTTCCCTCACCCTGTGTAGTCTGAGTAGTGTTACGCCCACGGTTAAGGAGGCCGGCGTTCAGTTGGGATGAGCCCTGAGCCACGCTGTCTTTCTAAAGGCGGTGGGTTTTAGTGGACGAGAGCACCCACTGAGCCCCGTGTCTCCACACTCTGATCCCTAGACACTGGAGATCCCCGGGAGTTCCGAGTATGACAGATTGGTTCGCAGAGATGACTAACCTATGTAAAATGGAAGACCTGACTGCGTAATTAAATGGCTCAACGGAAAAATTTGTCAGAGTTTCAAGCCCTTGGATTCTGTTCTTGGACTCCCCCTCCTTCAGGTCTTTATTTGAGACTGTGACTTAAATTATTCCACCCCCTCACTTAGTGGGGGAGGAAGGGGAGGTAAAAAAAAATCCTTGGCAGAACCTCTTGTATTCTCCCCTAAGCGAATGTGGGAATTAAAGGGAACCAAACATCAGGATTTTGGTATATAAGGTGCAGCCAGTGCAGTACTGGCACAATCAGGCACAGGCTGTACATACCATTAGTGGGCAACTCGGATGTTTAGGCTGTGAAATTCAAGTTTATGAAGTTTGAAAATTCATCCACTTTTTGACTAACATTTGCACTTCTACAGATAATATCCGGGCGGTTTATGCACATGATTCCCGCCCCCCACCACCCCCGTTCCTCCCTCTCTGTGGCTGTATGCAAATTTCTCTATTCAGTAACACGGCGTCTGAGTTGGCGCCTACGCATAGCGTTTATCTCCAGCGCCATGCTTTTGAAGCCCGCATTACCCAGTTTGGTGTCTGAGAGGGCGGCGCATGCGCCCTCGCATCTTCAGATCACGTTGTGACCACGGGAGCGTGCATGGTCACAACAGGACTGGAGAACAGCTGATCTTACCGATTAGCTGCAGCAGACAATATCGTAGCTGCAGCTAATCGGGGTAAGATCAGCTGTTCTCCAATCCTGTTGTGACCACGCATGCTCCCACGGTCACAACGAGATCTGAAGATGCGAGGGCGCATGCGCCGCCCTCTCAGACACCAAACTGGGTAATGCGGGCTTCAAAAACATGGTGCCGGAGATAATTGCACTGACTTTACCTTATATACTAAAATCCTGATATCTGGTTCCCCTTAATGTCGAGAAAACTCTTTATGAAACCCTCCGCTCCCTTTCTTCTCCCCCTCTCTTTTCCTCTCCCCTTCCCTTTCCTCTCTTTCTTTCTTCTCTAGATAGAGCAAAAAGCCTAGAGAAAGAGAAGTGGTTCTTTTAGACTACCTGATATAATAACAAAGTCACCGAGACTTATTTGTTGATTCACCTTGTTCCTGTAGAGACCTATAGCCTTTTTCAGGGAACCTTTCGCTATATGTGGTCTCACACTAACTTTGTATTTGTTTTTTGGTTGCAACTATATAATTGATTTAAGTTGATATAAGTCGACTATACATACTGTTATTTATCTTCTGTAATTTCTTGAAAGTTTCATAAAAAGAGATTAAACACAAAAATACAGAATGTGAACAAGCCGATATTATTTTTCGTTTCTAGTCACAATCACGGGAAATTAAAAATGTTGCTGGTTCTTTCTTGGAACCTTAAGGCCATGTGGCCACGCTGCGGAAAATGCGCAGATTTTGCCGCGGATTTCTCGCGGAAAAGCCGCGGATTTTCCGAAAATCTGCAGCAGCTGCACTTCCAAGCCATTGCAATGGCATTTTGGAAATGCTGTGTCCATGCTGCGGATTTTTCCGCGGCGGATTTGCCGCGGATTTTGATTCGGAAAAATCTGCAGCATGTCAATTATTGTTGCGGATTTTGATCCGGACTTTGGCTATAGAATGGGGAAAAAAAAAATCCGCATCAAAATCCGCGGCAATTCCGCGGCAAAAAAAGGTGCGGATTTGCCGCGAAAGTTGCGGCTTTTCATGCAGAAAAATCCGCAGCAACAGTCTACCGTGGACACATAGCCTAAGTATGTCCAGTTTTCTGCACTCCACAGATAGTGAAGAGTCCATACACATGAAATATCTGTTTAGCCAAGAGGTATCTGACTGGCTAGAGATATGGGTCATCATCCTGGTCAGTCAAGGATATTTATATGCCCAACTTTCTAGATGGCTAATTTTTCATGCAATTATGGGTGGTTGACTTTCTTAAGCTCCATTAAAATACTAAAAGATACTGTAATTGTGAACGATGAGCAGCAAAAAAGATCATTGTTCATGGCGGTGCATCATCCTGTATTGCACTTGCCGAGAACTATGATAGCCAATACGCTTTTTTCTGCTTTAAATTTTTGTTTTGCAGGTTTCACTTTGCTGTTATCTTCCAAATATTTTTAAATTTCAATAAACAACGAGGAAGACATTGGCAAAAACATTTTTAAGCAAACATGCTAACAAAACACTCAAAAAACACCTGGCCTTTTTCCAGTTGTCTTTTTTTAGCCTTCCCATTAGCTATTATTGTAAAGTATTTAGCATCTTCCTAGCGGAAAATGTCAGCAGACTGTACATGGTATGAAAGGGAATCTGTCAGCAAGTTTTTGCTATGAAACTGAAGACATCATGCTGTAATGGTTTACACACAGGTTTCAGCTGTGCTTCTCATATCAAGATCCCCGCTGTTTATGTGCAATGTTTGGTTTAGCTTCAGAAGTTTATCATTGCTGGACTAGTTCAGCTAAAGGTCATCTACTCCGCATGGCCCCTGCTGTGATTAGCAGCTCACTATCTATAGACTTTGTGAATAGAGAGCCTGGGAAGCTTTCTCAGCTCTACTGCATTGCTAAATCTAAAAACTGTCAGAACCACAGCACCCAGTAAACTGATCAATTTTTAGATTCAGAGTCTCTTTGCCCACATCATGCTGCTCTCAGATGAGGTAGCAAAAACTTGCTGAAGATTACTTTTAACCCCTTAGCGACCCATGACGTACTGGGTACGTCATGGATCGTGCGAGTTTAATCCCCGCCCCCTGCTGTGGGCAGGACGCGGCGATCCGCACACATATCAGCTGATTTCAACAGTTACATGTGTGCCTGCTAGTCATTAGTGGAATCGCGTTCCACTCGCGACTATTAACCCCTTACATCTCGTGACTATTAATCCCCATCGGAAGTCACGTGACGTGATCACGTGACTTCCAGTGGTTGCCATGGTAGCACAGGGTCATGTGATGATGCCTGTAGCTAACATGAGTCACTTTCTCTCAATGCCAGAATAGTTCCGGCATTGAGAGTAAAGCATCATATCTGCAGATCTCAGTTCTGTAGCTGTGATCTGGCGATATGGAAGAGCGATCAGACTGCTGATCCATATAGCCTCCTAAGGGACCTAGTAAAATAAAAAAAAGAACAAAAAGTTTTAAAAAAATTTAAAAAAAAAATTAAAAACTTAAAAGTTCAAATCACCCCCCTTTCGCCCTATTAAAAATTAAAGGATTAAAAAAATAAAAAAATACACATATTTGGTATCGCTGCATTCAGAAATGCCCGATCTATCAAATTATAAAATCAATTAATCTGATCATTAAACGGCGTAGTGGCAAAAAAATTCCAAACGTCAAAATTACGGTGTTTGGTCGCCGCAAATTTTGCGCAAAATGCAATAACAGGCGATCAAAATGTAGCATCTGCACAAAAATGGTGCGGTTAAAAACGACAGCTCAAGGCACAAAAAATAAGCAGTCACTGAGCCATAGATACCAAAAAATAAGAACGCCAGGGGTTTCGGAAAATGGCGCAAAACGTGTGCTACTTTTTTGGACAAACTTGTGAATTTTTTTAACCCCTTAGATACAAGTAAACCTATACTTGTTTGGGGTCTCCAAAGTCGCACCGGCATGAGGCATCACAGTGATACATCAGTTTTACCATATAGTGAACATGGTGAATAAAATATCCCAAAAACTATTGTGCGATCACACTTTTTTTTGCAGTTTTTCCACACTTGAAATTTTTTTGCTGTTTTCCAGTACACCATATGGTAAAACTTATGGTTTCATTGAAAATTACAACTCATCCCGCAAAAAACAAGCCATTATATATATATATATAATGGCTTGTTTTTTTGCGGGACGAGTTGTAGTTTTAAATGAAACCATAAGGTTTACCATATAGTGTACTGGCAAGATTGATGGAAAAATGTTACAGCTCTCAGAAGAAAGAGGAAAAAAAAAAAAGCAAAACGGAAAAACGCAAAATGCCCGGGAGCTTAAGGGGTTAAATCACACCAATCACCAGGATTTTCCTATATAACCTTAAGCCAGTGCTATACTGGCACTATCAGGCTGATTCTATACATAACCAGAAGGAAAAAAACCTCTAAAACATTAAATTTAAAAATTTATGTTTTAGAGGTTTTTTCCTTCTGGTTTTGCTTTAGTCGATCCTCTTTGATCAGATTATTTATGGTTTTGATGATTCTATACATACCTTTAGTTGTCGTTTTACTTTGACTAAAAGGACCTGTGCGGATATCATACCCATGTGACCAGAAGAGGTGGGGCCTCAGCCAACATAGCTTATACCAGGAAGCAGCATTTTTCTGTTGGCTGAAGCCCCACCCCTTCTGGCCACATGGGTATGAAATCAGTACAGGTCCTTTTAGATACAAAGTAAAACTATTGTATAATAGAATTAGCATAAATAACAGTGGGAGGGGATAACTATGAATACGCCCCCAGCCGCAGCTGTTACTCAACAAGCTGCTGATTTTACAAACTTTACTTGCTTACGTTTCAAAACCTAAACATCCTAGCTGACCACTAAAGGTATGTATAGAGTCAGCATGATAGTGCCAGTATAGCACTGGCTTTAGCTTATATAGGAAAATCCTGGTGATTGGTGGGCTTTAAGGAATCAACACAATTGTCAAAAGGAAATAGTGGTCCATGTTCATTCTGAGCCAAAAGAGATTGTTGCTGAACAGGAAGGTAGTTGAAAACTACCTGCCAGTATATTAATAGTCGCCATATGGGGGGGGAAGAAATGCCAAGATAATCCCTTTAATGGGACATTCGGAGATAGCTAGGCACAGAGCTCAGCTGGTCTTCACACTCCCATAAGAATGAATAGAGCAAATGTGCACATGATCAACCTCCGTTCGTTCCCATTCACATGGAGCTTTTCAGAATCCCATATTTTAGGGTCGATGGGGTTCCCAGTGGTTCGCACCCAGTGATGGGGATTTTGTCCCCTATTCCAACAATTCCGAACTTGAGAATACCCTTATAAATAGAGTTTTCACAGTATTAGGAAGCAGAGGAAAAGTAAAGTACATGTAAAAATAGTTAACATAGGTTTAAGCTGTGGAATAATAAAATGTGTAAATGTGTTAGGCAAAAAGAGAGTGCTACTTTGGAATAAACAGCCCCTCATGCTATGGGAGAGCTGCACTCAAATACATACACACAAAGGTTAGTGACATAAAGATTAACATTACATGCACACACACATACACAATACCTGGCACACACTACGCGGCACTCTCAGATGCAGACTGCTCTCCTTCCCTGACAGGAAAAAAACAAAAATGCCATGGCATGTGAACATGATAATATGCAGCAGATAAAACGAACATTGCCTTCTTATACAGCAAACAGGGCAGTATTCAACTCTACAGACTGGACTTGTGTAGTGTGATGGATGCGTCACCACACCTGGCTACACTGGGGTCTTGAAACTTGGCGTCTGAGACAGTAAACAAATTTTACCCATCCTTCACCGCCCGTCAAGTCATAGTCTGTCCACATTCTTAGTCCATGAGCTCTGCAGAAAATTGCTGCATTACTGAGACGTGGGGGTGACTCCAATGTTTCACGTCAAAGGAAACTGCAAGTGACTTAAAGATAACAAAAATCTCACCAAGATTTTTCATGCATCACCATGCCTATATCAATTTAATAAGGACGTAATCTCATTGTGGATTCTATAAATTGCTATCGCCACCAACTAATTTAACTTTTAAAAAGGACATGACCATCATTTTTATGGCATAAAATAAATCTGATCGTGAGATGATTAAGAGCTTGTGCTGAGTTATATAATTGTGGAGAGTATTAGAGAAAATAAAACGTGAGAAATTGTGACAATTGATGGTGATTTTACATTGTGTCTATAGCCTCCGCTGTGCCTTACCTTTTTGATTGTATTCTGTTTGCTGCCTGCATTCTCGTGCATGATATCCATTGCGCTTTCACGTTCCTTCAACTTTAAGGATTCTATTTCCGTTTTCAGCTCATTCAACTGTTCTTGTAAATGGCGACTTTTTTCCATATACTCCACCCTGAGTAAAATAATGCACAAATTAAGGATTATAAAACTATGAGGAAACAACGTAACATTAAAACCTTCAAAATTAACTGTACCGCGTGCTTTGTACAGTGACCGTACTAGGTTTAGGCAATCATATGTGCCTTAGACTGTAACGTCACTAAGACAGAAATCCAGACAGTAATCAATTACTTTTACGTGTGTGTGTGTGTGTGTGTGTGTGTGTGTGTGTGTGTGTGTGTGTGTGTGTGTGTGTGTGTGTGTGCGTGCATTTTGACTCCTATATAAAGACAGTCCCTTTAGCCCCAGGCGATTTTCCGGTTTGTTTTTTTGCTCCCTTTCTTTCGAAAGCCGTAACTTTTTTTATTTTTCCATCAATCTTGCCATATAAGGGCTTATTTTTTGCGGGACGAGTTGTACTTTTAAATGAAACCATAAGTTTTACCATATAGTGTACTGGAAAACGGCAAAAAAAATTCCAAGTCCCAAAAAATTTGCAACAAAAAAAGAAAGTGTGCTTGCATGATTATTTTTGAGATTTTATTCACTGTGTTCTCTATATGGTAAAACTGATGTGTCGGTGTAATGCCTCGGTCAGTACGAGTTCGTAGATACCAAACATTTACTTGTTTACTTTTATCTAAGGGGTTAAAAAAAAATTCAGAACTTTGTCCCCAAAAAAAAAAAAAAAAAGGCACACTTTTTGCACCATTTTCCATGATCTGTAGCGTTCTCATTTTTTGGGTTACATGGCTCAGTGATGGCTTCTTTTGTTGCGTCTTGAGCTGACGTTTTAAAAAGTACCATTTTTGCAAAGAAACGCCGTTTTGATCGCCTGTTATCGCATTTTGCGCAAAATTCGCGGCGACCAAAAAAAAGTAATTTTGGCATTTGTAATTTTTTTTGCCGCTACGCCACTTACCAATAAGATTAAATGATATTATATTTTGGTAGATCGGGCATTCCTGAACGTGGCTATGCCAAATGTGTGTATATCTTATTTTTTAACTCTTTGATTTCAATGGGGTGAATGTGGGGTGATTTGAACTTTTAGGTTTTTTTATCATTTAAATTTTTTTTTCTATTTTACTAGGCCCCAAAGTGGACTATAACAATCAGCAGTCTGATTGCTGATTCCTTTGTGTAAATCAGAGCAGCATCACTCCGATCTGCACAAAAAACGGATTTTTGTGTACTCACCGTAAAATCGTTTTCTCTTAGCCATCATTGGGGGACACAGGACCATGGGTGTTATGCTGCCTATCCATAAGAGGACACTAAGTAGATGCTAAAGCATAGCTCCTCCTCTGCAGTATACACCCCCTGGCCGGGCCAGGCAACCTCAGTTTTAGTACACAAGCAGTAGGAGAAAAAAAACAGTAAAAACTTCTCAACAGAGGAACATGAGAAAAGAAGAGTCATAACCAAATAAGGTACTGAGAGAACCAAGGCCCAACAGGGCAACAGGGTGGGTGCTGTGTCCCCCAATGATGGCTAAGAGAAAACGATTTTACGGTGAGTACACAAAAATCCGTTTTTCTCTGACGCCTCATTGGGGGACACAGGACCATGGGACATCCTAAAGCAGTCCATGGGTGGGAAACATGAAAGAAAACAACACAACCCAAGGACTAGGAACCAGTCCCAGACAGCCTGGAGCGCCTACTGAGAGAGGTGCTCTACTGCAGTTTGCAGAATTTTCCTACCCAGATTTGCCGCAGTTGAAACCTGGGTATGGACTCTGTAATGCTTTGAAAACGTATGTAGGCTAGACCAGGTCGCAGCATTACACACCTGTTCCACTGAAGCCTGATGCCGAATGGCCAATGAAGCGCCAAATGCTAGTGTGGAATGAGCCCGCAGCCCACTAGGAATGGGCTTGAGTTGCAAGCAGTAGACTTCCTGGATCGCAGAGCGAATCCAGCGAGCCAGAGTCGCCTTTGAAGCTGCCTGTCCCTTCTTAGGCCCCTCAGGAATGACGAACAAAGACTCCGTTTTCCTAAAGGGGGCTGTCCTGGATATGTAATATCTGAGAGCTCTGACGAGGTCTAACGAATGCAGAGACCTTTCCACCCTATGAACCGGGTGTGGACAAAAGGAAGGCAGAACAATGTCCTCGTTCAAATGAAACGGGGTAAGAACCTTTGGAAGGAAATCCAGAAGGGGGCGCAGAACCACCTTGTCCTGGTGAAAAATCAGAAAAGGCTCGCGGCAAGAGAGTGCTGCTAGCTCCGAAACCCGTCTGATGGACGTAATTGCCACCAGGAATGTTACCTTCCAGGACAGAAGAGCAAGGGAGGATTCCTTGAGGGGTTCAAAGGGAGACCTCTGGAGACCGTCCAGAACGAGGTTGAGGTCCCATGGTTCCAGCGGCCGTTTGTACGGGGGAACTAGATGGGAAACGCCCTGGAGGAAGGTCTTGACTTGCGGTTTTTGAGCCAAGCGGCATTGGTAGAAGATTGAGAGCGCTGAGACCTGCCCTTTAAAGGAACTGAGAGCCAACCCCGCTTGCAAGCCAGACTGTAGAAAGTCGAAAATTCTGGGGATGGCCAGAGGCATAGGCTGGACGTTAGTTTCCCTGCACCATGAAAGGAAGATTTTCCACGTACGGTGGTAAATGCGGGATGAAGCAGGCTTTCGAGCGCTGATCATGGTGGAAATAACCACGGGGGAGAATCCCGCTCTTGTTAATACCCAGGTCTCAATGGCCATGCCGTCAGCTTCAGGGCTCTGAAGTTCTGATGGGAAATGGGCCCTTGGGTCAGCAAGTCTGGGATGTCTGGAAGGCGCCACGGTGTGTCTGTGAGCATTTGTACTAATTCGGCGTACCAGGCGCGCCTGGGCCAGTCCAGTGCTATCAGTATCACCGGGATCCCTCTGCCTTGATCTTTCTGATTACCCGCGGCAGCAGGGGTAGAGGTGGAAATATGTAAGGCAGGCGGAACTGGTGCCAGGAGCAGACTAGAGCATCCGCGCCGATGTGCCCCAGCGAGTGCAGATGTGTAGAAACACATCTGGGTGGAGAGACCATTCTCCGGCGGCCAGGCCTTGGCGACTTAGAAAGTCTGCTGCCCAGTTCTCTACCCCCGATATGTGTACCGCTGATATCACTGATCCCGACGATTTGGCCCAGCTGAGGATCTTGTGGGCCCCTCTGCCGATTGATATAGGCTACAGCTGTCGCATTGTCCGATTGGACTCGAATCCGACGACCCGCTAGCAGAGGGCAGAACGCTCTGAGCGCGAGGAAGATCGCGCGTAGTTCCAGGATGTTTATGGGTAGGAAACACTCCTGGGGCGTCCAACGTCCTTGAGCAGTGTGGTGCCGATACACTGCTCCCCAGCCTAGGAGGCTGGCGTCCGTGGTCAGGACTAGCCAGTTCACTGGGAGAAAAGATCTCCCCTTCGATAGGGATGAGGACCGAAGCCACCAGCGGAGTGCGTACCTGACTGAAGGCGTCAGGTGAAGATGTCTGTCCAGGGAGAAGGGGCTCTTGTCCCAGGCCGCTAGAAGGGCTAGCTGCAGTGGGCGGAGGTGCAGATGAGCAAAGGGTACTGCTTCCATAGCTGCCACCATCCTGCCGAGCACTTTCATGCTCAATCGAATGGAGCGAGACGGAGGACGAAGAAGGCAGCGTACCGCTCGTTGAAGAGCGATCGCCTTGTCCTGAGGGAGAAGGATCAAGCCCCGACGGGTGTCCAGGGACATGCCCAGGAAGGTGATGGATCGTGATGGGATCTGGTATGATTTGTCCAGATTCACTAGCCACCCTAAGCGGGATAGGGTGTCCACAGTGATCTGTACGCTGGTTGAGCAGTCGCGGAAGGAGGGGGCCTTGATGAGGAGGTCGTCCAAGTAAGGGAGAACGACTACTCCCCTGGCGTGAAGGACGCTCATGGCGGCCGCCATGACTTTGGTGAAGACCCTTGGTGCGGTGGCAAGGCCGAAGGGTAGAGCTACGAATTGAAAGTGGGAGTCCTGAATTGCGAAGCGGAGGAACTTTTGGTGATCTGGGGCGATGGGTATGTGCAGGTACGCGTCCTTTATGTCTATGGAGGCGAGGAATTCCCCTTCGACCATAGATGCAATAATGGACCTTAGGGACTCTATTCTGAATCTCCGTACGTGCACGTTTGTTTAGGTGTTTGAGGTCCAGGATGGGTCGAACTGACCCATCCTTTTTGGGGACCACAAAGAGGTTGGAATAAAAAAACCCCGAACCTCTCGTCGTCTGGGACAGGTATTATCACTCCTGCTGTTTGGAGCGAGTGGATTGCTGAGAAAAATGCTTTGCGTCGTTTTCGAGTCTTTGGGGGGTTTGAGAGAAAGAACCAACTCGGGGGTCGGGTCCGAAATTCTATGTGGTAACCGGAAGACACAAGGTCTCGCACCCATTTGTCGTCTGAGGTGGCAGCCCAGAAGTGATGAAAGAGCTGCAGTCGACCTCCGTCGTGGCCGAGTCTCCCTAGTCCTGGACTGTTTCGGTCTAGGCTGCCATGACGAAGTGCGTTTCGGGGAGAGCTGAGAAGGTTGGTCCCTGCGCAGTCCGCGGCTGGTGGCGAGGACAGCACGGGATGTCGACCAACCAAATGAGTTCTGAAAGGAGCGGAACGAGGACTGTGGACGTCTGGTGAAGGACGTCCTGGACTTCAGCTGGGGGAGGGAGGTACTCTTTCCTCCCGTGGCGTCAGAAATGAGCTTGTCCAGACAGTCGCCAAACAATCGTTCTGGAAAAAAGGGAAGGCCCGTGAGAGACTTCTTGGAGGCAGAGTCCGTTCGCCATCGTCGGAGCCAGAGAGCTCTACGGATGGCTATGGTATTTGAGGCGGCAAACGCTGCGCAGGTAGCAGCGTCCATGGAGGCCTGCATGAGGTACTCCGCCGCAGCGGCGGCAATTTGAGCTGTTACCTCTGTGAAGGTATGAGTGAACTGGGATTCCTCAAGCGAAGTGTTAAGGGATTCTGCCCAGACCGAGATCGCCTTTGCGACCCACACAGCAGCAAAGGAGGGCGAGAAGGAAGAAACCGCAGCCTCAAAAGCAGAGCGGGCGAGGTCCTCGACCTGTCTGTCTGTCGGGTCCTTGATGGAGGAACCATCGTGTAAAGACAGGAGCGTCTTTGTGGTAAGGCGGGAGACCGAGGGGGGGGTTGACCGAGGGCGGATCGGCCCAGGCCTTAGGGGCAGGTGAGGCAAAAGGGGTACCGGGACTCCATGAGTTTTCGGTTACGGAAGCGCCTGTCAGGCTTCTCCCTTTGCTTTGTGAGGATATCCTGAAACTCTGGGTGATCAGAGAAAATCTTTTGGGGTCTCCTTGCCCTCTTAAAGGAGACCGCATGGTCAGCGGTAGTGGATGGGGGATCCTCCACATGCAGAGTTTGGTTGATTGCTGCTATAAGGGAGTCTATAGCAGTTTGATCATCTGGGGAGGCTGAAACCAAGGAAACCTCTTGGTATAAACAGCATTCTCCCTCCTCCAGCTCTTCAGAAGCCGTGGAGCGTGTGGGAGAGCCTGCCCTGTGTGCTCCCGAGGGAGAGCCCGCTGGAGACACCCGGCCGTGTGCTCTTTTCCTGATCCCTGCAACCGGTGAAGCATGTGCCCGGATTACCTCAGAAGGATCCTCCATAGGGGTATCCTCAGGCTGCATTCCGTCCAGGGACCCAGAAGGGTGTGGAGGACGACATTGCATAGCCAGCACCAGGTTCTGTGACAGTTTTTCCATGGATTGGGACAGAAACTGTGCCCATTCCGGTGGGCTGGGAGCCCTATGCTCTGGGCTGACGGTTGTGTGGGTGGTGGCAGGGCGGTCTTGGGGGGCTATAGGGGCACAGGACTCACAGAGAGAAGAGGTGTGTTTACGTGGTAGCTCAGCGTGGCAGGCAGTGCAGGCTGAATAATAGACTATGTGGGCCTTAGCACTCTTAGTGTCCTTAGGATTCTGCATGTTCCTAATAGGAGTATGCCAGGAGGGGGAGCAATGCTCAGCAGAGCTACAAGTGAAGCAAGCACCTCACCAGAATCAGCCGATGGCCCTGTCCTCAGGAAGGATTAAGCTCTATGGAGATCTTCGCATGCTTTCCGGGGGGAGGGGCTTATCGCGGCCGCGGGGGGCGAGGCTTAGCGTTAAAAGAGAGCGAAGATGAAGTCAGTGTGCCCCCACCTGCTGTGGGTAGTAAAAAACGACGGGAAGGGAGCTTCTGATAGTTTTCCTCCCTCTCCCTCCAGTCAGCACACAGCTTGTCACTGGTGGTTATCAGCCGGCTTTTCTGCTGGAGCAAATAAACAGAGCAAATAAACAGCGTGAGTCCCTGAGCCCTGGGCCCTCCCCCTGCCACCGGAAATTATCTGCAGGACTTTCTGCAAACAGGAGTGACTTCCCCCCTCCTCCAGCCAGCAAGCTAGAGAAAAGTTAACACTGTGTGTGCAGGATCCTTGGGGCTCTCCTCCTTGCACTCAGCAAGGGACTTTCTCATAATAAATACGGTAAAAGTCCTGGGAGCCTTCCCTGCAGCGTATTTTCTCCCTTTGTCTGGGAAACCAGTCAGGGGGGATCTCACCTTAAAACACTGCTTCCATCCAGGCAGTGAAAAGAGTCAGCTTGCTGTGTCCGGTCACACCGGTGCCATATTCAACTCAGAGCCTGCAAAGAGGGGCTGAGGAATTGGGCTATAGGGGCACAGGCCACAACCCTGGGCTTTGGAGAATCGGTGTCTGTGGAACCCGTCGTCCAGCCCAGGATCCAGCGTCGCAGGAGGGGGTACGTGAAGGCGACACTCCACGTTCCCGCCCGTTGGTGGTAGTGGGAGATCGGTCCCAAAAGGAAACCGTCGACCTCAAAAAATAACAAACCTTGAAAGGAAGTGCCTCCTACAAACACTAAGCTAAATCTGAGGCTGCCTGGCCCGGCCAGGGGGTGTATACTGCAGAGGAGGAGCTATGCTTTTGCATCTACTTAGTGTCCTCCTATGGATAGGCAGCATAACACCCATGGTCCTCTGTCCCCCAATGAGGCGTCAGAGAAAGCAGCTCTCCTCTCACACACTGCCCTGTGCTGGCTGTATGAGGAAGTGACTCATGATAGCTACAGGAGTCATCACATGACCCTGTTCTACCATGGCAACCATCAGATCCACGTGATCACATCACGTGACTTCCGATGGAGCCGGGTAAGTGAATGCTTACCACGGCCCGCTGTTACATCGCACTGTGACATTTTCACAGCGCGCTGTAATGGGTTAACAGACACGAGTAGGTAGCGAATCCACTCATGCCTGCTAGCCACACGTCAGCTGTTCAAATCAGCCGGCGGGCAGCAGGCAGGCATTAACCTGATACGATTCATGACGTACCCAGTGCGTCATGTGTCGTGAAGAGGTTAATGCTTATTACATTCACACTTTGCTTGTAGCACTTCATTTTGGCATTTTTGAGAAATCTATCCTTCAAGCTTTAAATTCCAGATGGCAGTGGGAGAGGGCACTGTATTTCCCACTCTGCTGTGCGCTCTCCCTTTTCCCCGCCTACATCAGGTCTTTGATTGACAGGTCAGTCTTCTTTCAGTGACCTGTCTCTCCCATGTGCCACTGCCTGAATTTGTTTTATCAGAAGGGATGGTGCAGTGGTGTGAGATCAATGGACCGGCTCCCACAATGTCATCAGGAACTTACTGCGCATGTTCTTTCCCTTCTGATGAGATGAAGAAGTGCATTGACAGTGTCTGCGCAAAATGCCTCTACCAAATAATACAAGCAAGGTATGCCTGTAATAAAGCAACACTGGCTTTCCGCTCATGCCTTTAACCGAGGGGCGAATATCCTCAGGTCCTCTTTAAAGACTGGATCAGTGAATTAAGACTATAATGCATGATCTAATTTTACAAGAATCGATAGTTGTGTTTAATGACCATCAAAGTTAAATTAACAATTTGGCATCCAGATGTCAGATAAACTCTATAGATGTTAAACTAAGGTCATGTTAGCTACCCTCTAAAAATACAAGCAAATGATTGATTGCTAATTATAATTCTTGAAATAAAATGATCATTTCCAACCAATGAAAATTGGTTCTATTCCATCATTAATAATTGCTTAATGTGTTGTTCACATTCACTTTTTTCCTTCCATCTTTACTGATTAATTCTGGTATCAGCCAAACAATCTAAAAAATAAAACACTGTACTCGCTCGGCTGAGTGCTCCTGTGTTATCTATGGGAGAGTTGCCAGTTTAGCTTGGAGAGAACAATACAATCAGCAGTCTGAAATCGGTCATGCTCCATCGACATCATCCCTGACAAACTGTCTGGGGCCCCCAATGAACATTAGACTGTCAGCCGAATCATTCGACATTGGCGGGTTTCGGCCAACACGAGTCTAATGTGTATGCAGGTCTTAAAGCATTGCCTCAACTGTCTGCAAGCCCTCTTATGAGAAGGTGTAAGGTAGTGCTGTAATTATTCCCCACCTTCACAGACAGTACACCTCTTCTATGGAGACACTGCTGAGCTGTTTATGGAACTACTGCGTCAGCAACATTTATAACTCTTCTAAAGAGGACTTTGGGGCCCCATTTTCAGGATAGGTGTTGGTATATGCAGTGATTATACATGTTTTATCATCCTGTGGATAAGCTGATAAATGTTTTTATATGAGAGTTCCATTTAGAATAATGTGAAAGAAGGCAGAAGCAAATCCAGCGGTGTTCCTCAATAACCAGAAGATGTGAGTAAAATCATGTAATTTTATTGAAAAAATATTAAAAAAAAAATCCAGCAAGAATAGCAGTGACAAAACGGGAGAAGAGTCAGAGACTAGCTTCGACATACAAGCCTTCATCCTGTCTGAATAGGCTTGTATGCCGAAGCTAGTCTCTGACTAATCTCCCTTTTTGTCACTGCTATTCTTGCTGGATTTTTTTTAATATTTTTTCAATAAAACTACATGATTTACTCACATCTTCTGGTTACTGAGTAACACCGCTGGATTTGCTTCTGCCTTCTTTCACATTAAGCTTTTTTGGATTGCTTCTTCCTAAATCATGAGCGGGTCCCACCAGTTGAAAACGGAATCCAGCAGCTGATAGAAGGGTAAGACGGCTCCTCCACATTATTTGTTTTGTTCCATTTAGAATGTTCTTAAGAAAACCCCCTTATTTTATGATGATGATGATGAGAACATCTACAATAGTAACCTATAGAATAAAGTTAGTGTATTATTTATACCAAATGTCAAATGGCGGAAAATACAAAGCAAAATAAAAATAAAAGTGGTGTAAGTTTTTTCCCCACCCTCTCTAATCCAAAACCATTTTATAAAATTAGTCAATAAATGATATATACTAAAAATGATAGCAATTAAAACAATAACTTGTTCTTCACATGCCTACAAGGAAAAAGGCGTCTTGTGGAAAAACTTGTGCCTCTTAAAACAGGCAAGGACAAGTTTTATTTTATTTTGTTTCAAAAGCAATCATGTTTTAATTGTGCAAATGTAATAAAGCTGTCAAAAAATACTTATTTTTAAGGCACAGTAAACAGCATGAAAGTATTGTCTGAATTGCTGTATTTATGTCATCCCCTTCCCCTATCCTGTGAAAATACCCCAAAAAAAATGCCATTACAAAAAGCAACCCCTCCCACCAAAAATAAGACCTCCTACAAAAGGAAAGAAAAAGTTATGGCTTTTGGAATGCAAAAAGAAATATGAAATAATTGGTCTTTACGGCTTAAAAAAGGGCTTTAAAGTGTTAATATATTGCCATTAATAAGCATATTCACCTAGTGAGCAAGATATTAACATATTCTCTTGGAAACCTATTTTTAACTGTACGTCTATCTACATACAAATTTTCTCAGAAACTATTACCAATAAAGACAGGGGCATAGTCCTAAAAATGTATGGTCTTGCTCAATATGGTCATTAATCTATCGATACAAATTAAAATTGTGGAACAATATGATGGACAAGTGGTTGGTACTGTTGTCTTGCTGTAATAAGGTCTTAGTATGAATCTGATCAAAGGCAACATCTGAATGGAGTTTGTATCCCATCCTTAAAGATTTGCAAGGATTTCCTTCGCACACTTAGCATCCCTTTAAACTCTAAATATATACTTAGAACTGGCTAGTTATGAAAATTGGCTTGTGCATATGATGGGCAAGCTAAACTGTGATCCCTGGGTACAGGCACTGATGACACAAGCAACATGAAATTAAATTAAATATACAGACACATAAATCAAACTCAAGGATCTCTGGAAACACAGGGCTCATTTGCTACATACAGGTAAGACAATGCTTACTTTTCCTTCTCAATTTCCATAGACAGGCGTTTCATATCGGTGTCCTTGAAATCATAGGGCAGGCTGTCCCCGAGCATGCTAAAACTTGGCACATCGACAGGGGGCACAGAGCTACTGCTCGTTCCTGCTGCTTGCTGGAAAAGTAAAGACGTACGTTTACAAAAATTGCATGCTTTAGAAAAGAGCAATAAAAAAGGAACCATGTACAAGTATTGCAATTGTGAGATGTTCTCATTTGTGGTTAGCGGTGAAGTATTCTGGCATTTTATGCTTGTGGGAGATCAATTGTCCATGATTAGATGGCATCCTTACAGATCCTGGGGAAATCCGATCTTTATACTGACTGGCCATAAATATATGATAATTGTTGGATTAGCTCAAACATCTATGGGTCATTTCCTTACAAACCAATAGATCCCACATGTTCAAATCCATTGTGGGAGTCCGTATGCCCGCATAGGGGCCAATTCACACCACAAATCTAGCATTAAACTATTTGACGTGAAGCAAATTTTAGTTGGCTACACAACAATTCTGCCAACTCCTTAGAAGTGAATGCAGCTTACCTGGAGCCTATGACCAACACTGTTTTTAATATTTTGTTTATAGTCCGAAACGCGTTAGATGCCCTAATGTACACGATTTAAAAACATTTTTTGTATTTTTTATTTTAATGTAGTTCAATAAATATTTTATTTTTTACTAATTTGTTGGTGCTGTGTCCAACCCAACCCTTTCTCCTTCCTACAGCTTAGGCTGGTTTCAGACGTCTGTGTTTAATCAGGTACCAGTCACACGCATGGTTATGGTCATATGTGTGTCACACGTGTGACATCCGTGTTTGCATATGGGTGACAGGTACCAGAGAAAACACGGGTCTGTGAAAGAAAAAGATTTTCCATATTTACCTGCTTTCTTCAGCTCTGCTGCCTCCTGATCCTGAAGATAAACTGTGCAAATAAAGAAGCGCAATAGGGTCTTACCCCAGTAGCAATGGGGGAGAGAGAGATATGGTATTACTCACCTATAGGGGTTGTGACAGTCACAACTCCTATAACAGCATGTATGTAGATCACTCCAAGCCACAGCAGCGGTCCCTCGGTTGGCAGATAACAGAGAGTAGTAGAATGAGGGTTTCCAGGCCGCGCCAATGACCAGCCGATATTAGGATGTTAGATTAATGTTGCTTTTATTCCAATATACAGGTCTACGCATTTCGGAAGGCACCCCTTCCTTCTTCAGGACCAAATGGCAAGAAAACATCAAATCTCTTTTGATGTTTTCTTGCCATTTGGTCCTGAAGAAGGAAGGGGTGCCTTCCGAAACGCGTAGACCTGTATATTGGAATAAAAGCAACATTAATCTAACATCCTAATATCGGCTGGTCATTGGCGCGGCCTGGAAACCCTCATTCTACTACTCTCTGTTAGCCTCCTGATCCTGACTGCCGCTCATTATATTCATCGACTATTCACCGCACTCAGGACCTGGAAGGCGGGGCATCGCGGGAACAGCGCTGGGTACAGCACCGAGGAGGACAGGTGAGTATTCTGCAAGCACACTGATATCCAGGAGGTTATCAAAGTTCCCAATGAACTCTGATGACATCCTGATGACCCCCGCGCCACAGCTTCACGGGTTCATCAGAGTTCATTGGGAACTGTGATGAGTCCCCGTTGCTGTCCTCGCAATGTTCCAGCTTCCAGGTTCTCACCACACACACACACACACACACACACACACACACACTCTGAGCATGTATACACACATAGCAGACACACATGGATACACCAAGCACATAAACACAGCGCACATGCATGTATACACTGAATACACACACACTCTGCTGTATTCTCACCCAGTGATGAGGTCCCAGACTTTGAAGTCCCCCCCCTGATGCTCCGGCTTCCAGCTCCACAGGGCACTGAATATTCAGTGAGTATAATGAGCAGCGATAAGGAGCAAGTGGCAGCAGAGCCGAAGACAGCACCGCTGGAGAGAGGCAAGTATAGAAAATATTTTTATTAAAAAGACCCGTATTTTCTCCGGTACGTATCACACCGATGTCACACGGATCACATCAGTGTGCGATCCGTGTGACACCCGTTCTGCCGGAGAAAAAAAAAGGACACGTCTGCATGTGTGTGTGCGCGGCCATACGGTCCGTGTGACAACACGAACGTGAGAGTAATAGCATAGAATGACATGGGTACGTGTGGCATCCGTGTTAAAAACGGATGGCACACGTACCTAAAACACGGACGTCTGAAACCAGCCTTACCTGGAGCCGCCTGGCTGAGTCGAGTGCCTATTAATGGATTTGGCACATGTTACTCTAGGGCACCCTGGATCAAGACATAGGTACAAAATAGCAGTATAAGGCTATGTGCACACATTCTAAATTTTCTGCTGCAAATCCTGATGTGTTGGCATAAAAAATGCTGTATAAAAGATGCGTTTTTGACACATTTTTGCTCAGTATTTTTCCCCACTTGTTAGAATGGGTGAAAAACGTTACAAAAACGCTGCAAGAATTGGTCAAGTTGGGGATTTGAATCTGCAAGGAAACACACACTTGTGCATGAGACTTCAGATATCTCATTCACTTTGCTGGTACTGTAAAACGCTGTGCAGAAAAAAAAAATCAAAAAACAAAAACAACCTATAAAGTGCCATTGGAGGTTTTTTTTTATCTAATATAATATTACTAATTGTCAACTATAAGTAAAATACTTACAGTAGTCGCATTAAAACACCGTTTGCGGACTTCTGCCGTTTCTAGTGCTGTTCCTATCCCTCTCCTGTATCATTTGACCGCAGCTCTGACTAGCCGGCTCCCACCGCGGACCATTAGCTCCTTTCTGAATATAAGCCTAGGTGACCCTTATGTTATGAGTCTCATAGACTTATATTAAAGGGAACTTGTCACCAGGTTTTTCCCTTTTCAGCTAAGGCCACCACCAGTGAGCTCTTACATACAGCATTCCAAACACCTTTATTATACTCTCCTAGAGGGCGGTCCACTCTTATGGGTGTCGCTGCTCTCTGTCCGTCACCTCCTCCTTCTTGTGTGATCGCCGTCCTCGTGCCCAGCCCCATGTGCATGACACACCCTTCTACATTCACAGAAAGGCCTCCACTGTGCCCTTGCGCAGGCGCACTTTCAGCTGCTCAGCTGAGGGCAAAGTACTGCAGTGCGCATGTGCAGGCGGTCTTTGACCTTTTCTCGAGCCTGTGTATTACAGTACTTTGCTCTGCCTTCAACAGGTCAGATCAAAGCGCACATGTGCAGGAGCGCAATGGAAGCCTTTCTGTGAATGACACAGGACGCGTCACGCACACGGGGATGGGCAGACGTACGGCAATCGCACAAGATGGAGGAGGCGCCGGACTGAGAGCAGCAAATCACATCAGACCGGGCCGCCCCTAGGTGAATATTCTAAAGCTGTTTTTTACACCATACATAGGGACCTGAGCTCTTATATATTGTATTCTGGAATGCTGTATATAAGGGCTCACTGGTGATGGCCGCAGCTTATGAGGGAAAAACATGGTGACAGGTTCCCTTTAAAGGGAATCTGGGTGAATATTAGTAATCCCTGCCTAGCAGTCCCTGTATACACTAGCATAAACAGATCTTTAGAAAAAGTATTTCTAAAGATCGTTTATCATATGCTAATGAGGCCAGGACTAGTCGCAAAGGTGTGAGTTCCCTTGGCTAGCCGGCCCACATAACATGTTAGTATGCCCCTGTATAGTGCAAGTATAGTGTAAGTGGGCAGAAAACACAATTAGAACTCTTATGACAGTATGAGTACAGTTAATTCTCTTCACTCTATACATTCCTACTCCTCCAAAGCAACCAAAGCACTTTGCACAAATTAATTGATACATATACAGGCTAGGCATATCATATGTTGACTACAGGCTAGACATATCTTAGCAACAAATAATAAGCCACTTTCAATTAGTTTTCATTTACAATTCTCTAGCATTTTGTGTCTACAGTGACTTTGCTGAATTGTGTGTCACCAATGTGACAGACACTCCCTTCTATTTGTCCCCAATTCTTTCTAATACACTAGCAGACATAGGGGACAGATAGAAAGAAGGGAGTTTGACTGCATCAAACTACACAGAGAGTTTGTTGTCTTTCTAAATAAAAATTCTTTGCAAAGTTGTTTTTTAATTAATCTCAGGTACACTAAAGGAAAAACAATGGTTGTGGACACAGAAGAGGTTGTTCAGTTATTCATAATTATACAGAAATGTGAGGAAAATAGTAAGATATGCAGCTTGTTAATATGCTGAAATTATCACCGATGCCCTGATATTCAGCTAAATCTTAAATTTTTCAAAGGAAATGAATGGACAGAAAAGGGGGCTGGCTTAGCTATTGAACAAAACAGTCAAGCAGCTCAATTTTGTCAGCACGATTTTGTAATGTAACGTAAAGACATTGCTGTAATGATGGCATAATACTGATTAAATTGGTAACTTTGATGAAGAAATATGTTGTTAGTCTTTTTTAATCAGATTCCGATGTACAGGGGCCAGAGTCTACAATGGATCTCCTCCTCCCTGTCTGTGATTCCCTGTTCCTACACCTGCCTCCTCTGTTGCCTCCATTGCCTCCTCTTTTTGCAGGGGAGCATTCATACAGAGGAGGAAGGTTATTGAAGAAGCAGTGACCTGTTATTAAAAAAACAGTGGCAAGCAAAGGTTGAGGAATCACAGACAGGGAGGAGAAAACCCAGTGAACAGTCCAGCCTATAGGCACCAAAATCAATTAGCAGAAAACGTCAAGTGTTGATTAAAGGATATGTCCACTACTCAGAACCCCCTTCTCAATCCCTATGTTTGCCCCCCAGTAAAATATAATTTATAATCACCTCCGGGGCCAGTGGCGACACCACAGGAACAGTGCCACCACCGGAGCAGAGTAGAAGTGTTATTGTTATATTACTGGGGGCAAACATAGGAATTGAGAGGAAGTTGGTCACAGTAGTGGATAGTCCCTTTTAAGAAGAACAACAAAGTAGATTTCTTCACCAAAAGTATCAATTTAATCAGTATTACAGCGTCATTACAGCAATGACTTTACATTACAAAATCGTGCTGACAGGTTTTCTTTAAGCATGTTTTGAGTATAATCTTGTATAAGTAAATAACTTCTTTAGGTCAGCAGGAGTAGAAGGAAGAACATTGACAGCTTCAGATATACTTTGAAGACAATCATTCTAATTGTTTACCCTTTGAATTTTAGCAGGATTGAAGTTAATTTCATGAAGCTTAGTGCTCCTAATATTTTGCTCGTATTCACTTTTACTATAAGGCTGTATACACACATGGCGGTTTTATAGCGTTTTTAATGCATTTTTGGGTGCAGTTTGTCACAAAACGGCAAGCAAATCCTGATGCCAGCAAAGTAAATGAGAATCCTGAAGTGTAGGGCATATGTTGAGTATTTTCTCCTTGCAGGCTTGCAATTCAATTTAAATAACACATGGAAAAACGTTTCTTAGCGCGGTGTTTTTCCTGCCAAGAGATGCAGAAATGGTGCAGTAATATCTGCACCCAAATACTTAACATGTACACATAGTCTAACACTATAGGGTCAGTTTAGTGCTTATGTGTGGATGTTATCTGAAATTAAACCTTATATTACCAGACGTGAGCAGGAACTTATCTATGCTTGGGAAGTGGACTCCTCAAATGCAGAGTTATTACCGGCTGTCAGCATTTACACTGAATTCTGCTGAATTAATACTTTTTTTTACTGTAAACATTAGGCTTTTTGTAAGGATGAAAAATGTGTTGAAACGTTCAAAGAAAAGCAATTATAGGATAAGAAACAAAATTGTATTCTTTCTTTGCTTTTTCCTTTTGAACTGAACCTTGAGATCTGCAAGATGCAATAAAGTAAGGGAATGGCGAAATATTCCTGCCAAACTGCAGACAACATCTCGGAGAAAACACAGTAAAAAACATTTAAAGAGAATTCTAGCTTTTATGTGGACAGCCGAGTTCTCGGAGGTGTTCTCCTAACCAGAACGTGCACCTCTCCGTCCAGTAGCGCCTCAGAATGAATCTTCAAATAACAGCAGTAATAATTTGTAGAGTAATTTCACACAGCAGGAGATCAATAGCGCTTAAATGCACATTTGTATTGGTGTCTTATTAAAGTGAAGTGTCTATCTTGCACTGTCTACCCAACCGGAGATCTTTCCGGAAATTGCTTAAACTATACACAGTCTTTCTTTTCTCCTGAAAACTCACATATGTATCATATACCAATGAAGTCATGGAGGAAAAATCAATACTGAAGAGATGAAAATGGTGGTAAGGGGGATAACATCAAAGTGGAGGACTTTAGGAGGCAGTTTGATTGTAATATTAGATCCTGAAGACCTCCACACACAGACATAGAAAACATCATACATAAAGGTTTTCTCATAATCATACATAGGCAAAATTGCAAAATCCTCGTATAAACAAACAACTTTGCAAATTACCTCTTATTAAAAATTTTCTACATCCTTAAAGGGAATCAGTCACCCTTTTGCATTTTTTAGTTATTAATATGGGCCTACAGGTGGCATAGAACTGAAATTAGCCATACTTGTATGCCTCCAGGATGAGGGGCCGTTTTTGAAAAATCCTCCTTTATATCTGAAGCACTGAGAGAAAGTGCGAAACGGCCGACGTCTGACGTGTCGGGTGGTTCTCCCCCTCCCCGCTAGCCCAAATATGTAACCTCCATGTTTTAATAAAGAAATTCCTGCACAGCAAGAACCGGTGAGTGCCTTCATTCTTACATTTTTTACTCCTTTATATCTTCTATCGTCCGGGCTATGGGGCGTGTGCTGCCCAGAAGATAAGCCGGCCTCCAGTCTTCATTATCCCCAATTTCTCCTCCTCTTCCTTTAGTATGCGCCTGTGAAGTGAGGAGTGAAGCCGGAAATCTCACGCCTGAGCATTCTGCCTGCTGTCTCTCCCCTGCACTGAAGTAGCAGTGACTCCTCGATGCCTGCACAGATCAAATTGAAGCCTGTGCCTACAGAAGGGCGGAACACTGCAGGAAAGCGATACCAGGCAGAATGGGCAGGCGCGAGATTTCCGGCTGCACTCCTGACATCACAGGTGCATACTAACGAGAAGAGGAGGAGAAACTGCTGCGTTTTTATAAGAAAAAAACAAGATAGCACTAAATGTGCACTACTGCACTAAAAATTCCAAACTGTACTTATTATTAAAATTTAAGATTTTTGGCAAAAAATTTCAATTTGTGAGCTAACCCGCCACGTCACGGCAAATCTCATTGGCACAGTCCTACTCTAAAATATGTTTGGTTAAAATATGCCATACGGCCTCACATATGAAAAAGTAGAACTGTTCTTAGCAGCACTTACTTGGTGTTTTTCAATCCCGTATCCATGACTGAATCATGGCTGTGGGTGGGACAGGTCCAAGCAAATGCTGCTTGAAGTAAGAAGTAGCATGCCAATTCTTTGTGTTTTCGCAGCTTTTTTTGTAGCGTTTTTTCACCCATAGAAAGCAATAAGCGCAAAAACTGCTATCAGTTTATGCAACATTTTTGGTGAAAAACCCCAGAAGGTAAGCAGAATGTAAAACCCATTGATTTCTGGGGTTTTCCCAATTATAAACCATAATGTCTTGGTATTCTAAATTGATCAAAGAGGCTTCTGCTGACTGTGTACAGTTAATATAAGAGATAATTAAATTAGTGATAGGAGTTAGAACTAAACAATGCCAATGAATGCCCTATGGATGTGAGAAAATAAATAACGCCTGCCCAACTGAATACTTCCACATATTGGTAGCGCAAACAATGCCCTATCAATTCAACTCCCCCTGCTGTCTTTCATAAACTCATGGAACCTTAGTTCATGGTTACACTTCATAAATGATTCCAGAATGAAGGGAATTTTGTTTACTTACCGTAAATTCCTTTTCTTCTAGCTCCTATTGGGAGACCCAGACAATTGGGTGTATAGCTACTGCCTCCGGAGGCCACACAAAGTATTACACTTTAAAAAGTGTAACCCCTCCCCTCTGCCTATACACCCTCCCGTGCATCACGGGCCCATCAGTTTTGGTGCCAAAGCAGGAAGGAGGAAACTATATAAATTGGTCTAAGGTAAATTCAATCCGAAGGATGTTCGGAGAACTGAAACCATGAACCAAAAGAACAATTCAACATGAACAACATGTGTACACAAAAGAACAACAGCCCGAAGGGAACAGGGGCGGGTGCTGGGTCTCCCAATAGGAGCTAGAAGAAAAGGAATTTACGGTAAGTAAACAAAATTCCCTTCTTCTTTGTCGCTCCATTGGGAGACCCAGACAATTGGGACGTCCAAAAGCAGTCCCTGGGTGGGTAAAAGAATACCCCGATAAAAAGAGCCGACAACGGCCCCCTCCTACAGGTGGGCAACCGCCGCCTGAAGGACTCGCCTACGTAGACTGGCATCCGCCGAAGCATAGGTATGCACCTGATAGTGTTTCGTGAAAGTGTGCAGACTAGACCAGGTAGCCGCCTGACACACCTGCTGAGCCGTAGCCCGGTGCCTCAATGCCCAAGACGCCCCCTACGGCTCTGGTAGAATGGGCTTTCAGCCCTGAAGGAATCGGAAGCCCAGAGGAACGGTAGGCTTCAAAAATCGGTTCCTTGATCCACCGAGCCAAGGTTGACTTGGAAGCCTGCGACCCCTTACGCTGGCCAGCGACGAGGACAAAGAGCGCATCAGAACGGCGCAGTGGCGCCGTGCGAGACACGTAGATCCGGAGTGCTCTCACTAGATCTAACAAACGCAAATCCTTTTCACATTGGTGAATTGGATGAGGGCAAAATGAAGGTAAGGAGATATCCTGATTGAGATGAAAAGGGGACACCACCTTAGGGAGAAAGTCCGGGACCGGACGTAGAACCACCTTATCCTGGTGAAATACCAGGAAGGGGGCTTTGCATGACAGCGCTGCAAGCTCTGACACTCTTCGGAGTGATGTAACTGCCACTAGAAATGCCACCTTCTGCGAAAGACGTGATAGAGAGACATCCCGCAGCGGCTCAAAAGGTGGTTTCTGAAGAGCCCGTAGAACCCCGGGTTCCAGTGGCCGCTTGTAAGGTGGGACTATGTGGCAAACTCCGTGCAGGAACGTGCAGACCTGCGGAAGCCTAGCTAGACGCTTTTGAAAAAACACGGAAAGCGCCGATACTTGTCCCTTGAGAGAGCCGAGAGACAAACCCTTGTCCATTCCGGATTGAAGGAAGGAAAGAAAAGTGGGTAAGGCAAACGGCCAGGGGGTAAACCCCTTATCAGAGCACCAGGCTAAGAAGATCCTCCAAGCCCTGTGATAGATCTTGGCGGACGTTGGTTTCCTGGCCTGTCTCATAGTGGCAATGACATCTTGAGATAACCCTGAGGACGCTAGGAGCCAGGACTCAATGGCCACACAGTCAGGTTGAGGGCCGCAGAATTCAGATGGAAAAATGGCCCTTGGGACAGCAAGTCTGGTCGGTCTGGGAGCGCCCACGGTTGACCCACCGTGAGGTGCCACAGGTCCGGGTACCACGACCTCCTCGGCCAGTCTGGAGCGACGAGGATGGCGCGGCGGCAGTCGGACCTGATCTTGCGCAACACTCTGGGCAGCATTGCCAGAGGAAGAAATACATAAGGCAGTCGAAACTGCGACCAATCCTGAACTAAGGCGTCCGCCGCCAGAGCTCTGTGATCCTGAGACCGTGCCATGAATACCGGGACCTTGTTGTTGTGCCGAGACGCCATGAGATCGACGTCCGGCGTTCCCCAGCGGCAACAGATCTCTTGAAACACGTCCGGGTGAAGAGACCATTCCCCTGCGTCCATGCCCTGGCGACTGAGAAAGTCTGGTTCCCAGTTTTCTACGCCCGGGATGTGAACCGCGGAGATGGTGGAGGCTGTGGTCTCCGCCCACAGCAGAATCCGCCGAACTTCTTGGAAGGCTTGACGACTGCGAGTGCCGCCCTGGTGGTTGATGTACGCGACCGCCGTGGCGTTGTCCGACTGTATGCGGATCTGCCTGCCCTCCAGCCACCGATGGAACGCTTTTAGGGCTAGATACACTGCCCTTATCTCCAGAACATTGATCTGAAGGGAGGACTCTGTCGGAGTCCAGGTTCCCTGAGCCTTGTGGTGGAGAAAAACCGCTCCCCACCCTGACAGACTCGCGTCCGTCGTGACCACAGCCCAGGATGGGGGCAGGAAAGATTTTCCCTTCGACAGAGAAGTGGGAAGAAGCCACCACTGAAGAGAGGTCTTGGCTGCCAGAGAAAGAGAGACGTTCCTGTCTAGGGACGTCGACCTCCTGTCCCATTTGCGGAGAATGTCCCATTGGAGTGGACGCAGATGAAACTGCGCAAAGGGAACTGCCTCCATTGCTGCCACCATCTTCCCCAGGAAGTGCATGAGGAGCCTCAAGGGGTGTGACTGGGCCCGAAGGAGAGATTGCACCCCTGTTTGCAGCGAACGCTGTTTGTCCAGCGGAAGCTTGACTATCGCTGAGAGAGTATGAAACGCCATCCCGAGGTACGTCAGTGATTGGGTCAGAGTCAATTTTGACTTTGGGAAATTGGTGATCCACCCGAACCTCTGGAGAGTCTCCAGAGCAACGGTCAGACTGTGTTGACATGCCACCCTGGAGGGTGCCTTGACTAGGAGATCGTCTAAGTACGGGATCACCGAGTGGCCCTGAGAGTGTAGGACTGCCACAACGGCTGCCATGATCTTGGTGAAGACCCGTGGGGCTGTCGCCAGGCCGAAAGGCAGTGCCACAAACTGAAGGTGTTCGTCCCCCATGGCGAAACGCAGGAAGCGTTGATGCTCTGGTGCGATCGGCACATGGAGATAGGCATCCCTGATGTCGATTGATGCAAGGAAGTCTCCTTGGGACATCGAAGCGATGACAGAGTGGAGGGATTCCATGCGAAACCGCCTGGTTCTCACATGTCTGTTGAGCAATTTGAGGTCCAAAACGGGACGGAATGAACCGTCCTTTTTTGGCACCACGAACAGGTTGGAGTAAAAACCGCGACCACGTTCCTGAAGGGGAACGGGGATCACAACTCCTTCTGTCTTCAGAGTGTCCACCGCCTGAAAAAGTGCAACGGTTCGCTCGGGGGGCGGAGATGTTCTGAAAAAACGAGTCGGAGGACGAGAGCTGAACTCTATCCTGTAACTGTGAGACAGAACGTCTCTCACCCATCGGTCTTGGACATGTGGCCACCAGGCGTCGCAAAAGCGGGAGAGCCTGCCACCGACCGAGGATGCGGTTTGGGGAGGCCAAAAGTCATGAGGAGGCCGCCTTGGAGACGGTGACTCCGGCGGTCTTTGGAGGACGTGACTTAGACCGCCATGCAGAAGAGTTCCTCTGGCTCTTCTGTGGCCTGTTGGACGAGGAGGATTGGGATCTGGCTGAGGGCCGAAAGGACCGAAACCTCGCTTGAATTCTTCGTTGCTGAGGTCTCTTTGGTTTGGGCTGGGGTAAGGACGAGTCCTTTCCCTTGAACTGCTTAATAATTTCATCCAATTGCTCGCCAAACAATCGGTCGCCAGAAAAAGGCAAACCGGTCAAGAAACTTCTTGGAAGCAGAGTCTGCCTTCCAATCGCGTAGCCACATGGCCCTGCGGACTGCCACCGAATTGGCGGATGCTACCGCTGTACGGCTAGCCGAGTCCAGGACAGCATTCATGGCGTAGGATGAAAACACCGACGCCTGAGAAGTCAAAGACGCTACTTGCGGAGCAGAGGTACGGGTGACCGCATTAATCTCAGACAGACAAGCTGAGATAGCCTGGAGTGCCCACACTGCTGCAAAGGCTGGGGCAAAGGACGCGCCTATGGCTTCATAGATGGATTTCATTAGGAGCTCTATCTGCCTGTCCGTGGCATCCTTGAGCGATGAACCGTCAGCCACTGCTACTACGGATCTAGCCGCCAGTCTAGAGACTGGAGGATCCACCTTGGGACATTGAGCCCAACCCTTAACTACGTCAGAGGGGAAGGGGTAACGTGTGTCATTAAGGCGTTTAGTAAAGCGCTTGTCCGGAAAAGCCCTGTGCTTCTGGACAGCATCTCTGAAGTTAGAGTGATCGAAGAAAGCACTCCGAGTACGTTTGGGGAACCTAAACTGGTGCTTCTCCTGCTGTGAAGCCGACTCCTCTACAAGTGGAGTTGGAGGGGAAAGATCTAGCACCTGGTTGATGGACGCTATAAGGTCATTTACTATGGCGTCCCCTTCAGGTGTATCAAGATTGAGCGCAACGTCAGGGTCAGAGTCCTGGGCTGCGAACTCCGCCTCATCCTCCAGAGAGTCCTCAAGCTGAGACCCCGAACAGCGTGATGAAGTCGGGGAAGATTCTAAGCGAGCCCGCTTAGCCGGTCTGGGACTGCGGTCCATGCCGGAGTCCTCCACGTAATAACTAGAGGCCACCCCAGGAGCACGCTTCGTCGCAGACCGAGAGGGGCCTGGGGGCGATCCCGCAGTGCCCGGGGCCTGTGTAATGGCCGGTCTGGACTGCAAAGCCTCTAGTATCTTAGCAGACCATTTGTCCATAGACTGAGCCATGGATTGTGAGAGTGACTCAGAGAGTTTCTCAGCTAAAACTGCAAACTCTGTCCCTGCCACCTGGACAGGGGGAGCAGGGGGGTCTACCTGAGCCGAGGGTCCCACCAGTGCCCCAGGCTCCGGCTGAGCGAGTGCCACAGGGGCCGAGCATTGCTCACAGTGAGGGTAGGTGGAACCTGCAGGTAGCATAGTCGCACAAGAGGTACAGGTTGCAAAATAACCCTGTGTCTTGGCACCCTTGCTCCTTGTGAACGACATGCTGTTGTCTCCCAGGAGAGTGATCACTGAGGGTATATAGCCACAAGCTAACAGTACAGCCGAACCGAGAAAATGTATACAAATATAATATATATATATATATATATATATACAGTTCGGCACCCTAGGGGGACCAGCACCGGGTGACCGGTGTGGCTTACCGACCGCTCAAGCGGTGTGTGGCCACCAGATTCCCTGCCTCGGGTCTCCCAGAGCTGCAGCCAGAAGTCCTCCACCGGCAGAATGTGCTTAAAACATGGCCGTCGGCGTTCACAGGGGAGGAGGGAGCTGTGGGCGTAACTAAATAAGTGCGGGAATCTGGTGCCCCAGAGTGATTAGTGAGGGGGGAGGAGGACACCTAAGCGTGCTCCAGCCCTCACTGTCGGCGTCACGCCGACCGTCCCGCCCTTACCCCTGACTGGCAGGCCCGGGGGCAGGAGTTTAAGGCACTAGGCCGCAAAAGCCGGGGGCTAAAGTTAAAACCGCGGCCGGCAAGCAGGCGCGGTCGGCGCGGTAGTCCCGGTCTCATACCAACACCGCAGCCGCTGCAGCGTCTGAGGCCAAAGTGCTCCATGCCCCGTCCCCAAGGGGACACAGAGTACCTGTAGATGCAGGGTCCTGTCCCTGATGATACTCCGTCTCCTGTCCGTCAGAATCCCACAGGGGCTGCGGAGGGAGCCCGGTCCCAGTGCCTGGATGACCGGTTAGGATCCCACTTCTCCCAGAGCCCCTAAGGGATGGGGAAGGAAAACGGCATGTGGCTCCAGCCTTTGTACCCGCAATGGGTACCTCAACCTTAACAACACCGCCGACTCAGTGGGGTGAGAAGGGAGCATGCCGGGAGCCCTGTTAGGGGCCCTCTTTTCTTCCATCCGATACAATCAGCAGCTGCTGCTGACTAAAATGGGAGCATGAGTGAATGTGTGCCTCCTTCAACACAAAGCATAAAACTGATGGGCCCGTGATGCACGGGAGGGTGTATAGGCAGAGGGGAGGGGTTACACTTTTTAAAGTGTAATACTTTGTGTGGCCTCCGGAGGCAGTAGCTATACACCCAATTGTCTGGGTCTCCCAATGGAGCGACAAAGAAAGTCACTATTTTTCAAAAAATGTTTTATGGTTTCACATACGTCTTGCATTGGTGGCCAAACACCTTGTAAGGTGGAAGCAACGCTGACTTTGGGATCTTGAAAAAACAAAGCCAAAAACGTAGTAAGAAAAGCAGCAAGAGAGTCAAGAAAACCTGCGTTTTACTGCCAAGAAATCAGGTTTTGGTTGCAGAAAAAAAAAAACCAATGTATGAAGATTGCCTAGCTATAAACCTTTTTCAAAACCTATGTAAAAATATATAGACTTAAGGCCGCTTTATACGCTACGATATATCTAACAATATGTCGTCGGGATCACGTCGTTAGTGACGCACATCCGGCACCGTTTGACATATCGTAGTGCGTAACACAAATGAGCAACTGAACGAGCAAAAATACTCACCTTATCGTTGATCGTTGACACGTCGCTCATTTAAAAAAAAAAAAAAAAAAATCGAACGTCGTCCTGTGCTCCTGTTGTTCATCGTTCCCGAGGCAGCACACGTCGCTCCGTGTGACACCCCGGGAACAATGAACTGCAGCTTACCTGTGGCCGACGGCAATGCTGAAGTAAGAAGGTGGGCGGGATGTTTACGTCCCGCTCATCTCCGCCCCTCCGCTTCTATTGGTCGGCCGGTGTGTGACGTCGCTGTGACGCCGAACGTCCCTCCACCTTCAGGAAGAGGATGTACGCTGCCCACAGTGAGGTCGTTCGGGAGGTAAGTACGTGTGACGGGGGTTACCGACTTTGTGCGACACGGGCAACAAATTGCCCGTATCGCACAAACGATGGGGGCGGGTGCGATCGCACATGCGAACGCACGATAAATTGATACGTGTAAAGCAGGCTTTAAACATCTTTAATGAACAACTGCTCACACATACAAGAAAGCAGGGGTGATATTTACGAAGGTCTCTGAATTAGCTTACTATAATTGTTTGCTTCCTAATTATTCATACTTTCATTTAGATTTTAAGAATTAAAATCAAACGCCATTAAATTTCAGACAAGCAGCATGAGCCATCTGGTAATCTGTAACCTCATTTTTGACTAAGTGCATGTAGATACTATTAAACAGAGGATGAGCTCAGGTATTAGCGGTTACCGTATAGGCCGTCTTGCTGGTAATTTCCAATAACTTTTGTTTGGCTCTGCGTTCAGAATCCCGGGTCTCTTGTAAATCTTGCTTCAGTTGTTCGGCTTCTTTTGCTCTTAGGAAAATAGTTATAAAAATAAACATTAGTACAATATAATCTTACAAAATTACCTCCTTAAATGCTGTGCTCAACCTAAATTAACTTACTGGTTATACTATTTACGATATATACAAAAAAATATATTTTTGAACTTCTTTATTTTGTGGTATGAAGATACCATACCAAATAGAAAAACAGCTAGCAGAATAAAACCAAACAAATATAATACATAATGGCAAGCACCAGACATAGGTCCAATTGATATACAGATGATCAAAAAATATTATTAGAAATTCTTGCCATAGTGCAGCACATTGCAATTGAGAGAAGAATGTACAAACAAAATAAGACATTACAGGGTAACAATTTATCACATAACACTAGTGATGAGTGAGCATGCTCGCCATTATTTGATACTCGTTCGAGCATCAGGCTGCTCGGGTATTCACGGAGCTCAGCCGAGTATCGCGGGTGCTCGAATGTTTCGACTGTGACTGTGAAACAACGACCACCACGCACAGGAAATGCTCTTTTTATGGCTGGCTGTATTTCAAAGTTTGGAAGGAGACGGGTTGTAATGCAGCGCTATTCACCACTCCAGAAATATAAATGATTAATGTCTTTTTATTTCATGCACAGGTCTACGCATTTCAGGAGTACTCAGCTCCCTTCATCAGGATATTAGGCAAAAGAACATCAAATGTGCTGGTTACATGGATACCTCACCATTATATACCACTACAATGACGTAAAAAAAAAAAACACCCACAAAAGAAAAAACTTGGCGAGATGATTTAAACTTGAAAATAAACAATGACGCATTACACAGCTATAACCTAGAAAAGTCAATAATATAAAACAATACACAGCAATTTTAGTATAATAAGGAATGAAAAATAAAAGTTATCATGTGAAAATAAATAAAGAAAATAGTTTTGAAAAAAAGTGTATTGATTGTGTCTTGAACCTACAAATGTGGCAAAAAGGGTGATTCAGGGGTGTGTGAAAGGGACACCAAACCCTCTACCTACGGCTCCACTAGTAAATATTACTAGAAAAAAGGAAATTTTGAAATGGATATAAGGTCAGGCTTGGTTAAACAGAAATTCTCTAAGAACTTTTTCCACGAATATTTAATAGTATTAACAATAAATAGTGAATCCAGCTCTTTAATTGTCACTTACTTTTTAATTTTATTAAAGAATTTTACCTTGTTTGTTTAACCAAACGTTCCCTCGTGTGTCCTTTCCAGCAGCCGGACACAAAAATTTTGCTGAATCCGATGCATTCCGGATAAAACGCGATGCTATGCGGAACAATCCGGTGCCAATACAAGTCTATGACGAAAATAACAGATCCGGCGGCAACAGGCGCCGGATCAGTTTTTTCCGCAAATCGCTGGATTGTGCCTGACAGCAAAAAATGGATGTGTGAAAGAGGCCTTAGTCATATGTCATTAGCAGAACAGAAAACACTGGTACTGTGGTAAACAGATGAGGGAGGAGATGTAGGGTGGTGCAGAACTGTGGAGAGATTTCTGGGTGAGAGGGGTAAGTTTGTATTGTATTTTGTAGCAGATGGTTAAAAGTGGCACAAAGTGGAGGCACCTATGTAGTCGCTGGACAGAAACATGATCCTGCCTGATTCCTTCAGGATAAATTGGAAATGGAACAGTTTATTAAAGGCCACGTCTCACTAAGAAACATCGCTAGCAACATCGCTGCTGAGGCACAACTTGCTAGCGATGTTGCTGTGTGTGACATCCAGCAACAACCTGGCCCCTGCTGTGAGGTCGCTGGTTGTTGCTGAATGTCCTGGGCCATTTTTTAGTTGTTGCTCTCCCGCTGTGAAGCACACATCGCTGTGTGTGACAGCGACAGAGCAACAACTGAATGTGCAGTGAGCAGGGAATCGGCTTCTGCGGACGCTGGTAACCAAGGTAAATATCAGGTAACCAAGAAGCCCTTTCCTTGGTTACCCGATATTTACCTTCGTTACCAGCGTCCGCCGCTCTCACGCTGGTCAGTGCCGGCTCCCTGCACACATAGCCAGACTACACATCGGGTAATTAACCCGATGTGTTCTCTGGCTAGGAGGGCAGGGAGCCAGCGCTGAGCGGTGTGCGCTGGTAACCAAGGTAAATATCGGGTTGGTTACCCGATATTTACCTTAGTTACCAAGCGCAGCATCGCTTCCACGCGTTGCTGCTGGCTGTGGGCTGGTCACTGGTTGCTGGTGAGATCTGCCTGTGTGACATCTCACCAACAACCCGTGTAGCGACGCTCCAGCAATGCCTGCCAGATCAGGTTGCTGGTGGGATCGCTGGAGCGTCGCTTAGTGTGACGGTACCTTTAGATTGAGACTGATTAGCAAAGAGTCACAATAGTGCAGATGCATTGTGTGCATCTATATCTGCAGACAGTAATGCCATAGAATGCTTAATGTTACAGTGATAATGTACAGTAACCGCTAGACAAAATATTTATGAAAAATTCTGCTAAAGCAGATAAAGCAAAGATCGTCAAATTGATCAGCATCTCTGGTTCAAACAAATCTCTACATATTGACAAAACATAGTTACTAATTGGCTGACAAAAGACAATCTGTAACCTTAAGCATTTAGACATGTAGATTACCTATTTTCATCCTAAAACCTAATGTCCAATAATTATTTTTGTAATTCCTATTTTCCTCATTTGTGTGTGTTTTTTGTTTTTGGAATTTATGTATTTTAAAAGGGAACATGTCATGTAAAAAAATGCTTTTAACATGCATATATCGGGTTAATCTTCAGGTTAATAGCGTTAAGAAGCCGTGCGGCCACTGCACTGAGAGTCCCTCTGCCGGGATGAAGTTAAATGGGTTGTCCACCACTAGGACAATCCCTTCTGTTTCTATAGGTTTCCCCCAGGTAAAATAATAAAGCCTATATTCAGCTTCCGTACTGGCGGCCTTCCTTGGCACACAAATTTGGCTGAAATAGACTGCAGGCACCATGTCACATTTATAGGGCCCCTAAGGTGCAGACACCTCCTATTTTGGAATCTAGACCCCTCAAGGATTTTATCCAGAGGTATAGTGAGTAGTGATGGACGAGCACTAAACTGCTCGGATTCAAGCCGGTCAGACACTCGGAAGCGCTTGACACGAGTAATGAGCATTATTGAAAGTGAATGATTGGCGTGTTCGGCTCTCCGCCCACATACAGCCAGCCGTAAACAGAGCATTTCCGGTGGGAGGGCAGGGTTTTGTTTGCTTGTTCTTTTTGTCACACTACTTCCAAGAACAATGCTTTAACCTAAGTGAGAGCCATTCAGAGACTGCAACTGGCTCTCCTGGAGCTGTTTGCACCCATCACGCAGAGAAGTGAGCCTGTGCATTGTGGTCGTGGTTTCACATACAAAATAACTGAGAACCCGTGATACTCGGCCGAGCTCCGCGAGTACCCGAGCACGCTAATGCTAGAACGAGTAACAAGCAGTGCTGAGCACGTTCGCCCATCACTAATACTAAGCATTTTTAACCCACAGGTACTACACAGAATTTGATAACATTAGGTTGTCATATTGAAAGAGGTAACATGAAATGTGGACCCCACGTTTGTTACCCACTTTCTTCTGAGCAAGGCAATACCTCACGTTTAGTCAGAAACCTCTGTTTGGACAAACAGTAGGACTCCGAACGGAAGGAGCAACATTTGAATTTGGAACACAAATTTGGCTGAAATAGATTGAGGGCACCATGTCACATTTTTGCAGGGCATGAGGTACCAAAACATCAGAAACCCCCACAAGTGCCACCATTTTGGCAAACAGACCGATCAAAGAATTCATCTAGGGGTGTGTTGAGCATTTTGAACCCCTAGGTTCTTCAAAGAACTTTCTAAAATGATAGTTACATTTTTTCTGCTAAAATGTTTATTAGGCAATTTCTTCCAAACACAGTGATATCTGATACATGGTCAAAAACTAATGTTTGGGCGCATGCAGGTCTTGGAAAGCAAACAGCAATATTTAATTATTAGAGCACAAATTTGAACGCCATGATGCATTCACACTCACAGAGGCCCTGAGGTGACGAAAATGCAGAAACACCCACATGTGAATATTTTTAACCCATAAACTACATAGAATTTTATTAGATTGGACTGTGAAACAGA
The DNA here is from genome assembly GCF_048569485.1 of Anomaloglossus baeobatrachus. NCBI lineage: Eukaryota > Metazoa > Chordata > Amphibia > Anura > Aromobatidae > Anomaloglossus > Anomaloglossus baeobatrachus. Next base: position 658,191,900 of record NC_134353.1, read on the forward strand.
AAAATGTAGGGTTTTTCCACAAAAAATTTACTTTAGCATCAAAGTTTTAACCACACATATATATATTTTATATATATTTATTTTTACATCACGATAAGAGACGCACACAGCGTGTGTGATTCCAAGCAGTCAGACACACTGTCACACAGAGCGGGGGCGCAGTCTGACTTCAACTAATCACAGACACCAGGACTGCCGGTAGGTGGGGGAAGCAGTGCATAGGTATGAGGGTAATGACCGGCCCCGGAAGTGGTGTTACTGCTGCGCAGGAGACTGGTAAGTATAACGAGACTGCTTTCTTCCTATTTTCTCTTTCCTTTTTTTTTTTAACTATCCAGATGGCCGGCTCCGGATAGTTACCCGGAGTTCCCTGAGACACTTGGTATCCTGCGAGGATTCAAACGTTTAAAGTCCAGGTTCGCCCTCGCTAACAGTGTCACTTTGCGTTCTGGGAGGCGGAGAAGATGGCTAAAGATCCATATATAGCTTGTGGGCAAGAGTCTCATATCATAGAGCTTCAGTACAGGCTATTCCCTAATAAATACCCTCATAAAAATAGATCCAGTTCACCAATCCACAAAGTCATAATAGCAGTAGGTACAGGCAATACAAGGGGAATTCACAGGGTTTTTTGAGGGTTTTTTGTTATATCTTTTAGAGGAAATTACTACAATCTGCATTATTAAGAGACTGGCCTTTTCAAATAAAACCCTTCAAACAGTCCAGTTTAAGAAGAAGGGAATTTTGTTTACTTACCGTAAATTCATTTTCTTCTAGCTCCTATTGGGAGACCCAGACAATTGGGTGTATAGCTTCTGCCTCCGGAGGCCACACAAAGTATTACACTTTAAAAAGTGTAACCCCTCCCCTCTGCCTATACACCCTCCCGTGCATCACGGGCCCATCAGTTTTGGTGCCAAAGCAGGAAGGAGGAAACTTATAAATTGGTCTAAGGTAAACTCAATCCGAAGGATGTTCGGAGAACTAAACCATGAACCAAAGAACAATTCAACATGAACAACATGTGTACACAAAAGAACAACAGCCCGAAGGGAACAGGGGCGGGTGCTGGGTCTCCCAATAGGAGCTAGAAGAAAAGGAATTTACGGTAAGTAAACAAAATTCCCTTCTTCTTTGTCGCTCCATTGGGAGACCCAGACAATTGGGACGTCCAAAAGCAGTCCCTGGGTGGGTAAAAGAATACCTCAATAAAGAAGAGCCGTAAAACGGCCCCCTCCTACAGGTGGGCAACTGCCGCCTGAAGGACTCGCCTACCTAGGCTGGCATCTGCCGAAGCATAGGTATGCACCTGATAGTGTTTCGTGAAAGTGTGCAGACTCGACCAGGTAGCCGCCTGACACACCTGCTGAGCCGTAGCCTGGTGCCGCAATGCCCAGGACGCACCCACGGCTCTGGTAGAATGGGCTTTCAGCCCTGAAGGAACCGGAAGCCCAGAAGAACGGTAGGCCTCAAGAATCGGTTCCTTGATCCACCGAGCCAAGGTTGACTTGGAAGCCTGCGACCCCTTACGCTGGCCAGCGACAAGGACAAAGAGCGCATCAGAACGGCGCAGGGGCGCCGTACGAGAAATGTAGAGTCGGAGTGCTCTCACGAGATCTAACAAGTGCAAATCCTTTTCACATTGGTGAACTGGATTGGGACAAAAAGAAGGTAAGGAGATATCCTGATTGAGATGAAAAGGGGATACCACCTTCGGGAGAAACTCCGGGACCGGACGCAGAACCACCTTATCCTGGTGAAACACCAGGAAGGGGGCTTTGCATGACAGCGCTGCTAGCTCAGACACTCTCCGAAGTGATGTGACTGCCACTAGGAAGACCACCTTCTGCGAAAGGCGTGAAAGAGAAACATCCCTCATCGGCTCGAAAGGTGGTTTCTGAAGAGCCGTTAGCACCCTGTTAAGATCCCAGGGTTCTAGCGGACGCTTGTAAGGTGGTACTATGTGGCAAACCCCCTGCAGGAACGTGCGTACCTGCGGAAGCCTGGCTAGACGCTTTAGAAAAAACACGGAAAGCGCCGATACCTGTCCCTTGAGAGAGCCGAGAGACAAACCCTTGTCTAATCCGGATTGAAGGAAAGACAGAAAAGTGGGCAATGCAAACGGCCAGGGAGTAAAACCCTGATCAGAGCACCAGGATAAGAAGATCCTCCACGTCCTGTGGTAGATCTTGGCGGACGTTGGTTTCCTGGCCTGTCTCATAGTGGCAATGACCTCTTGAGATAATCCTGAAGACGCTAGGATCCAGGACTCAATGGCCACACAGTCAGGTTGAGGGCCGCAGAATTCAGATGGAAAAAAGGCCCTTGAGACAGCAAGTCTGGTCGGTCTGGTAGTGCCCATGGTTGACCCACCGTGAGATGCCACAGATCCGGGTACCACGACCTCCTCGGCCAGTCTGGGGCGATGAGGATGGCTCGGCGGCAGTCGGACCTGATCTTGCGTAACACTCTGGGCAGCAGTGCCAGAGGGGGAAATACATAGGGCAGTCGAAACTGCGACCAATCCTGAACTAATGAGTCTGTCGCCAGAGCTCTGTGATCTTGAGACCGTGCCATGAATGCCGGGACCTTGTTGTTGTGCCGGGACGCCATTAGGTCAACGTCTGGTGTTCCCCAGCGGCAACAGATCTCTTGAAACACGTCCGGGTGAAGGGACCATTCCCCTGCGTCCATGCCCTGGCGACTGAGAAAGTCTGCTTCCCAGTTTTCTACGTCCGGGATGTGAACTGCGGAGATGGTGGAGGCTGTGGCTTCCACCCACAGCAGAATCCGCCGAACTTCTTGGAAGGCTTGACGACTGCGTGTGCCGCCTTGGTGGTTGATATTCGCCACCGCCGTGGCGTTGTCCGACTGAATTCGGATCTGCCTGCCTTCCAGCCACAGCTGGAACGCCTTTAAGGCTAGATACACTGCCCTTATCTCCAGAACATTGATCTGAAGGGAGGACTCTGTCTGAGTCCAGGTTCCCTGAGCCCTGTGGTGGAGGAAGACCGCTCCCCACCCTGACAGACTCGCGTCCGTCGTGACCACAGCCCAGGATGGGGGCAGGAAGGATTTCCCTTTCGACAGGGAAGTGGGAAGAAGCCACCACTGAAGAGAGGCTTTGGTTGCCCGAGAAAGAGAGACGTTCCTGTCGAGGGACGTCGACCTCCTGTCTAATTTGCGGAGAATGTCCCATTGGAGTGGACGCAGATGAAACTGCGCAAATGGAACTGCCTCCATTGCTGCCACCATCTTCCCTAGGAAGTGCATGAGCCGCCTCAAGGGGTGAGACTGGGCTCGAAGGAGAGATTGCACCCCTGTCTGTAGTGAACGCTGTTTGTCCAGCGGGAGCTTCACTATCGCTGAGAGAGTATGAAACTCCATCCCGAGGTAAGTTAGCGATTGGGTCGGAGTCAATTTTGACTTTGGGAAATTGATGATCCACCCGAACCTCTGGAGAGTCTCCAGAGCAGTGTTCAGGCTGTGTTGGCATGCCACCCAGGAGGGTGCTTTGACTAGAAGATCGTCTAAGTAAGGGATCACCGAGTGTCCCTGAGAGTATAGGACTGCCACCACTGCTGCCATGACCTTGGTGAAGACCTGTGGGGCTGTCGCCAGGCCGAAAGGCAGTGCCACGAACTGAAGGTGTTCGTCTCCGATGGCGAAACGCAGGAAGCGTTGATGCTCTGGTGCAATCGGCACGTGGAGATAAGCATCCCTGATGTCGATTGATGCTAGGAAGTCTCCTTGGGACATCGAGGCGATGACGGAGCGGAGAGATTCCATCCGGAACCGTCTGGTTTTCACGTGTCTGTTGAGCAGTTTGAGGTCCAGAACGGGACGGAATGATCCGTCCTTTTTTGGCACCACAAACAAGTTGGAGTAAAAACCGCGACCACATTCTTGAAGGGGAACAGGGATCACCACTCCTTCTGCCTTCAGAGTGTTCACCGCCTGAAAAAGAGCATCGGCTCGCTCTGGAGGCGGAGATGTTCTGAAGAAACGAGTCGGAGGACGAGAGCTGAGCTCTATCCTGTAACCGTGAGACAGAATGTCTCTCACCCATCGGTCTTGGACATGTGGCAACCAGGCGTCGCAAAAGCGGGAGAGCCTGCCACCGACCGAGGATGCGGTCTGGGGAGGCCGAAAGTCATGAGGAGGCCGCCTTGGGGGCGGTTCCTCCGGCGGTCTTTTTAGGACGTGACTTAGACCTCCATGAAGCAGAGTTCCTCTGGCCCTTCTGTGGCCTGTTGGACGTGGAGAATTGAGACGTGGCTGAGGGCCGAAAGGACCGAAACCTCGGTTGTATCCTCCGTTGCTGAGGTCTGTTTGGTTTGGACTGGGGTAATGACGAGTCCTTTCCCTTGGATTGTTTAATAATTTCATCCAATTGCTCGCCAAACAGACGGTCGCCAGAAAATGGCAAACCGGTTAAGAACTTCTTGGAAGCAGAATCTGCCTTCCATTCGCGTAGCCACATGGCACTGCGAACTGCCACTGAATTGGCGGATGCTACCGCAGTACGGCCCGCAGAGTCCAGGACGGCGTTCATGGCGTAGGACGAAAAAACCGACGCCTGAGAGGTTAAAGACACAACCTGCGGAGTAGAGGCACGTGTGACTGCATTAATCTCAGACAGACAAGCTGAGATAGCTTGGAGTGCCCATACGGCTGCAAATGCCGGAGCAAAAGACGCGCCTATGGCTTCATAGATGGATTTCATCAGGAGCTCTATTTGCCTGTCAGTGGCATCCTTGAGCGATGAACCATCTGCCACTGCTACTATGGATCTAGCCGCCAGTCTAGAGACCGGAGGATCCACCTTGGGACACTGAGCCCAACCCTTAACTACGTCAGTGGGGAAGGGGTAACGTGTGTCATTAAGGCGCTTAGTAAAGCGCTTGTCCGGAAATGCTCGGTGTTTCTGGACTGTATCTCTGAAGTTGGAGTGATCAAAAAACGCACTCCGTGTACGTTTGGGAAACCTAAATTGAAATTTCTCCTGCTGAGAAGCTGACTCCTCAATCGGTGGAGCTGGAGGAGAAGAAGGGAATTTTGTTTACTTACCGTAAATTCCTTTTCTTCTAGCTCCAATTGGGAGACCCAGACAGTGGGTGTATAGCTACTGCCTCTGGAGGCCGCACAAAGAACTACACTTAAAAGTGTAAGGCCCCTCCCCTTCTGGCTATACACCCTCCCGTAGGAGTACGGATTCCTCAGTTTTAGTACCAAAGCAAGAAGGAGGAAAGCCAATAACAGTTTCAAAAACAAATTCAATCCGATAACAAGATCGGAGAACTTAAGAAACAACATGAACAACATGTGCACCCGAAAAACGAAACCCTAAGAACAAATAGGGCGGGTGCTGGGTCTCCCAATTGGAGCTAGAAGAAAAGGAATTTACGGTAAGTAAACAAAATTCCCTTCTTCTTTTTCGCTCCTAATTGGGAGACCCAGACAGTGGGACGTCCAAAAGCAGTCCCTGGGTGGGTAAAAAGATACCACATGAACGGGCTGTCAGACAGCCTCTTCCTACAGGTGGGCCACCGCCGCCTGAAGGACCTGTCTACCTAGGCTGGCATCTGCCGAAGCGTAGGTATGCACTTGATAGTGTTTGGTAAACGTGTGCAGACTCGACCAGGTAGCCGCCTGGCACACTTGCTGAGCCGTAGCCTGATGCCGCAATGCCCAGGACGCACCCACGGCTCTGGTAGAATGGGCCTTCAGTCCAGATGGAATCGGAAGCCCAGCAGAACGGTATGTGTGAAGAATTGGTTCCTTGATCCACCGCGCCAGGGTGGATTTGGAAGCTTGCGATCCCTTATGCTGACCAGCGACTAGGACAAAGAGCGCATCAGAACGGCGTAGAGACGCCGTGCGAGAAATGTAAATCCTGAGTGCTCTCACCCGGTCCAACAGATGTAAACCCTTTTCAAATTGGTGAACTGGATGCGGACACAAAGATGGCAAAGTGATATCCTGATTGAGATGAAAGGAAGAAACCACCTTGGGAGAAAACTCTGGAATTGGACGCAGTACTACCTTGTCTTGGTGAAACACCAGGAAGGGAGATTTGCAAAATAACGCCGCTAGCTCGGACACTCTTCGAAGAGACGTGACCGCCACAAGAAAAACTACCTTTTGTGAAAGCCGAGAAAGGGAAACCTCTTTCAAAGGCTCGAAAGGCGGCTTCTGGAGAGCAATGAGAACCTTGTTCAGATCCCAGGGTTCCAATGGCCGTCTGTAAGGAGGAACGATATGACAAACTCCTTGGAGAAACGTGCGTACTTTAGAAAGCCGTGCCAAGCGCTTCTGAAAGAATACGGATAGCGCGGAGACTTGACCCTTAAGAGAGCTAAGCGACAAACCTTTTTCCAACCCAGACTGCAGGAAGGAAAGAAAAATTGGCAATGCAAATGGCCAGGGAGAAAACCCTTGAGCCAAGCACCACGCTAAGAATATCTTCCACGTCCTGTGATAGATCTTAGCTGAGGATGGTTTTCTAGCCTGTCTCATTGTGGCAACAACTTCATGAGATAAACCTGAGGCCGCTAGGATCCAGGACTCAATGGCCACACAGTCAGGTTCAGGGCCGCAGAATTCAGATGGAAAAACGGCCCTTGAGACAGCAAATCTGGACGGTCTGGTAGTGTCCACGGTTGGCCTACCGTGAGATGCCACAGATCCGGGTACCACGACCTTCTTGGCCAATCTGGAGCGACGAGTATGGCTCGATGGCAGTCGGACCTGATTTTCCGGAGAACTCTGGGTAACAATGCTAGAGGTGGGAACACATAGGGGAGTCGGAATTGCGACCAATCCTGAACCAAGGCGTCTGCCGCCAGTGCTCGGTGATCGTGAGACCGTGCCATGAAAACTGGGACCTTGTTGTTGTGCCGTGACGCCATCAGATCGACGTCCGGCGTCCCCCAGCGGCAACAGATCTGCTGAAACACGTCCGGGTGAAGGGACCATTCTCCTGCGTCCATGCCCTGGCGACTGAGAAAGTCTGCTTCCCAGTTTTCCATGCCTGGGATGTGAACTGCGGATATGGTGGACGCTCTGCTTTCCACCCACGTCAAAATCCGCTGGACTTCTTGAAAAGCTTGGCGACTGCGTGTTCCCCCTTGGTGGTTGATGTACGCCACCGCCGTGGAATTGTCCGACTGAATCCGAATCTGCTTGCCTTCCAGCCATTGTTGGAAGGCTCGCAGGGCAAGATAGATTGCTCTGATTTCCAGAACATTGATCTGCAGGGTGGACTCTTCCTGAGTCCACGTCCCCTGAGCCCTGTGGTGGAGAAACACCGCTCCCCACCCTGATAGGCTCGCATCCGTCGTGACCACTGCCCAGGACGGGGGAAGGAACGACTTTCCCTGTGACAATGAGGTGGGGAGAAGCCACCAACGCAGAGAGTCCTTGGCAGTCTGAGAGAGGGAGACAGTCCTGTCGAGGGACGTCGATTTCCCATCCCATTGGCGTAGAATGTCCCATTGTAGAGGGCGCAGATGAAACTGCGCGAACGGGACTGCCTCCATTGCTGCTACCATCTTTCCTAGGAAATGCATGAGGCGCCTCAGTGAGTGCGACTGGCTCTGAAGGAGAGATTGCACTCCAGTCCGTAGCGAGCACTGCTTGTCCAGTGGAAGCTTCACTATCGCTGAGAGAGTATGAAACTCCATGCCAAGATAAGTCAGAGATTGGGTCGGGGTTAGATGAGACTTTGGAAAGTTGATAATCCACCCGAAACTCTGGAGAGTGTCTAGTGCCACCTTCAGACTGTGCTGGCATGCCTCTTGAGAGGGTGCCTTTATAAGCAGGTCGTCTAGATACGGGATGATCGAGTGACCCTGCGAGTGCAGAACAGCTACTACTGCTGCCATGACTTTGGTGAAGACCCGGGGGGCTGTTGCCAGACCGAAAGGTAACGCTACGAACTGCAGGTGTTCGTCGTGTATGACGAAGCGTAGGAAACGCTGATGCTCTGGTGCAATCGGCACGTGGAGATACGCATCTTTGATATCTATTGATGCTAGAAAATCTCCTTGAGACATTGAGGCTATGACGGAGCGTAGGGATTCCATCCGGAACCTCCTGACTTTTACGTGTCTGTTGAGCAACTTTAGATCCAGGACGGGTCGATACGATCCGTCCCTTTTTTGGGACCACAAACAGATTGGAGTAAAAACCGTGACCTTGTTCCTGAAGAGGGACGGAGGTCACCACTCCTTCCGCCTTTAGAGCGGCCACCGCCTGCAACAGAGCATCGGCTCGGTCTGGTGGTGGAGAAGTTCTGAAGAAACGAGTTGGCGGACGAGAACTGAACTCTATCCTGTACCCGTGAGACAGAATATCCCTCACCCAACGGTCTTTGACGCGTGACAGCCAAATGTCGCCAAAGTGGGAAAGCCTCCCACCGACCGCGGGTGTGGGAATCGGAGACTGCAAGTCAGGAGGACGCCGTCTTGGCAACGGTTCCTCCGGCTGTCCTTTTTGGGCGTGACTGAGACCTCCAAGAATCTGAGCGTCTCTGGTCTTTTTGAGTCTTTTTTGACGAGGCGAATTGGGACCTGCCCGGTCCTCGAAAGGACCGATAACCAGACTGACCCTTCCTCTGTTGGGGTTTGTTTTGTCTGTGTTGCGGTAAGGATGAGTCCTTACCCTTGGAGTGTTTGATGATTTCATCCAAACGCTCTCCAAACAATCGGTCACGAGAAAAAGGCAAATTGGTTAAGCACTTCTTGGAATGAGAATCTGCTTTCCAATGTCTCAACCACAGGGCCCTACGCAAAACAACGGAGTTGGCTGACGCCACTGCCGTGCGGCTTGTAGCGTCAAGAACAGCATTAATCGCGTACGACGCGAATGCCGCCATTTGCGAGGTCAATGGTGCTACCTGCGGGGCAAATGCACGTGTGACTGAGTCGACTTGCGCAAGCCCGGCTGAGATAGCTTGGAGTGCCCATACGGCCGCAAAAGATGGCGCTAACGACGCTCCAATCGCTTCATAGATGGATTTCAGCCAGAGCTCCATCTGCCTGTCAGTGGCATCTTTAAGTGCCGCTCCATCCTCAACTGCAACCAAGGATCTAGCTGCAAGCCTGGAAATTGGAGGATCCACTTTTGGACACTGGGTCCAACCCTTGACCACCTCAGGGGGAAAAGGATAGCGTGTATCTTTAAGCCGTTTAGAAAAACGCCTTTCAGGATAAGCGTGGGGTTTCTGGATTGCGTCTCTAAAGTCAGCGTGGTCCAGAAAAGTGCTTAATGTACGCTTAGGGTATCTGAAATGGATTCTCTCGTGCTGCGAAGCTGACTCCTCTACAAGAGGAGCTGGTGGGGAAATATTTAACATCTTATTGATGTTAAATATAAGATCATTAACTATGGCGTCACCATCTGGTGTATCTAGACTGAGAGCGGTCCCAGGATCAGAATCCTGATCAGTTACGTCCGCCTCATCACCCATAGATTCATCTCGCTGGGATCCTGACCATTGAGATGAATGTGAAGGCCCGTCATAGCGAGCCCGCTTAGGCTGCCCGGGGCCATCGTCCGAGTCAGAGTCTTCACCCTGAGGTGTATGTGCCCGTCCCGGAGCTTGGAGGTAATTCAGCTAAGGGGGACCAGGGGGCAATGATTGCACAGTGTCCGTGGCCTGAAGTACAGGCCTAGCTCGCAATGTGTCAAGAATTTGTGACATAGTGAGAGACATTCTGTCAGCAAAAGCTGCAAACTCAGTTCCTGTCACCTGGACAGCATTCCCAGGTGGTACACCCTGGGTCACGTCCAGCAGAGGTCCCGACTGTGCAAGCGCCGCAGGGGCCGAGCACGGCACACAATGGGGGTCCGTGGAGCCTGCCGGTAGAAAAGTCCCACATGCGGTGCAGGAAGCATATAATGTCTGTGCCTTGGCACCCTTGCGTTTTACGGACGACATGCTGCTGGCTCTCTGCAATGTGAGAGAGTCTATAGCCAAAGGGCGACCAGCGCTATGCAATACAAAGTATTTGTAGAAACAAAATACTAAGAATACTACTGGCACAAGAGGGGGTGAGCCCTGAGGGCTGCTTACCGCCCGCTGAATAGCGGGTAAGAGGCGCAGAATTCCTTGTCTGGGTCTCCCCGGCTCCCCTCTGCAGCTCAGCGTGTCAGCAGGAATGGCTGCCGGCGTCTGTGGAGAGGGGCGGTCCGTGGGAGTTCCTAAACAAAAGTGCGGGAAACAGTGTCCCCTCTGTGCCTATTGTGAGGGCTGGAGTATGTAAAAACGACTCCAGCCCTCGGCGCTGATGCACTGACCAGCGTCCCGCCCCTCTCCTGACTGGCAGGTCTGGGGGCGGGAACGAACGGAAGCAGGCCGCAAAAGCCGGGGACTCGAGTTATCAGCGCGGCCGCCGTAAAAGCGCGGCCCGCGCTGAAGTCCCCGGCGCACCACAAGTGCCAGCCGCGCCGCAGTCCCAGCGGCCGGCGCGACCGATTCCCAGAAGTGTGCCTGCTTCAGCGAAGCTGAATGAGGCCATGGCACAAGCGCCGCAGCGCTGATGTCCCCGGCGCACTACAACACCCAGCATGCTGCGGTGTGAGCGCCAAATGCACGGGGACACAGAGTACCTTGAGGAAGCAGGGCCATGTCCCTGATGTACTCCGCTCCATCCAGCATCTTCTCCAGGGGCTGTAGATGGAGCACGGTCTCAGTGCCTGGAGACCAGTAAATCCCACTTCACCCAGAGCCCTGTAAAAAGGGATGGGGAAGGAATCAGCATGTGGGCTCCTGCCGCCGTACCCGCAATGGGTACCTCAACCTTACAAACACCTCCGACATACAGTGGGGTGAGAAGGGAGCATGCTGGGAGCCCTGTATGGGCCCTCTTTTCTTCCATCCGACATAGTCAGCAGCTGCTGCTGACTAAAAACAATGGAGCTATGCGTGCGTGTCTGACCTCCTTCGCACAAAGCTAAAACTGAGGAATCCGTACTCCTACGGGAGGGTGTATAGCCAGAAGGGGAGGGGCCTTACACTTTTAAGTGTAGTTCTTTGTGCGGCCTCCAGAGGCAGTAGCTATACACCCACTGTCTGGGTCTCCCAATTAGGAGCGAAAAAGAAATTTCTAGCACCTGGTTGATGGACGCTATAAGGTCATTTACTATGGCGTCCCCTTCAGGTGTATCAAGATTGAGAGCAGCGTCAGGATCAGAGCCCTGATCTGCCACCTCCGCTTCATCCTCCAGAGAGTCCTCATGCTGAGACCCTGAGCAGTGTGAAGAAGTCGAGGGAAGCTCCCAGCGAGCCCGCTTAGCCGGTCTGGGACTGCGGTCCGTGTCGGAGTCCTCACCGTGGGACCTAGGAGTCACCCCAGGAGCACTTTGCTGCTCCGACCGAGGGGGGACTGTGGGCAATGATTCAACAGTGCCCGGGGCCTGTGTTATAGGTCTGTATTCACACAGCAGTTTCTGCTATTCCATGTATTCCCCTTACATAGTCACTGGTGTGCATACCTTATCTCCCCATAGTGATGTTTTTTTTAGGTTTTTTGTACCCAGTTCAGACTTAGAATGGTGTTCCAAACGTTATTCGTTATTGTTAGTAGTTTTTCGTTTGTGAACCCTCCCCACCACACCTATTGCCAATCCATACAATACGCATAAATAGCCTGGGTCTCAGCTTCCCATACACGGTAAGTTTTTTAATTGCATGAGAGGACACACACAAGCTAGGGACCCCAACGTAGAGAAATACTTTGGCGTAGTGTTGGGGCTCTATTGCATTGATCAATTCAGTAGCTAAATTTCTCTTGATTCATATGTTCATGGCAGTAATGCAGATTCCATTTTTCACATTTTCACTTTTACACATAGCTATTGGATTTTTCAAGTCAGTATTCACACAGCAGTTTCTGCTATTCCATGTATTCCCCTTACATAGTCACTGGTGTGCATACCTTATCTCCCCATAGTTGTGTTATAGGTCTGGACTGCAAAGCTTCTAGTATCTTAGCAGACCATCTATCCATAGACTGAGCCATGGATTGTGAAAGTGACTCAGAAAGTTTGTCAGCCAACACTGCAAACTCTGTCCCTGCCACCTGGACAGTGGTAGCCGGTGGTTCTACCTGGGCCGGGGGTCCCACCCGTGGCTGAGGCTCCGGCTGAGTGAGTGTCACAGGGGCCGAGCATTGCACACAATGAGGGTAGGTGGAACCTGCAGGTAGTATAGCCGCACAAGAGGTACAGGTTGCAAAATAAGCCTGTGCCTTGGCACCCTTGCTTTTTGCGGACGACATGCTGTTGTCTCCTCTTAGAGCAATCAGTGAGGGTATATAGCCAAGCAAATAATGCGGCCGAACAGAGCAAATGTATACAGTATATGGATATATATATACTCTTCGGCACCCGGGGGGGCCAGCACCAGGTAACCGGTGCGGCTTACCGACCGCCCTCAGCGGTTGTGTGTCCACCAGATTCCCTGCCTGGGCCTCCCAGAGCTGTGGAGCTCGGTCTGAAGTTCTCCACCGGCAGAAGTGCAGATAACAATGGCTGCCAGCGTTCTCAGAGGAGGAGGGAGCCGTGGGCGTGCCTCAGAAAGTGCAGGAATCTGGTGCCCCGCAGTGCTCAGTGAGGGGGGAGGAGGATACCTAGTATGCTCCAGCCCTCACCGCTGACGTCCAGTCTAGCGTCCCGCCCTTACCCCTGACTGGCAGGCCCGGGGGCGGGAGTATGCGGTACTAGGCCGCAGAAGCCGGGGACTAAAGTTAGTAACCCGGCCGGCAAACAAGCGCGGTCGGCGCGGTAGTCCCGGCGGTGGAGCTGGAGGTGTCAAAACACACAGCAGCCGCTGCAGCGTCTGTTACACAGGCGCTCTATGCGCCGTCCCCAAGGGGACACAGAGTACCTCAGAGAAGCAGGGCCTGTCCCTGATGATATCCGATCTCCTGTCCGTCAGATTCCCCCAGGGGCTGCGGAGGGAGCCCGGTCCCAGTGCATGGTGACCGGTTAGGATCCCACTTCTCCCAGAGCCCCTAAGGGATGGGGAAGGAAAACGGCATGTGGCTCCAGCCTTTGTACCCGCAATGGGTACCTCAACCTTAACAGCACCGCCGACCAGAGTGGGGTGAGAAGGGAGCATGCCGGGAGCCCTGTTAGGGGCCCTCTTTTCTTCCATCCGATAAAGTCAGCAGCTGCTGCTGACTAAAATGTGGAGCTTGCGTGCATGTGTGCCTCCTTCAACACAAAGCAAAAAAACTGATGGGCCCGTGATGCACGGGAGGGTGTATAGGCAGAGGGGAGGGGTTACACTTTTTAAAGTGTAATACTTTGTGTGGCCTCCGGAGGCAGAAGCTATTCACCCAATTGTCTGGGTCTCCCAATGGAGCAACAAAGAAATCAGCATCCTGACCAATTAAATAAATGGTGGCCCAAAGAACTATGGTTAATAGAGGGAAACCTCATTTTTCCCTTCCTATGATGTATATATGCCCTTCACAGTTAGATTAATGTGTGCTGCTTCTATATTCATTTCTTCTAGATGGTATACAACCTCCAAACCTTACATCACTTCAGCATTTCTTACAATAACCACTTTTGGAGATGTAACCTCTCAGAAGTTTCGATAATACATATTTGGTGGGAATGTGACAGTATTTGGAGAGAAGTATTAAAAAAAAATAAAAAAAAAAATCAATGACTCAAAAACATTTGAGTATTAAAATTTTAACTATCTGCAGAGAGGTTAAAGGGAACTTGTCACCAGATTTGGCGACTATAAGCTGCAGCCACCACCAGTGGGCTCTTATATACAGCATTCTAACATGTTGTATATAAGAGCCAAGGCCGCACTGTAGAACATAAAAAACACTTTATAATACTCACCTAGAGTCTATAGGTGCGAGTGAAACATCGGACTGCTCTCAGATGACACCGGAGTGCAGTGTGATAATCGCATCAGCTGGCAGTGGAGGAGCTAGGGAGATTAATCCCTCCCTCTTCTCCGCAGAGCCCGCCCTATCCTCCGCAGCTCTGATGCGATCGCAGGATTGGATCACAGTGGCATGATACTCAGCTTACACTTGCAGCACAGCAGGAGCCGAGGGTCATTAGCATATCACATCCAATGCCATAAGCTCGTGTGGATTCAGCCTTCGGGCCATTTCACACATCCGGTATTTCGCCAGATTGCCGGATCCGGCACACTCCAGTGTAGTGTAATACTGTACTATGGCATCGCGGCAAGCTCCGGTCACATGCTCCAGTCACATGACAGCATGTGACCAGAGCTTGCCCCGATGCCATTGTACTGTATTGCACTGTACTGGAGTGTGTCGGATCCGGCGAAATGCTAGATGTGTGAAACGGGCCTTAGTTGATAACTGATCGTGCATTTGTCAACAGATCACCAGGTTATAGTCATCACTTTCATAACTGTTCCACTCCATTACCATGTATGTATTGTAAAGATTTATTGCCTTTATGTTTGCACGAGTCCCACATACATGCTATGTAAACTGGAAACTGATTAATATAGGGCAATTAAACCATAAATAAGTATAAACAAATTATTTATTAGATAATTACAATAAAAAGGTTAAAAAACATACTGAGTCCCACAGAACGACTCGCTCATTCTGTGGGTCTCATTATGTTGTTTAAAATTATATTGTGATTATCTGATAAAGAATTTTTTTATACTTACTTATGGTTTAATTGCCCTATATTAATTTTTAGTTTAATTTAAACTCTTGCCAAATAGTTCAAGTTAATCCTTATATATAAAATAATTGTTTACTCCTTATTATCCAGTAAATTTGGATGACTGTTTGTCTATATACATGTTATGCATTATAATTACCTATGTTTCATACTTAATTATGATCCTTCAATGTTATTTGAAAAATTAAGGTTTTACAGTAGTAGATGCTGATATGACAATAGGGAAAGAAAAGGAAGGGGGCATGTTATGTTTTTTGGTTTGTTTTTGTTTTTTGACACCCTAACCTTTTTAACCCCTTCACGACCGGACAATTTTTCACTTTCCGGGTTTTTTTTCGCCATTTTTTTTCCGAGACACGTAACTTTTTTATTTTTGGTCAATATGGACATGTGAGGGCTCATTTTTTGCGGAACGAGCTGTACTTTTAAATTAAACCATAAGTTTTACCAAATAGTGTACTGGAAAATGGCAAAAAAAATTCAAATGCGGAAAAATTGCAAAAAAAAAAAAAAGTGCGATAGCACTATTGTTGTTGAGATATTTTATTCACTGTGTTCACTATATGGTAAAACTGATGTGTGGGTGTGATGCCTGAGGTGAGTGCGAGTTTGTAGACACCAAACATACACCAAACATGTATAGGTTTACTTTTATATAAGGGGTTAAACAAAAATCAGTCAAAAAAGTGGCGCACGTTTTACGCCATATTCCGTGACCCGCAGCGTTCTCATTTTTTGGGATCTATGGCTCAGTGACAGCTTATTTTTTGCGTCTCAGGCTGCCTTTTTTAGCTGTACCATTTTTGCGCAGATGCTACGTTTTGATCGCCTGTTATTGCATTTTACGCAAAATTTGTTGTGGCGGCCAAAAAACATAACTTTAGCGTTTGGATTTTTTTTGCCACTGCGCTGTTTATCAATCAGATTAATTTATTTTATATTTTGATAGATCGGGCATTTCTGAACGCGGCAATACCATATGTGTGTATATTTATTTTTTTTATTTTTTTAACCCTTTAATTTTCAATGGGGCGAAAGGGGATGATTTGAACTTTTAGGTTTTTTTTTTTTGTTTTTTTCAAACCTTTTTTCTAACTTTTTTTTTTGTTTTACTAGTCCCCCCAGGGGGCTATAGCAATCAGCAATCCGATCGCTCTGCCATATCTGCTGATCACAGCTATACAGCTGTAAACAGCAGATATGCTCATTTTCTGCCTCACTCAGCTCCGGGCCGAGTGAAACCGAAAGTAATTCATGTGAGCTACAAAAGTCATCACATGACCCTGTGCTACCATAACAACCACCGGAAGTCACGTGATCACGTCACGTGACTTCCGGCATCGGCCGGTGAGTAAATGTTAACCGCCGATGCCATTATAATGGCACTGTCACATATTGACAGCGCTATTTAAGGGGTTAAACGGCACGAGCAGATAACGATTCTGCTCGTGCCTGGCAGGCACACATCTCAGCTGTGAAAATCAGCTGAGATGTGCGCCGATCGCGGCAAGATGTCGCGGGCAGTAACACTATGACCGCTAGGATGTAATATTACTACCCGCGGTCATTAAGGGGTTAATAGATTCTGACAAGAATGTCAAATGCTCCATTATTGGATTGCGTTAACCCATCCCTCACCCTGGGTTACTGCTGGTTTCTAGTCAGTCCTGTCTGTAATTTGATTAGGCCTAAATTAAGTTATTTTTCTTGGAAACCACTGGGTTTCATAACCTAGCAGAGAATAAAAAAAAAAAAACGTAGATTAAAACTCATCTTTTGGTTTGCATGAAGACTTACCTTCGCTCTGATTCTTCTGCCATCTTTAGTGCCAGCATCTCAGTTTCCAGCACTTTTTGCTCCATAAGTCGCTTTTCCTCTTCACTGCGAATGGCTGTGGCTTTGATTCTTTGCATCTCCTGCTCAGCTTCAGCTGCTTTCTGGGCGAGTAGTTTGGCTTCCTCCTCTGTGATTTGAGCCTTTTCTGCTAGAAGGTCAGCCGTTTCTTCAGATCTCATCTAGAGCAGAGAAATATATGTTTAAATGAAATATGTCATCAGAAAAAGACATACACTACTCACAGAAAGTTATGGATTTTTGGCTTTCGGGTGAAATTTCAGAATGATCCTAAAATGTCCTCTAACCTTTTCAGGTGAACTTAAATGTTCATGTCCAACTGTTCAATGTTTCAGGACTTTTTGCACAACTGTTCTCTAACAAGAAGCTTAATTAATGGCAATATTCACAACAGGTGTTTGATCCATGAATCACCCAATACATTTCAGAGTTCAATTAGAATTGGTATTTACACAGTCCTCCTCATCATGCTGGTCACATTTTGACATTATGAGACCAAGACGACACCTAACAACTGCTCAACAGTACCTCTCCATTGCGAGGCTTCAAGCACGATGTTCTCAGACAGAAATTGTCACGCTCTAAGCTCAGTGGCCGAGTGTCATCAGCAGGTTGCAACATAGATACAGAAAGACTGGAAGAGTCACACAAAGGCATGGAAGTAGACATCTTTGGCCCCATCCCACACCGATGACTGCTTTATTATGGCCAATGCCCTTCGGAACCGGATGACGAATGCCACACAAAACACCAAGCACATTTAATTAAGGGGAGAGGCACCCAAGTGTCATGTCAGACCATTCAAAACCATTTACATTGGCATAGTCTGCGTGCTAGACGACCTGCAAGGGTACCTGACAACACCAACAGGAACACGCATCATCTTCCATGAGATAGGGAGCTGTGGACCTCAGTGCTGTTCACTGATGAAAGTCTATTCACGCTGAGCAGAAATGATGGCCGCCAAGAATGTTGGAGATGTCAAGGAGCGCGCCATGCATCAGCCACTGATGTCACCAGACGCCTTTGGAGGTGGTGGTGTTACATGTGGGCAGGTGTGTCTACTCAATACAGAACTGCCCTAAACTTTGTGAATAATAACAGCTGCTGGAGAATGAAGTAACCGAAAGAGTGGTCTGCACATTCTCCAGACCTAAATGCCATAGAAAACCTAAGGATCAGCTGAGTCGCAGTGTAAAGGCTCATAACTCTGTACCCCAGAACCTCAATGATCTGGGGACCGCCCTACAAGAATAGTGGGATGCCATGTCTCAGCAGACAATAACTCTACTTGTGAACAGAATGTCAAGCTGTAATTGATGCTTAAGGCCATGTGACAAATTATTGTGACATCGATATTTTTTGTTTGGGGGGTGTGGGGGAAATACCCATCGCAGTTTTGAGATGAGTAAATCACCATTGCATGCTTTTACTTAAATGTGTTACTTTCATGATCACCGTAGCATGAACTTTTTATGTTTTACATAAATTTTGACCCGAAAGCCAAATATCCCGAACTTTTTTGAGTAGTGTATTGTTGGACATTTTTATTTTAAAGGGGTTGTCCATTATTCGAACAACCCTTTCTCTATTACTACATTTCTGTCAAATAAAATAACGCCTGTACTCAACTCCAGTGAGGTTCCAGTTGTGTCGGCACTGGTTCTCATGGGACAATGCCACGTTACAGGATCTCTACTGCCACTTTAGCGTACCTTCATTTAGATGTAATTGACATCCGTAGTAAGTGAAAGTGTCGACAGCTCTCTCACTTCCTCCATATATATGGTTTGTCCGAAAGACGGGACAGTGACATGACTACTGATTAGCCGCACCAGAGTTGAGTACAGATGGTATTTTTCTTGGGGAACTAATGATTTAGAAGGGTTGTCCTAGAAATGGACAACCCTTCATCCATTTTTGTAAATAAACATACTGAAATCCTACAAATAGATTCAATGGTACTTATAGTAGGCTATCACTCCCTATTCAACAGAGATCACATCTCAGCATCATCTTGTCATTTTAGGCAGGATTATAATCAGAGAAAGCATCTAGATAAAAATTACACTGTACCCACCATTGACAATACATGATGACCCTCACTCAACTCTTCTCCCAGCCCTGGAAAAGTGACCTCTACACAGGTCAGAGAGCTTGCCTAGAGTAAAGGCCGCTTTACACGCAACGACATCGCTAACGAGATGTCGTTGGGGTCACGGAATTCGTGACGCACATCCGGCCTCGTTAGCAACGTCGTTGCATGTGACACGAACGAGCGACCGCTAACGATACAAAATACTCACCTAATCGTTGATCGTTGACACGTCGTTCCTTTCCCAAATATTGTTGCTGCTTTGGGATGCAGGTTGTTTGTCATTCCTGCGGCAGCACACATCGCTATGTGTGACACCGCACGAACGAGGAACAACATCGTACCTGCGGCCACCGGCAATGAGGAAGGAAGGAGGTGGGCGGGATGTTCCGGCCGCTCATCTCCGCCCCTCCGCTTCTATTGGGCGGCCGCTTAGTGACGCCGCTGTGACACCGAACGAACCTCTCCCTTAAAGGAGAGATTGTTCGGTGGCCACAGCGACGTCGGTGAACAGGTAAGAGCGTGTGACGCTGCCGAAGCGATATTGTTTGCTATGGCAGCGATAACCCCATGACGCGCCACCGACGTGGGCGGGAGCTATCGCTAGCGATGTTGCAGCGTGTAAAGGCTGCTTAACTTTCACAGGAGTCAATGAACCTCTCCAGTCTACGGTTTACAATGGCAATAAGTCTGCTATAAAGCTAATCTCCAAGTGATGTTTTAACAGCAGCTTACACAAGATTACTGCCCTCATTACCATGAACATAAAATAGAATAAAAAGGCTACAAATGAGCAAACTAAAACAAATAAAATTGGTTTGTATTTTGCTTGTATAAAAAAAACACTATACATCAGCACTTTGCAATTAATGAATACACAAACTCCACTATTGTTACATGTGTAGGAAAAACACGAGGTGGTTTACTTAGTTGTGATCAAAACTTCATAAGCTCAAAGCTCATTTGTAGCCTGGTTAGGCACATAGTGAGGGGAGACAATAGTTAGGGTAACAAAGTCTCTTTTTAGCCAAAGGAAGGCTTAAGGTCCAGTCACACTAAGCAACTTACCAGCGATCCCAACAACGATAGAGATTGCTGGTAAGTTGCTAGGAGGTTGCTGGTGAGATGTCACACTGCGACGCTCCAGCGATCCCACCAGCAACCTGACCTGGCAGGGATCGCTGGAGCGTCGCTACACGAGTTGCTGGTGAGCTTACCAGCAACCAGTGACCAGCCCCCAGCGCCGCGTGGAAGATGCTGCGCTTGGTAACTAAGGTAAATATCGGGTAACCAACCCGATATTTACCTTGGTTACCAGCGCACGGAGCTACACGTGCAGAGAACAGGGAGCAGCGCACACTGCTTAGCGCTGGCTCCCTGCTCTCCTAGCTACAGCACACATCGGGTTAATTAACCCGATGTGTCCTGCAGCTACATGTGCACAGAGCAAGAGCCGGCACTGACGGTGAGAGCGGCGGAGGCTGGTAACAAAGGTAAATATCGGGTAACCAAGGACAGGGCTTCTTGGTTACTCGATGTTTACTGTGGTTACCAGCCTCAGCAGAAGCCGGCTCCTGCTGCCTGCACATTTAGTTGTTGCTGTCTCGCTGTAACACACAGCGATCTGTGCTTCACAGCGGGACAGCAACAACTAAAAAATGGCCCAGGACATTCAGCAACAACCAACGACCTCACAGCAGGGGCCAGGTTGTTGCTGGATGTCACACACAGCAACATCGCTAGCAACGTCACAAAAGTTGTTCGTTAGCAGCGATGTTGCTAGCGATGTTGCTTAGTGTGACGGGGCCTTTACACAATTTTAATCAAGACTTATTTATATGTATAGCAGCAGTAAATTTCATGTACTCATTAATTGCAGAGTGCTGTTGCTTACCGTTTGTATATATGGCTACATATTGGCCACCATAGATGCATCGGCACGTTAAGTTCTACTCGTGGAGCCACAAATGAAAAATACTGCTGTGTGAAGTGGCCTTACAGTATGTTCACACAATTGCTATTTTCATACAGGTTTTAAAAGCTTATTCTAAGGCAAAATCTAAAAGAAAACTATTTTAAAATGGTTTGAGATCAGTTAATGCACTCACTAGAGCATCATTGGCCATCTGAGCCTCCTCCTTCAGCTGCAGCAATCTCCTCTCCAGCTCATCCCGTGTCCGCTCAGCTTCCTCCCTCAATTGCTTTTCTCGGGCTAGTCTTTGGCGTTCCATCTGTAACAAAAAGTCATAAAAACATGAAAAAAACAACTCTAACACTAACTAATTTGAGTGTATCTGGATTTTTTAGGTTTCATTGTACTGTATATGCCCATGAAGCTCTTTCAGGACAAGTCCAGCAATACATTTACATGGTCAGTCTGTTCCTTTAATGACAATTATGTGTTTTAATTGAAATGAAAATGAGGCGGTAGGTCTGAATCCTGTACAAAAAAAATATATAAAAGAAGAAGCGGCGGATCAGGACTTCCTTAAAGGAAACCTGTCACCAGAATTTTCGCTATTAAACTAAAACAATCCCCTTCTGCAGCTCCTCGGCTGCATTCTATAAAGGTTCATCTTGCTATTGGCCCACCTTTCAGACCTAAATAACTTTATAAAATATTACCTTTTGCTATGGTAATGAGGTTTGCTGGCCCCGTGGGCGGGCTGTATTTAGTCTGTTATCCCCCCTCCTGCCGCCTTTCGCCGTCCCCCACTGTTCATTTACATAGATGAGGCTGCCGCCCTCATGTTCCGCAGTGCTTCGAGAGTCTCGCGCATGCGCAGTGGCACTATCGCGGGACTGAGCACTGTTGTCAAATCGCGAGCGCCGGTGGTGTTATTGGGCCGGCGCGAGATTATGGGCGGGTACTTGGATGACGCTGGGGATATCATTCACAGCGCCGCCCATAATCTCGCGCCTGCGCAATAACATCACCGGCGTTCGCGATTTGAAATCAGTGCTCCATCCCGTGATAGTGCCACTGCGCATGCGCAAGACTCCCGGAGCACTGTGGAAGATGAGGGCGGCAGCCTCATCTATGTAAATGAACACTGGGGGACGGCGAACAGCGGCAGGAGGGGGATAACAGACGAAATACAGCCCGCCCACAGGGCCAGCAAACCTCATTACCATAGCAAAAGGTAATATTTTATAAAGCTGTTATTTAGGTCTGAAAGGGGGGCCAGTAGCAAGATGAACCTTTATAGAATGCAGCCCAGGAGCTGCAGAAGGGGATTCTTTTACTTTAATAGCGAAAATTCTGGTTACAGGTTCCCTTTAAAATCGTATAAGCCCTTAGTCATGATACCTGTGTCACTCCAGCTCTAATCCCCGCCTCCTCCTCCTTAACTGGAGGTTTCTTTGCCTGAAATCACACTGCATAGTGGCTGTGAATCAAGTAGGCGTAGATGGCGCTGATTCGAGAATAGAGATGGATTGTAGAGGCTTCAGATTTACAGTTGCATTTGCTTATTAATTAAAATGCGGATTTCTCAAAAAGGAGGAAAGCAGTGGCGATGTAAATGTATGGTTGGACTTCCTTTGAAAGCTACATGCACATAAAAAGAGTTTGGGTGGTGATGACAATGCATGTCATGATGGTGCTGGAATCCATAGGAGACGTTGACTTAAAGGGAACCTGTCGTTTTTTTATATTAACCCCTTAACGACCGCGGGCCGTAAAATAACGTCCTAGCGGTCATAATGTTACTGCCCGCGGTCTGCCGACGGCAGCATGCCGCGATCAGCGCACATCTCAGGTGATTTTCACAGCTGAGATGTGTGCCTGCTAGGCACGAGCAGAATTGTTATCTGCTCGTGCTGTTTAACCCCTTAAAAGGCACTGTCAATATGTGACAGCGCCATTATAAGCGCGATCGCGGTAAACTTTTACTTACCGCCCGATACCTGAAGTCACGTGACGCGATCACGTGACTTCCAATAGTTGTCACAGGGTCATGTGATGACTCCTGTACTACACATGAATTGCTTTCACTTTCACTGTGCCAGCGGCACAGCAAAAGAGAAAGAGAGCGCGTATCTGCTGTTTACAGCTGTATAGCTGTGATCAGCAGATAGTGCAGAGCGATCGGAATGCTGATCGCAATAGCCCCCTAGGGGGACTAGTAAAATAAAAAAAAAAAAAAAAGTTAAAAAAAAGTTTTAAAAAATTAAAAAAAAAAAAAAAAAAACCCTAAAAGTTCAAATCACGCCCCATTGAAAATTAAAAGGGTTAAAAAAATAAAAAATATACACACATTTGGTATCGCCGCGTTCAGAAACGCCCGATCTATCAAAATATAAAATCAATTAATCTGATCAGTATACGGCGTAGCGGCAAAAAAATTCCAAACGCCAAAACGACTTGTTTTGTCGCCACAACTTTTGCGCAAAATGCTATAAGAGGCGATCAAAACGTAGCATCTGCGCAAAAATGGTACCGTTAAAAATGTCAGCTCGAGACGCAAAAAATAAGCCGTCACTGAGCCATAGATCCCGAAAAATGAGAACACTACGGGTCACGGAATATGGCGTAAAACGTGCGCCACTTTTTTCGGTCAAACTTCCGATTTTTTTTTTAACCCCTTATATAAAAGTAAACCTATACATTTTTGGTGTCTACGAACTCGCACTGACCTGAGGCATCGCACCCACACATCAGTTTTACCATATAGTGAACACAGTGAATAAAATATCTCAAAAACAATAGTGCTGTCGCACTTTATTTGCAATTTTTCTGCATTTGGAATTTTTTTGCCGTTTCCCAGTACACTATATCGTAAAACTTATGATTTCATTTAAAAGTACAGCTCGTTCCGCAAAAAATCAGCCCTCACATGACCATATTGACTGAAAAATAAAAAAGCTACGTCTCTCAGAAAAAGAATGGCGAAAAAAAAACGGAAAGCGAAAAATCGGCCGGTTGTGAATAGGTTAAACCACCTCCAAAAAAAAAAAAAAAATCCATGTATTTATCTTTAAAAAAAGTTTGTATGCTTAGGTAAAAGCCAGTGGAGCTCGGCTCAGCATTGGACAAATGGTTATGCAGGCAGGAACTGCATGTCACGATCATGTGACTATAATGGGCGGAGCTAAGCAGAGAATTTCTGGTAAAGGACCTGTGTATAATCAATTACACTGCAGGGGGCGAAACTAAGTTCAAAAAAGAATTGTGCTTGAACGTGAGTCAGTGATTCCCAGCAAAAGGCCCTCATGAGTGAAAACAAAAATCTGTACTGGTTTAACCTAAGCATATAAACTATAGTAGGAACAATCAGACAATCGCAGGTTACAGTCCCCTAAAGGGCGTAACAAATAAAGCAAAAAAAATAAATAAAAATAAAATGATAAAATATTAAGAAAGAAACAAGAAAAAAAAAAAAACAGGAAAACATGAATAACTCTCTTTCCCCCCTCCCTCCCATTAACAAAAAATACATAAATACACAAGATATTGCTTCGTCCATAAAGAAGGGAATTTTGTTTACTTACCGTAAATTCCTTTTCTTCTAGCTCCAATTGGGAGACCCAGACAATTGGGTGTATAGCTTCTGCCCCCGGAGGCCACACAAAGTATTACACTAAAAAGTGTAAAGCCCCTCCCCTTCTGCCTATACACCCCCCGTGCATCACGGGCTCCTCAGTTTTGGTGCAAAAGCAAGAAGGAGAAAACTTATAAATTGGTCTAAAGTAAATTCAATCCGAAGGAAGTTCGGAAAACTTAAAACCATTCAACATGAACAACATGTGTACACAAATAACAACAGCCCGAAGGGAACAGGGGCGGGTGCTGGGTCTCCCAATTGGAAATAGAAGAAAAGGAATTTACGGTAAGTAAACAAAATTCCCTTCTTCTTTGTCGCTCCATTGGGAGACCCAGACAATTGGGACGTCCAAAAGCAGTCCCTGGGTGGGTAAAATAATACCTCGTAATAGAGCCGTAAAACGGCCCCTACCTACAGGTGGGCAACCGCCGCCTGAAGGACTCGCCTACCTAGGCTGGCATCTGCCGAAGCATAGGTATGCACCTGATAGTGTTTCGTGAAAGTGTGCAGGCTCGACCAGGTAGCCGCCTGACACACCTGCTGAGCCGTAGCCTGGTGCCGCAAAGCCCAGGACGCACCCACGGCTCTGGTAGAATGGGCCTTCAGCCCTGAGGGAACCGGAAGCCCAGAAGATCGGTAAGCTTCGAGAATTGGTTCCTTGATCCACCGAGCCAGGGTTGATTTGGAAGCCTGTGACCCTTTACGCTGGCCAGCGACAAGGACAAAGAGTGCATCCGAGCGGCGCAGGGGCGCCGTACGAGAAATGTAGATTCTGAGTGCTCTCACCAGATCTAACAAGTGCAAATCCTTTTCACATTGGTGAACTGGATGAGGACAAAAAGAGGGTAAGGAGATATCCTGATTGAGATGAAAGGGGGATACCACCTTAGGGAGAAATTCCGGAACCGGACGCAGAACCACCTTGTCCTGGTGAAACACCAGGAAAGGGGCTTTGCATGACAGCGCTGCTAGCTCAGACACTCTCCGAAGTGATGTGACTGCTACTAGGAAGACCACTTTCTGCGAAAGGCGTGAAAGAGAAATATCCTTCATTGGCTCGAAAGGTGGTTTCTGAAGAGCCATCAGCACCCTGTTCAGATCCCAGGGTTCTAACGGACGCTTGTAAGGAGGGACTATGTGACAAACCCCCTGCAGGAACGTGCGTACCTGTGGAAGTCTGGCTAGGCGCTTCTGAAAAAACACAGAGAGCGCTGAGACTTGTCCCTTAAGGGAGCCGAGCGACAAACCCTTTTCCAATCCGGATTGAAGGAAGGAAAGAAAAGTGGGCAAGGCAAATGGCCAGGGAGTAAAACCCTGATCAGAGCACCAGGATAAGAATATCCTCCACGTCCTGTGGTAGATCTTGGCGGACGTTGGTTTCCTAGCCTGTCTCATAGTGGCAATGACCTCTTGAGATAACCCTAAAGACGCTAGGATCCAGGACTCAATGGCCACACAGTCAGGTTGAGGGCCGCAGAATTCAGATGGAAAAACGGCCCTTGAGACAGCAAGTCTGGTCGATCTGGTAGTGCCCACGGTTGGCCCACCGTGAGATGCCACAGATCCGGGTACCACGACCTCCTCGGCCAGTCTGGAGCGACGAGGATGGCGCGGCGGCAGTCGGACCTGATCTTGCGTAACACTCTGGGCAACAGTGCCAGAGGAGGAAACACATAAGGGAGTTGAAACTGCGACCAATCCTGAACTAAGGCGTCTGCCGCCAGAGCTCTGTGATCTTGAGACCGTGCCATGAATGCCGGGACCTTGTTGTTGTGCCGGGACGCCATTAGGTCGACGTCCGGCCTCCCCCAGCGGCAACAGATCTCTTGAAACACGTCCGGGTGAAGGGACCATTCCCCTGCGTCCATGCCCTGGCGACTGAGAAAGTCTGCTTCCCAGTTTTCTACGCCCGGGATGTGAACTGCGGATATGGTGGAGGCTGTGGCTTCCACCCATAGCAGAATCCGCCGGACTTCCTGGAAGGCTTGCCGACTGCGTGTTCCGCCTTGGTGGTTGATGTATGCCACCGCTGTGGAGTTGTCCGACTGAATTCGGATCTGCTTGCCTTCCAGCCACGGCTGGAACGCCTTTAGGGCAAGATACACTGCCCTTATCTCCAGAACATTGATCTGAAGGGAGGACTCTGGCTGAGTCCAGGTACCCTGAGCCCTGTGGTGGAGAAAGACCGCACCCCACCCTGAAAGACTCGCGTCCGTCGTGACCACCGCCCAGGATGGGGGTAGGAAGGATTTCCCCTTCGACAATGAAGTGGGAAGAAGCCACCACCGAAGGGAGGTTTTGGCTGCCTGAGAAAGGGAGACGTTCCTGTCGAGGGACGCCGACTTCCTGTCCCATTTGCGGAGAATGTCCCATTGAAGTGGACGCAGATGAAACTGCGCAAAAGGAACTGCCTCCATTGCTGCTACCATCTTCCCTAGGAAGTGCATGAGGCGCCCCAAGGGGTGTGACTGACCTTGAAGGAGAGATTGCACCCCTGTCTGTAGTGAACGCTGTTTGTCCAGCGGAAGCTTCACTATCGCTGAGAGAGTATGAAACTCCATGCCAAGATATGTCAGTGATTGGGCCGGTGTCAGATTTGACTTTGGGAAATTGATGATCCACCCGAATCTCTGGAGAGTCTCCAGAGCAATGTTCAGGCTGTGTTGGCATGCCCCCCGAGAGGGTGCCTTGACAAGCAGATCGTCTAAGTAAGGGATCACCGAGTGTCCCTGAGAGTGTAGGATTGCTACTACTGTTGCCATGACCTTGGTGAAGACCCGTGGGGCTGTTGCCAGGCCGAAAGGCAGTGCCACGAACTGAAGGTGTTCGTCCCCTATGGCGAAACGCAGGAAGCGCTGATGCTCTGGAGCAATCGGTACGTGGAGATAAGCATCTTTGATGTCGATTGATGCTAGGAAATCTCCTTGGGACATTGAGGCGATGACGGAGCGGAGCGATTCCATCCGGAACCGCCTGGTTTTTACGTGTTTGTTGAGCAGTTTTAGGTCCAGAACAGGACGGAAAGATCCGTCCTTTTTTGGCACCACGAACAAGTTGGAGTAAAAACCGTGACCCTGTTGCTGAAGAGGAACAGGGATCACCACTCCTTCTGCCTTCAGAGTGCACACCGCCTGAAGAAGAGCATCGGCTCGCTCGGGGGGCGGAGATGTTCTGAAGAATCGAGTCGGAGGACGAGAGCTGAACTCTATCCTGTAACCGTGAGACAGAATGTCTCTCACCCAACGGTCCTGTACCTGTGGTAGTCAGGCGTCGCAAAAGCGGGAGAGCCTGCCACCGACCGAGGATGCGGTGTGGAGAGGCCGAAAGTCATGAGGAGGCCGCTTTGGGAGCGGTTCCTCCGGCGGTCTTTTTAGGACGTGACTTAGACCGCCATGAATCGGAGTCCTTCTGACCCTTCTGTGGCCTGTTGGACGAGGCGAATTGAGACCTGCCCGTGGGCCGAAAGGACCGAAACCTCGATTGTACCTTCCGTTGTTGAGGTCTGTTTGGTTTGGACTGGGGTAAGGATGAGTCCTTTCCCTTGGATTGTTTAATGATTTCATCCAATCGCTCACCAAACAGGCGGTCGCCAGAAAATGGCAAACCGGTTAAGAACTTTTTGGAAGCAGAGTCTGCCTTCCATTCACGTAGCCACATGGCCCTGCGGACTGCTACCGAATTGGCGGAAGCTACCGCCGTACGGCTCGCAGAGTCCAGGACAGCATTAATGGCGTAGGACGCAAACGCCGACGCCTGAGAAGTTAAGGACACCACCTGCGGAGCAGAGGCACGTGTGACTGCATTAATCTGCGAGTGACAAGCTGAGATAGCTTGGAGTGCCCATACGGCTGCGAATGCCGGAGCAAAGGACGCGGCGATAGCTTCATAGATGGATTTCAACCAGAGCTCCATCTGTCTGTCAGTGGCATCTTTGAGTGAAGCCCCATCTTCCACGGCAACTATGGATCTAGCCGCCAGTCTGGAAACTGGAGGATCCACCTTGGGACACTGAGCCCAACCCTTCACAACATCAGGGGGAAAGGGATAACGTGTGTCCTTAAGGCGCTTAGAAAAGCGCTTATCTGGACAAGCTCGGTGTTTCTGGACTGCCTCTCTGAAGTCAGAGTGATCCAGAAACGTACTCATTGTACGCTTGGGAAATCTGAAACGGAATTTCTCCTGCTGAGAAGCTGACTCCTCAATTGGAGGAGCTGGGGGAGAAAGATCCAACACCTGATTGATGGTCGCTATAAGGTCATTCACTATGGCGTCTCCTTCAGGTGTATCTAGGTTGAGAGCGGCTTCAGGATCAGAATCCTGATCTGCCACCTCCGCTTCATCCTCCAAAGAGTCCTCCTGCTGAGACCCTGAGCAGTGTGATGAAGTCGAGGGAATTTCCCAGCGAGCTCGCTTAGGCGGTCTGGGACTGCGGTCCGTGTCAGAGACCTCACCCTGGGACCTATGAGCCACCCCAGGAGCACTTTGCTGCTCCAACCGAGGGGGGCCTGGGGCCAATGATTCAACAGTGCCCGGGGCCTGTGTTACCGGCCTGGACTGCAAGGCTTCTAGTATCTTAGCAGACCATTTATCCATACTCTCAGAAAGTTTGTCAGCAAATACTGCAAACTCCGTCCCTGTCACCTGGACAGTGGTAGCAGGTGGTTCCACTTGGGCCACCAGTAGCAGAGGCTCCGGCTGAGTAAGTGCCACAGGGGCCGAGCATTGCACACAATGAGGGTCGGTGGAACCTGCCGGTAGTATAGCCGCACATGAGGTACAGGTTGCAAAGTAAGCCTGTGCTTTGGCACCCTTGCTTTTTGCGGACGACATGCTGTTGTCTCCTCTGAGTACAATCCAGGAGGGTATATAGCCAAAAATCAACAGTGCGACCTACAGTGTAAATGTATAGCATATAAGCATATATATATATACACTTCGGCACTCAGTGGGGCCAGCACCTAGAAACAGGTGCTGCTTACCGACCGCCAAAAGCGGTTGTGTGATCACCAGATTCCCTGCCTGGGCCTCCCAAAGCCGTGTTGTCTCTCCTCTCCAGCTTCAGTTGTGCTGACAGGAATGGCTGCCGGCGTTCTGTGAGGAGGAGGGGGCCGTGGGCGTGCCCAAGAAAGTGCGGGAATCTGGTGCCCCACGGTGCTCAGTGAGGGGGGAGGAGGATACAAAGTATGCTCCAGCCCTCAGCGCTGACGTCCTGAGCAGCGTCCCGCCCTTACCCTGACTGGCAGGCCCGGGGGCGGGAATATGCGGTACTAGGCCGCAAAAGCCGGGGACTAAAGTTATAAGCGCGGCCGGCAAATAAGCGCGGCCAGCGCGGTAGTCCCCGGCGCACTAACACACCCAGCAGCTGCTGCAGCATGTATGACACAAGCGCTCCATGCGCGGTCCCCAAGGGGACACAGAGTACCTCACAGTAGCAGGGCCTTGTCCCTGACGATACCCGGCTCCTGTCCAGCAGATTCCCCAGGGGCTGCGGAGGGAGCACGGTCCCAGTGTCTGGAGACCGATTAGGATCCCACTTCACCCAGAGCCCTTAAGGGATGGGGAAGGAAAACAGCATGTGGCTCCTGCCTATGTACCCGCAATGGGTACCTCAACCTTAACAGCACCGCCGACCAGAGTGGGGTGAGAAGGGAGCATGCTGGGGGCCCTGTTATGGGCCCTCTTTTCTTCCATCCGATATAGTCAGCAGCTGCTGCTGACTAATTTGTGGAGCTATGCGTGGATGTGTGCCTCCTTCGCACAAAGCATAAAAACTGAGGAGCCCGTGATGCACGGGGGGTGTATAGGCAGAAGGGGAGGGGCTTTACACTTTAAGTGTAATACTTTGTGTGGCCTCCGGAGGCAGAAGCTATACACCCAATTGTCTGGGTCTCCCAATGGAGCGACAAAGAAAATGGGATCTAGGAAAGTACAAAAATAACTCATCCGGCAAATACTGTAAGAAAAAAAAAAACGTAATGCCAGATTTGCATTTTTATTAATAACCAAAACTGCAAAAAAAAATAGATTAAAAAAAAAAAAAAAAAAGGGATCAACACACTTATCTTAATAATTTATCTTATTAATATAAACATCAGGTCACCAAAAAAAAACGCACACACCCCCACCGATAATTGAAAACATTACGGTTCTTGCAAAATGGCAACAAAAGTAAATAGTTTTTCACACAATTTCAGAACATAAAAAATAAAAAAAAAGAACTATGAAACTTTGGTTCCACTGTAATTGTACTGAAGAAAATTACATTTCCAGGTCATTGGATAATGAATGCCATAAAAACAAAAACACACAAAATGTGGAAATGCAATTTTTTTATTTATTATTTTATTTTATTTTTTAACAATCTCACCCCTAGTGGAAAATTGTATTCATTTTCCAGTACCTTGTATGGTGAAAAGTCCTTATCAGGCAGGAAAAAATAAAGTTATGACTCTTGACAGACAGGGAGGGAAAAGATAAAGCACAAATATGAAATTTATCCCAATCCTTATGGAGATAGAGAATATTTTAAAAAAAAAAAGTCTGAAAACCGAGAAAAAAAAAAAAATACTCCGCAAACTAGAGGAAAAAGTCAAATAAAAGACACTTCTATAGATAAAAAAAAAAACACATAAGGGAAAATGGGTGGTTCCTGAAGATTTTTCTGCTTGAGAAACAGAAAAGAAGCAGTTTGATTTACCCTAAAGGGGTTTTCCATCCACTAAAATTGTACAGAAATAGACCTTACTTGAAAAAGTAAAGCACTATGAATGCTATGTAAATCCCCCTTGAGTATGTGTCCAACTTTACACCAGAATGCAAAATTACCAAGGCAAGTTCTAGGATGAGATTTAACATGTAAACCTGCAGAACTGTGAATAAAGCTGTGACTCAGCAAGTTATGTTCACACCACATTTTATAGCCTCCAGTGAGCAAATATGCTGGGAAAAACCTGTCAATTTAATAGACACGTGCCTTTAATGGACCCTGTGAGTTGGAAAACCATAGTCTATTATGTAGTCCATTACTTTTTTTTTTAAATTCTTTATTTTACATACCAACTCGTGACATTGAAAAAACTTTCTGCTCCACAAGGAGCAACATGAAAAATATCAGGGATATAACGTTGACATAAATCCTGACCTCCAGTATCCTTATGCATCCCGTCTGCCATCCCTACGAGTCTGGTCTGATTTTAACCTTTTATTTTGAGAACCAACTCTATACAAAGAAAGAAGAACATTTAGCAGAATGAGAGAAAAGAAAGTCCTAAAAGAGAACATCATAAGTTGTGTATCAGGAACAGGAAGAAGATGAGAGAAAGGGGGGTGAGGGAAAAAAGGTGAGAAGAGGGGGGGAAAGGAGACCGAGAGGGAGAGGGAAAAGAAGAGAAAGAGAGAGGGAAAAGACAAAAAAAAAAAAAAAAAAAAAAAGGGGGGGGGGGAAGAGGGAGGAATGGGTGGGGGGTTTGGGAGAAAAAGGGGGGGGGGGGAGAAAGTCCAGGGGGATTACCCCACACCCCCACCAGGGCGTTCCCGCGGGTCAGAGAGCAGTCTTATGTGGTCTGTAGAGGAGGTGAACTCCATCCATGGAAGCCATGTCCTGTAGAAGTCCCCCCGGCGATCATTAAGAGAGGATGTCAAATCCTCCATGTGCATTAAGTCGTTGACCCTTGATACCCACTGAGCCACCGTGGGGGGGTCCGTAGACTTCCAGCCAAGAGGAATACAGGACCTGGCGGCCATGACTAGGAATCTCAGCAAGGAACTTTTATATTTAGAGATCGGGAGTACCGTTAATTGTAGTAAAAACAGCTCTGGTCCCAGTGTCTCCTTCGTCCCGGTCACCTGTCTGATTACCTGCTTCACCTCTGACCAAAACCTCTGCAAAGAGGGACATGACCAGAAGACATGTACATAGTCACCCTCCTCCAATCCACACCGCCAACACGCAGGGTCCACTGAGGGAAATATCCTATGCAGCCTAGACGGGACTCTATACCACCTTGCCAGCAGTTTATAGTTGGCCTCCAGCAATCTGGAGCTGATCGATGTTTTATGTGCTAACATTAAAATTTTGTCTCTTTGCGTGACAGTTAGGGCCATCCCCAGATCCCTCTCCCACTGCTGCAGGTATGCCGGAATGGGCAAGTCTACTGGGTCTGCTAGCATGGTATACACTAAGGAGAGCGAATGCCGAAGAACACCCCCCTCCAAGCACAGTTTTTCAAACCTCGTGGGGGGCCCTGCATACTGAGTGAAGCAGGGGAGGGAGCGCAGAAAATGCCTCAGTTGCGTCGCTCTCCATCTCCCCATGGGATTCGGGGTCAGGAGACTACGGATATCCTCAAGAGGTAGCCAATCCCCCCCTCCTCCCAGATGACAAGCTCTAAATCTACCCCCCTGAACCCAACCCCGAAAGACAGGGTCCGAGAGGCCAGGGCGGAACTCCGGATCTCCCAATATGGGCGACATGCAAGAGGGCACAGGGAGGAGAAGGCGCCGAATCTCGTTTTTCGAGCAGCATTCCAGGGTAGCTCCAATAAGTGGGTGAGATTTCAAATTTGTCGGGGAAAAGTGCAAAAGCCAGGGAGTGGCCGGGAGATGTATGTCCGAGAAACTCTGTTCCAGTGCCACCCATGCCTTTGTCTTAGAGTGGCGGCACCAGTCTAGTACCCTGACCATGTGAGTAGCCCAGTAGTATTTTTTCAAGTCGGGGATTCCCAGACCTCCTCTGCTCTTAGGTCTACACAGTAGGGAACGGGAAATTCTCGCCGGTTTATTTGCCCAGATAAATTTAGTTTGTAGTGAAGCCACATCCCCGAAAAAGGAGCCCGGGATCCGAATCGGCAGGGACTGAAAGAGGTATAATAGCCGAGGAAGTATGTTCATCTTTAATATTGCACACCTCCCGAACCAAGTAAAGTAGCCCTTCCCCCAACTTGCGCAGTCTGTTCTAATAGATTGCAAGAGAGGAAGATAATTCAATTTGTAGAGTTGACTAATGTCCGCTGCCAACTGGACCCCCAAGTACCTCAGGGAGTGACTAGACCACCTAAACCTAAATGCAGATTGAAGCGAGACTACCTGTTCTTGGGGTAGAGATACATTTAAAGCTTCGGACTTTGACATGTTGATTTTAAAATTAGAAAGAGAGGAGTAAATTTCCAACTCTCTCAATAAGTTGGGGAGGGAAATCTGTGGATTAGTTATGAAAAAGAGTAGGTCCTCCGCATATGCCGCAATTTTGTAGTTGGAGCCGTCAACCCTAGGGCCCGATATGTTAATGTTTCCTCTTATTCGACATAGTAGGGGTTCCAGGGTCAGAATGAAGATCAGGGGCGATAAGGGGCAACCCTGTCTTGTGCCATTAAGAATGGGGAATCTGTCTGAGTTGAGACCGTTCACTCTAACTGTTGCCGATGGGATGCTGTACAGAGAGCAGATCCACTTGAACATCATCCTCCCCAGCCCCACAACTCGCAATACCTCCTCCATAAATATCCAATTAACTCTGTCGAACGCTTTTTCTGCATCAGTCGACAAGAGCATGAGTGGCGTCCCTTCCGTTTTAGCCTTATGGACTAAATTCACCGCCTTAGTTGTATTGTCTCTTGCTTCTCTTCCCCTTACAAACCCTGCCTGGTCTGTGTGAACAATTTCCCCTATCAGCGGGGACAGTCTGTCCGAAATAATTCTAGTAAAGAACTTCAAATCCGTATTGAGGAGGGATATTGGCCTGTAACTTGAGCAGGAGGAAGGATCTTTGCCCTCTTTAGGGATGACTACTATGTTAGCGGCTAAGGAATCCCTCGGCAACGGGGCTGCATCACATGATGGGATATTGTTAAAGGCTGAAAGGAATGGGGGAAGCAGTAGGGTGCCCATTTTTTTATAGTATTGCAAAGGGAAACCATCTGGGCCCGGGGCCTTGC
Organism: Anomaloglossus baeobatrachus; assembly: GCF_048569485.1. Lineage (NCBI taxonomy): Eukaryota > Metazoa > Chordata > Amphibia > Anura > Aromobatidae > Anomaloglossus > Anomaloglossus baeobatrachus. The sequence goes on from NC_134353.1 coordinate 658,226,033, forward strand.
CTGTGGGGGAGTTTTTGATTGCGGACCAATACTCCTCCTCGGAGATGGGCCTCTCCAGTGCCGCCGCATCCTCGGGTTTAAAATGTTTCAAGCCGGAATCCAAGATATATTTCCTTATGCGTTGCCGCAGCTCCGCCCCAGCTCTCTCGGACCGTCCCTCGTCTATAGAGTAAAGCGAGGAGTAAAAGTCTTTAAAGGCGGATGCGATGTCCTTCGGCAGTGTGGCCCACCCCCCTCCAGGAGTTTGCACTTTAGGGACATATCCCCTCGCCCTCTGAGTCCGCAGGGCACGAGCCAGTGCCCTGCCACTCTTATTACCGAATTCGTAGAAGTGTCTTCTACACTTGGCTAGTGCTCCCTTGGCTTTGTGGTATAGTAAAGTACGCAATTCCTCCCTCTTCCTACCCAGCCTGACTCCTATCTCCCCTTCCAAAGACCCCTTATGTGTTACTTCCAACTCCCTTATTTCGGCTAAGAGAGATGTGACCTCCGCTGCCCGTTCCCTCTTCAAACGTGAACCATGCTTGATGAGTAGACCCCTTGCCACGCATTTGTGCGCCTCCCAGACTATATTAGGGGACACCTCCCCCTTTCTGTGGCTGTCAAAATATTCAGTCAAGGCCTCCCCCAGTTCCCGCATCGTCGCCTGGTCCGCAAGTAATGAAGTGTTCAGCATCCACTGTCCCTGTCTTCTGATGGAACAGTCGAGGGAAATAGTGACTGTGATCAGAGCATGATCAGAAAAGGATATGCACTCAATCGACGCATCCACCAGAGAATGAAGGTCCCCATGTCTGAGGAGGAAAAGGTCCAACCGTGAATAGCAGTTATGAACAGCTGAGTAAAATGAAAAGTCTTTGTCTGATGGGTGCATCAATCGCCACGTGTCTATCAGTTGGTGATCATGTAATCCCCTTCTCATCCGGCGTAGTGCCTTTTGTGGGAGACTGGACACCCCCTTTGAGCTATCCCTCGACGGTTCCAACACGACATTAAAGTCACCCCCCAGAATCAGGGTACCCTCTGAGAATTCCTCAATCTGCTCAAGATAGCGTATCAAGGCGGCACACTGACCCTTGTTGGGCAGATAAACTGCCACAAAGGTGACTATTTGAGAAACAATGCGTCCCTTGAGCATTAGGAGCCTTCCCTCGGCATCCGACCGAGAGTCTAACGGTTCCCAGGGGAGCGTATTAGACAGCAAGATGCTTGTGCCCCTTGATCTAGGATCCGGGGAGGGTGAGTGGAGTACTATTGGATACCTTCTGTCCGTGAGTCTGTATGGTCTGGATTCGCAGTAGTGTGTCTCTTGAAGAAAGGCGACCTGGATTCGGTTTCTCCATAGGAGGTTCAGTAGTATAGAGCGTTTCTCCGGGCTGTGGAGTCCCTTGACATTCAATGAGCCCACTCGTAGCTCATGCTGCTTTTGTTTCACCATGCTCTGTCACAGGAACCCGGGTGGGGGGGAGGGGCGAGAGAGAGGAGAGAGAAAAGAAAAAAAAAAAAAGGGGGGGAGGGGGAGAAGGGGCAGGGGAGAAGAGAGAGGGAGAAAAAAAGAAAGGGGGAGAAGAAAACTTCGAGATTAGAAAAAAGAGAAAACAGAAACTCAAGAAGATAACCGGAAAGTAGAGAAACAGTTAATATACTGTTCGTAGAACCGGGGACCAGCCCAGGGACTACTTAAGGGAAAAACGGGGACACGAACCGACACACGGCCAGAGCGCTACCCCGCGCCCTTCTTTTTCCTGCTGGCCGGCCCCTCCCTCCCAAACCTAAGGAAGGGTCCGCCAAATAACCTCCCACTAACCCCACCCCCCAGAACAAGCTTATAGAAACTTTGCCCCCCCCAACCCACTATCTTAGGATCCACCAACGCAAATGTTTTAGACATCCCCCAGAACATTGTGTCCATTAGAATTGATTTAACGCCTAGATTGTCATTTTTTTCTTTTTTCTCTTCTTTCCCTCTGAGGCGTAGGCTCACAGAAGACCCTCCCAGCTCCCGTCTCCTTCACCACCAGCATTGCCTCTGCTCAGATCTTGCTCATATAGAGCCTTCATTCTCACGGGACCTCTCTTTGAGCAGGGGTGGCTCCCCCCTTTCTCCTCCTCTGCTCCGTATAGGCCTGAGGCTCCCAAGCCGTCCAGTCCGGAACCGAGCAGTCCGAAATATCCAGAAAGGCACAGAGATTCGGGAGCTCCGAGTGCCTCCTCAGAAGGAACACCGAGTCCCCCTTACGCACAATCAGGTGGAAGGGGTGGCCCCATCTATAGGTGGCGTTCGCTTCCTTTATTCTAATCAGGAGAGGTTGCAGCAGACGCCTCATATACAGTGTGCGGCTGGATACATCCGGGAACAACTTTACCATAGCACCGTCTATTTTCACAGGGCCGTGTGCCCAGGCCCCCTGCAGGATCTTTTCTCTGTCTCCATAGTAATGTAGGCGGCATAACACATCCCTGGAGGAGGGCGTGGGTCTGGTGCCGGGCCTGGCAACCCTGTGGATTCTGTCAAAAAGATAAGTAGCCTCAAGCGGACGATCTGTGACCATGTTGAAAATGGACAGGACTTTAGAACGCAGGAGATCCTGGGGCCAGTTCTCCGGTATACCCTTCAGTCTGACATTATTTCTCCTGCTCCTGTTTTCTTGGTCATCCAGGAGCAGGGCTAGGTCTCTGATGTGGGCATTAGCAGATTCACAGTCCCTTTCAATTCGCTCCATTCTGCTCTCCAGGGACTCCTGTGCTTGCTCCGTTGCTTCAATTCTGTCCTCCAGCACCACCATTTCCTCTCTCAGGGTGGACAGCGCCATCTGTTGGGAGGATTCAATTCTGGCCACTACATCTTCCAGGTCTTTTTTGCTGGGGAGGGCTAGGATAAGCTCCCTGAGAGCATTTATTTCTTCCTGCGGAGGGCCAGAGGGCAGGGTGCTTTTTAAGGACAGGGGCGCTGTGCGCTCCAGCGGGGGGGGGGACCCCTGGGTGCAGAGGATGGCAGGTATTCCCGGATCGCATGATCCCCCAGGGGCCGAGGTCTCCGCCTCCCCCGCAGCAGCATGTATGGAGGCAGGCCGCGAGGAATGCTGCGCGGTTCCCCCCCCCACCCCTCCAGCCCTCCCTACCTGGGCTCTCTCCCTTCTGTATCAGTGCCGGGGCCCTGCGCCGCTCCTCCCCACCGCTGGTCTCCGGTGCAATGTTGCTGGCTGTGGGAGGGCGCCGGACCGCGCCTGGGGAATTCCCCGTCGGAGGGGGCCGCGAGCCCACCGGCGCCATCTTGCTTCGGGCCGCCAGCGGAGGCTCAGTCCCAGACGCCGCCAGGTACCTGGATATGCTCCCCTGGGAGTTCTGACACGCCGTGGGGGAGGCAGGAGCTGCAGCACTACCCGGTTTCTTCTTTGGAGCCATCCTGGGTAAGCGGGGTCAGCGGGATATAACTGTAATCTTTTGTGGGCGCAGGAGCTCTGGGAACAAGCTTCCTCACGCCGCCATGTCCAGGACACGCCCCCTAGTCCATTACTTTTAATACAGCGGTTGAAAAAGAACTGAACACGTCACCAATTTTTTAAGTATATATTATATTTCTAAAAGGTGCTATTGTCAAATTCTCACCATGTGTCGGTAAGAACTCATCCAGTCCACACAGGTAAAGAAATCAAATCATAGATGTCCATAAATTTAGTGATGTGTAATAATGCAAAATGACACAAGGAAAAAGTATTGAACACGCTTAATGCAATTTATTTAATACTTTGTTCGAAAGCCTTTGTTGGCGAGGCCAGCTTTAAGACACGTCCTGTATAGCAAAATTAGTGTCATGCATTGCTGAGGTGTCATTTTGGCCCATTCTTCCACACAAACACTCATCAAATCCTGAAGGTTCCGTAGGTTCCTTCAATGAGCTTTAGTTCATCCCATAAATTTTCTATTGGATTCAGATCAAGTGATTATGTGGGCAATTCTAGCAGCTTTATTTTCATTCTCTGAAACCAATTAAGCTTCCTTAGCTGTGTGTTTGGGATCATTGTCTTGCTGAAAAGTCCACCCTTTTTATCTTCATCATTCTGGTAGATGGCAGCAGATTTTTATCAAGAATATCTCTGTACATTTGTCCATTCATCCTTTCTTCAATGATATGTAGTTTGCCAGTGCCGTATGATGAAAAACAGCCCCACACTAATATTCCTACCTCCATACTTTACTGTTGATATGGTGTTTTTGGGGTGAAATGCAGTGGCTTTTCACCTCCAAGCATGGTGTGTATTATGGCATCCAAAGAGTTTCATTTTGGTCTCATCTGACCAGACTATATTTTCCCAGTATTTCACAGGCTTGTCTAAATGTTGTTGAGCAAACTTTAACATGCTTTTTGTTCATCAATGGAGTCTTGTGTGGTGAGCGTGCATACAGGACATGGGGGTGGAGTACATTAGTATTCTGATAATTGATTTTACTCCTCTGTCTGAAATTTTGCAGGGAGCACCTTCACGTGGCCAGTTAATGGTGAAATTATGTTCTTTCCACTATCGGATTATGGCCACAACAGTGCTCACAGGAACCTTCAGTAGTTTGGAAATTCTTCTGTAACCAATGCATCCATCCGTATGTTTCCCAAGAATAAATAAGGCTGTAAAGGTCTTGAGACAGCTCACTGGTTTTACCCATAATGAGATGTTTCTTGTGTGGCACTATGGTAATGAGATGCCTTTTTATAGGCCATCAGTTGAACTGACTGATGTTTTTCCCTAAGTGGAAGGATTGGTTTCCAATTACGTATAGATTTTTTGCACCCTCTTTCTTTGTGTTCATTTATTTTTTCATGTCATTATTTATTACACATCACCAAATTTATGGACATCTATGGTTTGATTTTCTTGCCTGTGTGGATTGGATAGGTTGTTACCAACATCTGGTGAAAATTGATGTCGATAATTAGAAATATATTTACTTAGAAAACTGTATTGAATACTTTTTTTTTCCACCAGCTGTATGTGGTATACCAATGTACACTGCCAAGATAAATGCAAAAGGGGTACTTCTTTGGCTTTTTCCTGGTAATAGAGCTTTAAATTAATTATGTACATTGGAAGTTCTTCTGGCATACATACTAAATGAAAGCAAAAAAAGTGGTGTGAACATAGCCTTAGCCATTCATTAACGTCTACATACAAGATGAAGAACAAGATCTTAACGTGGACATTCAGCTAGGTCCAGAAATATATGGACAGTGGCACAATATATTCATGATATGCATGCCACTTTTTTTTTCTGTTTTATTTTTTTTTAATTAAACAACTCAGATGCAATTGAAGTGTTTAATTAAAGCTGTTGAACAAAAATATCCTGTGAAAGGTATAGGAATTGCAACCATTTTTCAGAGAAAAGTAAACCTATACATATTTGTTGTCCACAAACTCGTACCGACCTGAGGCATCACAACGACAGATTAGTTTTACCATATAGTGAACACAGTGAATAAAATATCCCAAAAACAATCATGCAATCACACTTTTTTTGCAATTTTTCCACACTTGGGGAGTTTTTTCCGCCGTTTTACATGGTAAAATTTATGGATTCATTTAAAAGTACAACTCGTCCCGCAAAAAACAAGCCCTCATATGGCAAGATTGACGGAAAAATGAAAAGGTTAAGGCTCTCAGAAAAAAAACCTGGGGGTAAAAGGGTTAAAAGACACCAGAGTTTATTTTGCAGTATGCTTTGGGTCATTGTACAGCTGTACTCTGAAGAGTCATCCAATCAACCTTGCTACACTTAGTTGAATATGAGCAGAAAGTATAGCCCTGTACACTTCAGAATTCATCCGGCTGCTTCTGTCTTCAGTCACATCAACAATAAACACTAGTGACCCAGTGCCATTGGAAGCCATGCATGTCCATCACACTGCCTCCACCCTGTTTACACAGGATGTGGTTTCCTTTGGATCAGGGGCCGTTCCTATAGCACACAGATGGCATCCATGTGCCATCCATGTTAGGTGAAACTTTGTAATTTCATTTTCTAGAACCATACCGTAAAAACATGGATGGCACACGTTTTTAAAAATCTACACACAAATGGGCACAACGGACTGTAACACACATACTTGTTTTTATATGGACATGTGAAGAGGCTTTAAAAAGCTACAATTCCTAAGCCTTTACTCCAATTTGGATGTTAAAGGGAACCTGTCACCAGATTTGATGACTATAAGCTGCAGCCATCACCAGTGAGGTCTTATATACAGCATTCTAGAATACTGTATATAAGAGCCCAGGTCACTGTGTAGAACGGAAAAATCACTTTATAATACTCACCTAACGGGCGCTGCGGTGCAGACTGGTCGGATGGGTGTCTCTGTTCTCCGGTACCAGTGCCTCCCTTTTGGCCATCATTGTCCTCCTTCTTCTGAAGCCTGTGTGAATGACGCGTCTTATGTCATCCACACAAGTTAACACTGGGGTCTTGCACACACGCACATTGATCTGCCCTGAGCAGGGCAGATCAATGTATTGTAGTGTGCCTGCGCGGGACCTCAATGCTGGCTCGCGTGCATGACGTAGGACGCGTCATGCACACAGGCTTCAGAAGAAGGAGGACAAAGATGGCCAAAAGGGAGGCGCTGGTACCGGAGAACAGAGACACCCATCTGACCAGTCTGCACCGCACCGCCCTCATAGGTGAGTATTATAAAGTGTTTTTTTACGTTCTACACAGCGGCCTGGGCTCTTATATACAGTATTCTAGAATGCTGTATATAAGAGACCACTGGTGGTGGCCACAGCTTATAGTCGCCAAATCTGGTGACAGGTTCCGTTTAATATCCTCAAATTAAAGCTGAGATTCTGCACTTAAGAGCCCATATTGATTATATAACTGGATCTTCAATATTTTGATAAACAGCTAAAATGCTAAAACTTATGTTACTGTCCAATTATTTTTGGACCCGTCTGTACCTTTTACATAAAATACACTGCCACTTATTTTGGCCGCGCAGTGTGTTTACAGCGAGCACAGCACATATCTGCTGACCTCACACTTGCTAGGAATAATCAAATATTAAATAGAAAGTAATTTTAGATTATAAAAACAAATTGGATTTATGACCTCAGTACCCTTGAATTACTGTATCTGGCATGTATGCCCTTGAAATCCGCAGTCCATCCTTATTAGTTATCACAGGCAGACAGGTCACTTTCTCGTGAAGGATCTGCACACTCTGCAGGATCTGTGCACATCATTTTAATTTAAATGGCTATAGGTAATTAATGACTCCAGATGAATATAAGAACAAGGTAAAGCTACAATTACAGGTGGTGGTTAGAATACTGCACAGAGCTATTCCATTGCAAAGGTCACATTTTAAAACGGTTCTTGAAAACGACCTTAAAAGGGAACCTGTCAGGTCTCTTACACCCTCCAACCCAGCCGCATTCACATCTCTATGCCTAACTTCCCTGCCCAACCAGCCCTGTATAAGGCTATTCATTTAACGCAATATTTAAAAAAAGTATTCATAACCTTCGCTTTTCCTACACTAAAGGGAATGTATCGCGTTTTTTTATTTTTGTATTAAAAATAGTGATGATGAAATCAAGTATTTTTAATATAAAATTAAAATCGCAGCTTATTTAGTTTTTATGTAATTCTAATTTTACTGAAGGCACTGGGGGCCATGTTGGATTTGCTGTGTGTGTAACGACAGTTACACTCCTTTATGGCAGCCCCTGTGCATAGAGAACAGTGGTCGGGATCCGACCAAATCTTTTACGTTACAGTGGGTGTCTGCTGTGACCTGGACGCGCCCCCTGGGCTGTCCAGATCACAGCACAGGGAGGAGATCAGCGCCATCATTGTGGAGCTCACAGCGTATGCTGTGTGCTCCAGTTTACCCCTGTCAACCGCCGGGATGTGTGAGTACGGGCCGCCTACCCTTCCCTCCCCTCCCCCCGTTCCCGTCTCCGCTGACAAACCATCCCTCCGCTTTCCCCAGCCCCCACCGTTACCGCCTCCGGTGACATCCCCTCCCTCCGCTCGCCACTGCCGCTGCTGTATGTGTGTGTGTGTGTGTGTGTGTGTGTGTGCCACTGCATGTGAGTACCGCCGCTGCTACCGCTGATACTGTCTGCACGGCTGTGTATCTAATCTTATCCTGTGTGATACTGTCTGCACGGCTGTGTATCTAATCCTCCCCTGTGTGATACTGTCTGCACAGCTGTGTATCTAATCCTCTCCTGTGTGATACTGTCTGCACAGCTATGTATCTAATCCTCTCCTGTGTGACAGTCTGCTGAGCTGTGTATCTAATCCTGTCCTGTGTGATACTGTCTGCATGGCTGTGTATCTAATCCTATCCTGTGTAATACTATCTGCTGAGCCGTGTATCTAATCCTGAGCCGTGTATCTAATCCTGTCCTGTGTGATACTGTCTGTACGGCTGTGTATCTAATCCTGTCCTGATTGATACTGTCTGCATGGCTGTGTATCTAATCCTGTCCTGTGTGATACTGTCTGCTGAGCCGTGTATCTAATCCTATCCTGTGTGATTCTGTCTGCTGAGCCGTGTATATCTAATCCTCTCCTGTGTGATACTGTCTGCTGAGCTGTGTATCTAATCCTGTCCTGTGTGATACTGTCTGCACGGCTGTATATCTAATCCTATCCTGTGTGATTCTATATGATGAGCCATGTATCTAATCCTATCCTGTGTGATACTGTCTGCTGAGCCGTGTATCTAATCCTGTCCTGTGTATCTAATCCTCTCCTGTGTGATACTGTCTGCTGAGCCGTGTATCTAATCCTATCCTGTGTGATACTGTCTGCTGAGCTGTGTATCTAATCCTCTCCTGTGTGATACTGTCTGCTGAGCCGTGTATCTAATCCCATCCTGTGTGATACTGTCTGCTGAGCTGTGTATCTAATCCCATCCTGTGTGATACTGTCTACTGAGCTGTGTATCTAATCCTATCCTGTGTGATACTGTCTGCTTAGCTGAGTATCTAATCCTATCCTGTGTGATACTGTCTGCTGAGCTGTGTATCTAATCCTATCCTGTGTGATACTCCTGCTGTCCTTGGTGACACTTTAGACATTTCTGGTCACCAACAAAATGGCTCTGCACTATGTCCCTACATGTCATTCTCTGTTATGTGTTGTAAACACTCAAATTGGGAGGGGGGAGGCGTGCCATCACACACAGGAGAGCAGACTCCGCCCTCTTTACTGCAGCTGTAATCTGAGCTTTTTATACAGCTGGATTTCTGTAGGATTTCAGAAGCTGCTCCCCCTAGTGTTTAACAGTGGAAACAGTGGAAAATATTAAACTTTTTAATTTTTTTTTTATATTTTGCTCAATTACAAAAAAATAATAATATTTAAACAAAACATTAAAATATTATTACTTTACATTTTTTCAGTCATTGAATTTCTTTTTTTTCTGACGATACATTCCCTTTAAGGCTTTGACTAGTTGATAGGGCGTTAGTTTCCCCAGACTAGCCAGCTCTCTTAATGTTTTCACGCCCCTGTGGGTGTGATAAAATGATTTCCACAAGCCGGCGCATTGCCAGCTCCTAGAAATCTCACGCATGCGCGATTCTTTTCAGCAGTATCAGTGCGCCTCAGGAGTCGGGTGTACGCGTCCCGGCTTCAGAGATGCGCTTTACGTATGATTGGAAGAATAGCTTCTGCTCTTCTGATCATGCACAGTGTGCTTCCCTGAAGCCAGGACATGTACACCTGGATTCAGAGGCGCAGTAACACTGCCGAAACGAACCGTGTGCATGCGCGAGATATCCAGGAGCTGTTGATGATGCCATCTCATGGAAATCATGTTATCATGCTCACCAGGGTGTGATACCATGGAAAGAGGGCCGACTAGTCTGAGGAAACTAACGCCTCATCGACTAGTCATAGCCCTAATTAGCATAGGATGAGCGAGGTTATAAATGCTTAAAAAAAAAAAGCATTTTGTGGTTAGGCAGGGAATTTAGTCATACAGGTATCAATGCTGCTGGATTGGAAGGCATAGGGGACCTGACAGGTTCCCTTTAAATTGGATCTATGGAAACTTGGATTTGCCTGCCACATGTAAAAACTAGAAATGTAATGATGATGAGCAATTTCTATGGCATTCGGTTTCTCCGATTTAAAATAAGTAGGGGGGGGGAGGCAATTATGTAAGTATAAGTCAAATTTATTATTACACATTTTACATATTATGCCCCTCCATAAAGGAGAGCTTTGGAGGGGCATTTCATTTTTTACTTTTAGTTAGCTTTAATGGGAAACTGTCACCAGGTTTTTGCCAACATCAGAGCAGCATAATGTAGAGACCCCAAATCCAGTGGTTTGTCACTTACTGGGCTGGTTGGTGGGGTTTTCATAAAATTATTGTTTTAGTTACGAAGAGCTTATCACTAAAGAACTAATAAAATTGTTGCCACGTAGTCCTTCGTGTTCAGAAGTTCTATATAACCCCACCCAGTGTACACAGAGTGCTGTCAATCAGTAGTGTGGGTGGGGTTAAAGAGAGCTCAGCATTCAGAGAACTGGTAGATCTGCAGCAGACAAAACAGTGTTTCTATCAAGACTTCAGCAAGCAGCCCAGTAAGTGATACATCTCTAAAATCAGTATCTCTACCCCTACATTGGACATGGATCTATTTACTCAAAAAGCATTAGTGGTTCATCTAACAGTCAAGAAAGGGCAGGACTCTGAATTATCATCCACTTTCCCTAACATGGATGAAGTCTGAACGGAGAGCTCAGGGGTATAAGGTTTTTACGGTGTTCACTGAAGAGCCTAACTGACAGTTTAAAAAAATATGTATTTACAATTTTTTTTTTACTTTTTTTTACTTTTACTTAGTCCTTATATGAGACATTACCTTTAACTGCACTGATCTCTGTTAAAATGTATTGCAATGCATGATCCTTGCAATACATTATACTGCCAGTTTTAAAAAGAAGAAAAATTGGAAATTGAATTGCAAAAAAGAAGAAATTTTGAGAGTAGTCTAATAACCACTCCATAATGTGTCCAAGGATTACAAATTACAAATAAAAAAAAAAAAACCTCAAAGTTCAAATCACCCCCCTTTCCCCCCATTGAAAATTAAAGGGTTAAAAAATAAATAAATATACACATATTTGGTATCGCCGCGTTCAGAAATGCCCGATCTATCAAAATATAAAATCAATTAATCTGATTGGTAAACGGCGTAGTGGGAAAAAAATTCCAAACGCCAAAATTACGTTTTTTGGTCGCCGCAAGTTTTACACAAAATGCAATAACAGGCGATCAAAACGTAGCATCTGCACAAAAATGGTACCATTAGAAATGTCAGCTCGAGACTCAAAAAATAAGCCGTCACTGAGCCATAGATCCCAAAAAATAAGAATGCTACGTGTTTCGGAAAATGGCGCAAAACGTGCGCCACTTTTATTGGACAAACTTGTGAATTTTGTCTGTGCCGGCGGCCGCTGAGTGGAGACTAGCGGTGCGCACAGCGATGACGTCATCGCTATGCGCACGTGTCCACACGCAGCCGCCGGCAGCCAGGAGGACATCGCGGTGCTGCAGGGGAACGGGGACGGCTCCACTCAGCGGCCGCCGGCAGCCAGGAGGAGATCGCGGTACTGCAGGGGGAACGGGGACGGCTCCACTCAGCAGCGCTGCCGCTGACACAGACGGGAGGAGGAGCGATGCTGCAGGGAATGAGGTGAGGTAAGGTGAGTATGAACGTTTATTTTTTTTATGTGCCACAGGATGCGGGCCGTATACCAGCATGGGGGTGTATAGCAGGATGGGGTGTATAGCAGGATGGGGGTATATTATGAGCAGGATGGGGGTATATTATGAGCAGAATGGGGGTATATTATGAGAAGAATGGGGGTATATTATGAGCAGAATGGGGGTATATTATGAGCAGAATGGGGGTATATTATGAGCAAGGATGGGGGTAAATTATGAGCAAGGATGGGGGTATATTATGAGCAAGAATGGGGGTATATTATGAGCAAGAATGGGGGTATATGAGCAGGATGGGGGTATATGAGCAGGATGGGGGTTTATGAGCAGGATGGGGGTATATTATGAGCAAGGATGGGGGTATATTATGAGCAAGGATGGGGGTATATGAGCAGGATGAGGGTATATGAGCAGGATGGAGTTTATGAGCAGGATGGGGGTATATTATGAGCAAGGATGGGGGTATATTATGAGCAAGGATGGGGGTATATGAGCAGGATGGGGGTATATGACAAGGATGGGGGTATATGAGCAGGATGGGGGTATATGAGCAGGATGGGGGTATATGAGCAGGATGGGGGTATATGAGCAGGATGGGGGTATATGAGCAGGATGGGGGTATATGAGCAGGATGGGGGTATATGAGCAGGATGGGGGTATATGAGCAGGATGGGGGTATATGAGCAAGATGGGGGTATATGAGCAGGATGGGGGTATATGAGCAGGATGGGGGTATATGAGCAGGATGGGGGTATATGAGCAGGTTGGGGGTATATACTGTATATACAAGGCATGAGGATCATTACCAGGATGGGGTATCTTAGTAGAGAATTTGGGGACATTACCCCCATAACAGTGTCAGCAGCAGATCCTCGCCCCATAACAGTGTGTCATGACTCCATTTTTGCTTAAAATTTTATTTTCCTGCTCTAAAACCAGGGTGCGTCTTATGGTCAGGTGCGTCTTATAGTCCGAAAAATACGGTACATAGCAGGGACACCTATATATAAGAGCTCAGAACAGGAACAATTTTTTTTTAAACACATCCAATTGTGGAACTTATATTGATTAAAGTAAACTTTAAAACTAACTTTGTTCATGACAAAACCCCTTTAATAACACTAACATGGCATACAAAGATTTATATAGAAATTCAACACATCATACAGCAATCTTATGTGGCTCCAGAAATTTGGTATTTTCTGTCACAATGTTAGCAATCACTCCAGAGATACCAATCTGTTTGGCGTGAAAAAAACACCAATCTTTAGAGTCATTGGCAAATACAGTGAAACCTTGGATTACGAGCATAATTGGTTCCGGGAGTGTGATCTTAAACCAAGTTACTCTTATATCAAAGCGAATTTTCCCATAGAAAATAATTGAAACGCAGACAATTCGTTCCACAACCCAAAAATATTTACTGTATTTATACAAACTTATTACAGTAATACAAACTTATGTACTGTGTTCATATAAATTATTACAGTACGTTAATACAAAATATTATGCAGTACAGTAAAAGCATATAAAACGAATTAAACTGTCCGTTAGCTTACAATAGAATTGTTGCTGTGTGAGAGGAACAATACAAGCAATGTGCTGCACTGGTTATCAATAAAGTACAATACTGTATCTACAAATGCTAATTGATAGACATGCTATATAGTATATACTGTACAATGGTATACTGTATACAGTATACAGTACATATGTACAAAATTTACCTCCAGAGCAGGTCACAGCGTGGTGAAAGCACAGAACCGGAAGTGTGCATGGTGACTATTTGCTCTTCTTGCAAAGCATTGCTCTTAAACCAAGTTACACATTTGTGAAAAGCTTTGCTTGTCTTGCAAAAGGCTCTCAAACCAAGTTACTCTTAATCCAAGGTTCCACTGTATCTTCTCTCCCACTTAATCATTCACATATTAAAAAAAGAAATCTGATACTGTAGGCAATGATAAGGTTTGGTTGCTAGCACTTTAGAGTAAATTTGCTCACATTTGTGGCCTACTGGAGCTTAGCCCAGTGGAGTCAGTCCTATAAATCATCGTGTAATGCAGCCCAGTTTTCAAAGTTTGGGGCTAGAAAGCAGAAGGCTTATCAGAATACTGCAATTAGTCAATAGCGACCCCTTGTGGAGAAATATGGAAGTGGAGAAAAATGCAGTAAAGCTGATCAGCATGCTAGTCAGGCAGTCAAATGGATGAGTGAGCGGGAGGAGAGGAGTCGAAGGCTCAGGCCTGTGCGTTTGAATGCTAAGTGCTGCAGAGGCGTCACACTGCGACGGCCCATTCCCTCCGATAGCATTAACATTCCTGTCCGGCTGCATCAACACTTAACACAGCTGTCATCAAGGGATTGGGTAATTGCAGAGCACACTGAGACGCAGTATGCGAAAAGGACTGGACCAACCGCTTAGCTGTGCATGTGTGATACCCTGCCCTCTGCACAAGATAGACGAGAACAAGGGTTAAGTGCAGCTTCATTGTGGAAAGCTGTATAGAAATCCATCAAATTCCTGAATGAGACACACAATCACCCATTCTAGAAATGTGTCATAGACCGAGAAATGGGTTACAGTCTACGAATGGCCATTTTAAGGGCATCCCTTGACATTGTGAGCACTAGGTATTGCTTTAGTTGACTCACCAGAAAAAGAATAATCAAACTATGATTTATGACGGCAAGAAAACTAAATAGAATAGGGTACGTGATGGAGTGGTAAGAGTGGTCTGCAGTCAGGGGGATTAACAATGGCGGGCAGCATGAAATCCGAGGCGGATACTTCTACTGCAACTGTTAGGTATTCCTATGGCTGAGCCCTTGTACACATACCCTTCCTCCAGAGGACCCTGTGTGAGTGTTCCCCATTCTGGCGGACATGCACTGTCCTTGCACTTAGGACTTGTTTACACACTGCTTTTGAGCCAAGTATTTTCTCCGCATTTTCAAGGGTAAAAAAACGCCGCATTTTACAGTAACAGCAAAGTGACTGACATTTCTTAATGTGAGAGAGTGCAGAATAAAACTACACAAAACACAATGGCAGTGCAGGCCTTTTAATGCCATTTTTGTGTACACTTGTGAAAATATGGCCATGGTGCTCCAATAATGAACAGACAGTCAATTTCCATGTCACATAAGATTGTGTTAATCAGGAGGTGGGGGGCTGGGAATGCTTGGCTTACAGGCTCAGACTAGCATCAACAACCCAAAAAAATATACCGCATTTTCCGAATTGTAAGATGCACTTTGTTTCCCCTAAAAGTGGAGTTAAAATGGGGCTGCGTCTAACAATATATAGGAGGCAGGGGCGGCGATGCTGAGAGCTCGGAGGAGCAGTGGAGCGGCTCTGGAGGGTCACAGGACGGCTCAGTGGTGTCGCGGTGGCAGGCACCATTGATCTGCCCCCGGGCTGCGGGGGTGTCTTTGCAGTGGAGCGACTCAGGAGGGTGACAGGACAGGGTGTCTCGGTGACGAGTGCATTGAGCTGACTGCGGGCTCCATTGAATCGCCTGCGGTTAACATGGTGGACTTCAAGAAAATTTGTTGCGGAGTCCTATCCGCACACGCGCCACCTCCGTGGCTTGCTTGCTTGCTTTGCTTGAAGTCCATCTTGTCAACTGCGGGCGATTCAACAAAGCCTGCAGTGAGATCAATGGCACCCACCGCCGAGACACCCCTTCCTGTGAGCCTCAACTGCAGTGACACCACAGGCAGATCAATGGCACCCGCCGTCGAGACACCCCTTTCTGTGACCCTCAACTGCAGTGACACCAGCGGCAGATCAATGGCACCCGCCGTCGAGACACCCCTTCCTGTGACCCTCAACTGCAGCGACACCACAGGCAGATCAATGGCGCCCGCCGCCACACCACCAAGCCCGCAGTATCGCCGACCCTCCTGAGCCGCAACACCCGCTCCTCTAAGCCCACAGCATCGTTCTCTCTCTTGTACCCTTTCTGAGCCACTGCTCCCCCTGGTGAACATTAGGATTAAGACACACTAAGATTATAAGACTGACCCTTAATTTAACATAAAAAATTATTTTTTCCTATTTTCCTCCTCTATGTTTGGGGTGCATCTTTTACAACAAAAAATACGGTACATCTATAAGTGGGAAAACATTCAGTAACTCCTTACCCTTCTAATACTGGCAACACAGAACACCGACCGCTTCACTTAAGAGTAACTAAACTTTCGGCATGTTTTTTTATATTGGAAAAAAAACAAAAAACTGCATCTCCAAACAAAATATAACAAGTGTTAACAGGTGCTAGCTGCTATAACTACACAAAGCACAAACAAAAGGATACAGCACTACTGTAAGCATGAAGACATATGCAAACATAGAATACATGATACTAAAACTGCTATATAGAATATACTTTAGAAAACTGAAATTGGCCAATTTATGTGAGCCCATCAACTGCTGCTGTTTCCTTTTGTTTGCGGCTCATGTACTAATAGCAGCTGGCACCTGTTCACACTTGCTATGTTATGTTTGGAGATTCAGGTTTTGTTTGCTTTTTTCAGTTCAGTATATATTGGAGGTGTAGATAACCTCCTATTCTGACTGTGCTCTCTGCCTATCATACACAGAGTGTTTTTAATAAGGCTATGCTCACACAATGCATCTTTTCTTAACTACAAAGATGAAGCATTTTTGGCTCCAAAAAACGCACCCATTACAAAAAAACGCATACAAAAAACGCATGCGTTTTTTGCCGCATTTTTACTGCATTTTGCCCAATGCATTTTTTAAGTCAAATCTATTGACTAGAAGGGCTCACAAACGCAGGAAAAAACACAGAAAGAATTGACATGCTGCATCTTGAAAAACGCAGCCATGATGTAACCAAAAATAGATGCACAGTGTGGATAGCAAAATACAAATCTCATAGACTTTGCTGGGAGAAGGAAATGCATGTGTGGCACCCCTGAGGCTTCAGTCGCCACAGCGTACTGCACCTCACTTAAGGTGCGGTACTGATCCCAGGTAAGGAAGAGGTTAATTGCTGGTGCTTCTCATATTTACAAGCCACACACAGTCAGGACCTTTACCACCATGGGTTGGCCTGGGGTAGATAGGGGGTGGCCATCACAAAACATGGGACTTTCCCGGTCACTAGGACAACAACCTGGGCAGTGGGCACCACTTGGGGAAAAGGAAGGAGCATCTTCACACATAGTCAGTTAGCCCCGGGCACAGCTTGGGGTGAGGAGCACATTCGGGACTTCGGTCCAGACATTCTCTCTACCTTCACACTTATGGGAGCACTACAAGTCCCATGGCTTGGAGCAGACAGCTAAGCCGGGTTCTCTACAGCTACCAGGGATTCCAGGGCCTGCGGCATGTGCAGGAAGCACCCGCAGCCCATTTCACATTCCACCCACGGGATTGGAGGGACCCCACAGTGTGTCCTTTCTGGTTGGGAACACCATCGGTGACCTCCGATTTATCCGGGATCGGCTGGGGACCATCACGGCAGAGACCGGTACCCTGAGGCTGCACTTGAACTGTGAGTAAAAAGACCTGGAACCGCAACAGCCAACTCAGCCTCTTCATTGCCAACGCCATCACCCCGCGCTTTGACGCCAACAGCCGTTACAGTCACTCTTCATCCTCCCCGGGACCCACTCCGCCCGTGGGGAGCAGGACCATCCTTGCTGCGACACCATCAGCCCCGGAGGACATCACCCGCAGCGGTGGCTAATCCCTGGCCACATACCACATGTGGCGTCACAAGACAAACTTCCATTCCATCACCCTCCTTTTTTATTGTACGCCTCAGGGCCACAGAGCTGGGCAGGGCCACCCGTGACATTTCAGACCCGACGACGAGTAAAGTTAACCTCTTGCCCCATGGGTGCTACACATGCATTTTGGTGCATCTTTGGGACCTTAAAAACGCACCAAAAACGCAGTAAGAGATGCAATGTGCATAGCCTTAGTGCTAGTTCCTACATGCCCATATACTGTTAGAATTTTAGTCCAGGAGAGGCATGAAATAAAATAGGGTCCCATCAAAGAAAGGTCACCTTGCAGCAGTTTGTGCGCTAAGGATCTTCATTTTTCTAATGTATATTCCATAGAGCATTTATGCAGTTTTAATTTCATGTATTCTATGTTAGCACTTAGAGTGCTGGAGTATCCTTTTGCTTGTGTTTCACTTTTGTTATATTTAGCATGCACTTTAGTTTCCTGCAGATGGTGGGGGTCTAGATCTTGAGACCCCCACTGATTATTCAATAGGTCAACGAAAATAGAGCAGCTCAGAAAACAAGGCAGCTCCTTCCTAGCACACAAACAGTGGGATACAGATTCAATACAAAGCATAAGCTACAAAGTCTTCTGAATGCAACTGTACAGACATGCAGAAAGTTTAGGCACGCTTTCAAAAAAATAATAACAATTATAATTTACAGAATTAATATAGATTGACCAATTTAAGTAAAAAGTTGTGCGCATGCAGCAATACTGCTACAATAAGTAAAAAGAAAATATTCACTCTTACGCCCTGCGTTCTAGCACTGCGTCCCTGGCTCTCCGCACTGGTATTGCATACAATGGCTGCAGACACCCCAGCCCCTATATGGCACGTGACCACTGCAGCCAATCACTGGCGTCATCTGCATACAGCAAGGCATGACTGAAGCCAATGATAATCTGCCAGGGTAACCAGTTTAAAGAGTATTTATCAACAATAAGGGCCTTGTAATTAGGTGATTTGTATCCCTAATTTCCATCAAAGCCAAGTCAGAATTTCCAGGTGATTGTAATCCAGTTCTGCTGCGTACTTTATTAAGCCATTGCCGAACAATATGATCATCACGGCTTAGCAAACTACGCGGCAGCGTTAGTGGAATTAGTGACATCTCACTCCGACAGAGAATGGATGCAGAGGGCTGTGAGATGGTGCTCTGTATGTCGGGACATCAAGGAAGGTCAAGCCAGACTTTACAACAGAGTCTGGTCATTCGGGCGACATTAAGGTTACTTCTGAGGGGTTTTGTTACTAGGTTATAGCTAGACAAATCCCCAATTCAGGGCTTTGCCTTATTTTATAAAATAAAAAGGGCTGCTCCATATTGGTGAGAGGTATACTTTAATTGCCAAAACTGTAACCACAAACACATGACCTTATCTACCCAACTATTGTACAAGAGGTGAACATGAAGCATTGCTTATCCCGGAATATAGCATCCAGTACAGCCATAGCTGGGCAGGCCCAGTCCAATTTAGTAACATCAAGAAAAGGATGAGAGGAGAGAAGATCCAGCACCAACGTAATAAAAAAATTCTTTATTCAAAATTATTAAAAAAAAAAAAAGGTCATTCCAGCCAAGTTCAGAATATATTAACGCTTGACGCGTTTCGGAGAAAGTAGACTCCTTTCTCCGAAACGCATCAAGCATTAATATATTCTGCACTTGGTTGAAATTACCTTTTTTTATTAATTTTGAATAAAGAATTTTTTTATTACGTTGGTGCTGGATCTTCTCTCCTCCCCTCCTCCTCATGTGACTGATTATTCAGCTGTGGAAGCCAAACCACTTGTTCCGTGCACCGGACCAGAAGTTTGATATATTTGGTTTATAGTGGTGAGCTGAACTAAATTCCTTATTTGTGTTTTCCCAGTCCTATTTACTCAAAATACTCCAAAATGTTTGCACATTGAAAAAAATGGCCTATCTGGAAATCTGCTAAAGGAACTGAAAAATACAATGTATATGAAAGAAAGTACATGAATAACTAGTACTAAGAAATCAGTGACTGACCTGTTTTCTGGCCTTCTCTTCTCGGGCCTGAGCCTTCATCTGTTGAACTTCAAGGGAGTCTGCTTTCCTACGGCGCATGAACAAGTCATGGTTTCCAATGCAAAGCTGCAAAATCTAGCAATAAAAGGAAAACACTATATACTTATAGAGCACAATCCCAGAAAACACAACGCAAATGTCCCTAGCTTTACCCATGAACAAAAACTGTCACACTTAGCTGCAGGACAACTGCCACACATTATCAGAGTCATGAAAATAAAGAAAACTCTTTGAATGAGAAGGTGTCCAAACTTTTGGTCTGTACTGTGTGTGTATGTGTATATATATATATATTATATATATATATATATATATATATATATATATATATATATATATATATATATATAACACACACACACACAGTATAGACCAAAAGTTTGGATACACCTTCTCATTCAAAGAGTTTTCTTTATTTTCATGACTCTGAAAATTGTAGATTCACATTGAAGGCATCAAAACTATGAATTAACACATGTGGAATTAAAGACTTAACAAAAAAGTGTGAAACAACTGAAAATATGTCTTATATTCTGGGTTCTTCAAAGTAGCCACCTTTTGCTTTGATTACGGCTTTGCACACTCTTTGCATTCTCTTGATGAGCTTCAAGAGGTAGTCACCGGAAATGGTTTTCACTTTACAGGTGTGCCCTGTCAGGTTTAATAAGTGGGATTTCTTGCCTTATAAATGGGGTTGGGACCATCAGTTGTGTTGTGCAGAAGTCTGGTGGATACACAGCTGATAGTCCTACTGAATAGACTGTTAGAATTTGTATTATGGCTAGAAAAAAGCAGCTAGGTAAAGAAAAACGAGTGGCCATCATTACTTTAAGAAATGAAGGTCAGTCAGTCTGAAAAATTGGGAAAACTTTGAAAGTGTCCCCAAGTGCAGTGGCAAAAACCATCAAACGCTGCAAAGAAACTGGCTCACATGAGGACCGCCCCAGGAAAGGAAGACCAAGAGTCACCTCTGCTGCAGAGGATAGGTTTATCCGAGTCACCAGCCTCAGAAATCGCAGGTTAACAGCAGCTCAGATTAGAGATCAGGTCAATGCCACACAGAGTTCTAGCAGCAGACACATCTCTAGAACAACTGTTAAGAGGAGACTTTGTGCAGCAGGCCTTCAGGTAAAATAGCTACTAGGAAACCAAATGCTAAGAATAGATAACAAGCAGAAGAGACTTGTTTGGGCTAAAGAACACAAGGAATGGACATTAGACCAGTGGAAATCTGTACTTTGGTCTGATGGGTCCAAATTTGAGATCTTTGGATCCAACCACCGTGTCTTTGTGGGACGAAAAGGTGAACGGATGGACTCTACATGCCTGGTTCCCACGTGAAGCATGGAGGAGGTGTGATGGTGTAGGGATGCTTTGCTGGTGACACTGTTGGGGATTTATTCAAAATTTAAGGCATACTGAACCAGCATGGCTACCACAGCATCCTGCGGTGGCATACTATTCCATCCGGTATGCGTTTAGTTGGACCATCATTTATTTTTTCAACAGGACAATGACCCCAAACACACCTCCAGGCTGTGTAAGGGTTATTTGACTAAGAGTGATGGGGTGGTATGCCAGATGACCTGGCCTCCAGAATCACCAGACCTGACCCCAATCGAGATGGTTTGGGGTGAGCTGGACCGCAGAGTGCAGGCAAAAGGGCCAACAAGTGCTAAGCATCTCTGAGAACTCCTTCAAGACTGTTGGAAGACCATTTCCGGTGACTACCTCTTGAAGCTCATCAAGAGAATGCCAAGAGTGTGCAAAGCAGTAATCAAAGCACAAAGGTGGCTACTTTGAAGAACCTAGAATATAAGACATATTTTCAGTTGTTTCACAATTTTTTGTCAAGTATTTCAATCCCCATGTGTTAATTCATAACTTTGATGCCTTCAGTGACAATTTTCAGAGTCATATATTATATATATATATATATATATATATATATATATATATATATATATATATATATATATATACTCTCATTTATTAAAATTTCAAAAAAAGTTTGTAGCAAGAGTATTTCACTGCAATCGTGTATTATATACAATTTTATCATACATATTTTTAAACAGGTTACCCAAGTTTAATAAAAATTCCGCCACCGACATTTAAAGGGAATCTGTCAGCAGGTTTTTGCTTCCCCCATCTGAGAACAACATAATGTAGAGAAAGAGACCCTGATTCTAGCGATGTGTCACTTACTGAGCTGTTTGCTGTCATTTTGATAACATCCAGGTTTTCTCTGCTGCAGATCTAACCGTTGTACAGAACTTATGAATATGCTGGACTACCTTGCAGCACGCCAAGTAGTCCTCTCATGATAATGCTGATTAAATCAATTTTTTTTTTCAAAACTACACTAATGTTACCAGTAAGTGACACACCACTGGAATCAGGTTCTCTGTCCCTACGTTATGTTTAGACACCATTTCGCTGCAGCCAAGTGACCAGAGGGCGAAATGTCATTATTTCTGATAGGGTGCGCCGAAGTGGCCATGGCTGGAAAACATGAAGGTCAACCGGGTAACTAATGTGTCATTTTTATACCATAAATAGATGTGAGGGAACTTTTAGGTTGGACAATTAATGTAAGGACACCATAGGATTTACATGTGATTTTCATTAGAGACCTCATATCAATCTAAAAAAAACACGATTCAAACAGTCACAACAATGAACATATCACAACATAATGAAAAAAATCATCATTAACAAATAGCGTAACAACTCACCAGCTTGTTTACTCGTAACTTCGAGGAATTAAATTTGAAGACATCAATTTTCTTATCAAGTGGTTTGATGGTAAACTGAAATAATATATATTTATATAAGTATGTAAAATAAACCTATCAGTGTATCTGACAACTGATCATGAATGAGACTGTAAACTTAAAATGACTCCCATAAAAAGGTGATAATGGCGATTTGGCTTTGCAAGGAAAGTAACTCTTTCCGCTCCCTGTCATTACAGAGATGCGCAAGGACAATTAGAGAGACTACTAATCCAGCAGATGTCGTGAGTTGCCCTCCTTCTATTGCTGAACATACAGCTGTGCTGAAAAAGCCATCTTTATGAAGCTTTTAGATGTATCTTCTGAAAAGTGGGAACCATTCCTCTGGGCAAGAACTAGGGATTTCCAGTTTGTTCCTCAGAGGATCAGCAGTTATTCCTCCAGTAAATAAATCATGTATTTATGTTATACATTTAGAATTTATATTCAATTATTCACAATTTTACTGAGGTTTTGTCTTTAAATATACACGGTATAACACATTAGACAAATGAGATATACAGATCAATTACATTGCTATTTATATGTAAAAGATGTTGCTCTGCTCAGACTTACATTATTTATCTTATGTCAGGCTTCCATTGCAGCCTGAAGCATTCTGCATTACAAGCCAAGTGTGGTTAAAGAAACTGAATCAAAAAGCGTACCCAGAATCATAACTCATTAAACGGAAGCTATAAGAGTGAGCAAAGCCCAACATTTATCAAGCATAATCCAGATAAAATTGGTAGGATATTGGTTACATAGACAATGTCCAATGGGCTGCCTCTAAAAACCACTTTGGGATCAATGTCGGACAGTGCTGTTTATATATGAAAAATGGTTCTATATACCATTGCAGTGACATTATTTCTAGCTAAGCAGCTGGGTAAGCCATTATGTGTTTATTCCTTGCATTAGCATCTATAATAGACTGATAATAAATAAAATGAACCACCAACAGAAATCAAACTGTCCTAACAGAAGAAAGGCGTACGATTGTTAGTTACCTCCTTATCACTGTAAGATATATTCCGAATTTCATTCCAAGGGAAAGAGGTTTTAGGGGTCAGTCTGTTTTCGGGGTCATAAATATGGAGACCTAAGGCATCAACTCCTAGCAGCAATTCAGTGCCTTTCTTATTCTTAGGTTTGAAACGACAAAAAGGAAGAACCATTAAATTATCTTTTTTGGCAAGTATATATATATATATATCATATTCTGAATTATATTATAAACAAAGTATTCTATCCATTAGATGGCTATTATGGGGGGTCGACATATAGAGAAATATTGGGATACAAAAGACTATCATTCAAGCCATCTCCTGCTCTAGTGGTACAAGTTCATCCAGATCACCCCATTTCAAGAGCACACATTATAGAAAATAATAAGTGAACAATAAAAAACTATTCTCACCCGTATGAGGAAATAATTTACTCCATACATCTCCGTGTCTTGTGCTATTTTCAGGTATTCCATTTCAGCTTCATCTCTGTAGAATATAAATGTATGTGGCTCGATTTCATTTTCAGGGATGCAACAATTCTAAAGACACCTGCAGTGACTGCCAGCTTACCTAGTGCGCCCACGGTGTTCTGCGTACCATGCAGTGATCCTCTCCTCCCACATCTCTGGAGTCATCTGATACAGGTTTATTACCTGATTGATACAAATAATTAGCAATGTATTAACACCCAATGTGCACTCAGATGTCATAGGCTTTGGCTACAATATATGGGGAAAACCTTGTGACAGGTTCCCTTTAAAAAGTAGGCTCATCATCTTTCAACCCTCTGTAACAGCATTCCAGAATGCTGTATATATGACCGCTCTGCAACACGCAAAAAAGACCCTTTATTATACTCGTCTAAAGGGGCCGTCAAGGTCTGATTGGCATCGCTGGTGTGGATAGGGGGGGCCTCATTTCTTCTTGCTTTGTATGGATGATATGTCCTACGTCAGGGGTCTCAAACTCAGCCGGGTGTACGGGCCGCACACAGAAAAAAAATAATTTGAGGGGCCGCATTTTTTTCAGGACAAAGTGACATTGTTAGTGGTACCATTTTTTCTTTCTGTACACCCTTGGATCACTGTTTTTGAACATTTTTCATTTGTCTATTATAACAAATGTGTACTTTTTTTGTATGTGTGTATAATATATATTATAAAACACTTTTTTATTTACATTTTTTCCCCTTTTTGTAAGTAATACAGTTTTACAATAAGCACCGCATAGTAATTTTGGCCAACATCTTGTAGTAATGTGCCCCTCCTGTTACCCATTCTGTAAAAATGTGCGCATCCTTGTCCCCTTGTAGCAATGTGCCCCATGCAGGTCCTCTTCTTGCATTAATGTTCCCCCATGCAGCTCCTCTTCTTGCATTAATGTTCCCCCATGCAGCTCCTCTTCTTGCATTAATGTTCCCCCATGCAGCTCCTCTTCTTGCATTAATGTTCCCCCATGCAGCTCCCCTTCTTGTATTAATATGCCTCCATGCAGCTCCCCTTCTTGTATTAATATGCCTCCATGCAGCTCCCCTTCTTGTATTAATATGCCTCCATGCAGCTCCCCTTCTTGTATTAATATGCCTCCATGCAGCTCCCCTTCTTGTATTAATATGCCTCCATGCAGCTCCCCTTCTTGTATTAATATGCCTCCATGCAGCTCCCCTTCTTGTATTAATATGCCTCCATGCAGCTCCCCTTCTTGTATTAATATGCCTCCATGCAGCTCCCCTTCTTGTAGTAATGTGCCCCATGCAGGACTCCTTGTAGTAATGTGCCCCATGCAGGTCCCCTTCTTGTGGTAATGTGCCCCATATGCAGGTCCCCTTCTTGTGGTAATGTGCCCCATATGCAGGTCCCCTTCTTGTGGTAATGTGCCCTCATTCAGGTCCCATTCTTGTGGTAATGTGCCCCATATGCAGGTCCCCTTCTTGTGGTAATGTGCTCCATGCATGTCCCCACACGTACACACCCCCTGTGCAGCCTCAGCCAGCAACAGAATCACACACACACACATACACACCCCCTGTGCAGCCTCAGCCAGCAACAGAATCACAGACACACACACACACACACACACACACACACACACACACACAGTGCAGCCTCAGCCGGCAACAGAAAAACACACACACACACAAACATTCTGCTCACCTATCCTCCGTTGGCAGCACGTAGGCACGTGGACCCGGTAATGATCACAGCTGCTGTCACCGCTGAACTTTCTGCCGGCGCGTGCAGGGCAGTTCTCACTGCACAACAGCCACTGGCCAATCACAGGCAAGCATCTGAGGTCATATGCAGCAGGTGCTTGCCTCTGATTGGCAGGCGGCTGTTATTGTGTTCTGCAGCGAGAACTTCACTGTGCGCGGCAAAGGCAAAACTGTAAACTGAAGTAAATAGCTGGCGGCTGCGGCCCCTTGCACCGGTCGCCATCTTTACCGGGTCCACGGGCCAGCGGGCCGCAAGAAGCCACCTGAAGGGCCGCATGCGGCCCGCAGGCCGCGTGTTTGAGACCCCTGTCCTACGTCATCCACACAATGTCCTCCATTGTGCTCCTTGCACACTTCTCTCCATCCTTCTGAGGGCAGAGCAAAGTACTGTAGTGTGCATGTGCGAGGGAAGGCCACAGAGCTCTGGCACATGTGTGCTACAGTACTTTGCTCTGCCCTCAGCAGGTCAGAGAGAAATGTGCGTGTGCAGGAGTGTCATGGAGAATACGGTGTGGAAGACATAGGATGCGTCATCCACACAAAGCAAGAAGAGAGTCGGCGCCAGATCAGGACAAGCAATGCCCACCAGACCAGACTGCCCAGTAACAGAGTATAATAGTTCTTTTTTGCATTATGCAGAGCAGCATAGGGACATATATACAGCATTCTACAATGTCGTAACACAGGGCTGAAAGATGCTGACCCCACATTATATGGGGAATACGCGCTGACAGGTTCTCTTTAAGGCTGGATTCACACATCAGTGTGAGGTTACCATCCAAAAGAAGTGGAACGATTTGTTTCTCAGGTGTCTTTTTTTTTTTCTCACAGAGACAGGTAGAAGTTGTTCTATTCCATTTGGACCTAATTTTTACTTCTGAGCACCTCCTTACAAAACGTTAGTGAGCCAGGTTGACTCCTTCCTACTAGGTAGACTGTGTGAACATTTTTTTTATCAGTTGAACCTTTATGTATCAGTTATAATCTAGGATAGAACCCTGCTATACACAATATGGTCCCAATTCATCAGGACAGATGATTTTCTCACCAGTCTTGATGAGGGGCACATGGCTCTAAATGAATCAGGAGAGTCTGACGACCGGCATGTGGTTACCCGATATTTACCCTGGTTACCAGCATACAACACTTAGCGCTGGCTCCCTGCACACGTAGCCAGGGTAAAAAAAGCAAAGCGCTTTGCTTAGTAACCTGATGTGTACCCTGGCTACGTGTGCAGGGAGCCAGCGCAAAGCGGTGTACGCTGGTAACTGGGGTAAATATTGGGTAACTAAGCAAAGCGCTTTACTTAGTTACCCGATATTTACCCTGGTTACCAAGCGCAGAGTCGCTGGTGGCTGGTCGCTGGTGAGATCTGCCTGATTGACCGCCACCAGCGACCATTTAGCAATGCACCAGCGATCCTGACCAGGTTGTATCGTGGTCGGAATCGCTGGTACGTCGTTTAGTGAGATGGTACCCTAACACCCCTGCACTTATTTGCATATCAAACAAACAATCTTTAGAAATACTTTTTCTAAAGATCTCTTTATCTATGCTAGTGTATACAGGGACAGTTAGGCAGGGATTAGCAATATGCACCCAGAACTGCTCGTGGCTCTGGGTGCATATTGAACCTGACAGGTTTCCTTTAAGCTATTGGGGCCACAGATTCTTCTGTGTCTCACAGATCCCCATAGATTTAAATGGCAGAGACTGAAATGCAAAACAGAAGGAAAACAGGACATGCTCGGAGGCTCATGAACTAGAGACCAATTTTTAAAACTTAAAAGAAAAAAAAAAATCTGTGTATAGATCAACAAAAGTCTATGCACAAGGACAAATCAAACAAATTTGTGAATGTAGCCTTCGGCTCATTCGCATGGCAGTAATACTGTGCACTTAAAGGGAATCTGTCAGCAGGTTTTTGCTATCTCAACATAATGTAGGCAAGGAGATTCTGAATCCAAACGTGTATCACTTAGATTACTGGCTACATTCTCACATAAATCAAAGAATTGAGTTTTAACCATGCAGCTGAGCTCAGGAAGCTGTCTCACCCACATCAGGCTCTCAATAGAGATTAAGCATTGAAAGTGAGGTGTCAATCACAGCAGAGGCCATCTTGGCTAGAAATGAGCAAACCTGAGGTTCAGAGTTCGGGTTCGGAAACAGACTACCAAAAATACAAAGTTCGGTTTCAAAGTTGGAGTGAGTATGAGTGCAAACCACTGAAAGGAGCAGCGCGGTGCTTGGGTAAGAGTGATACTCAGCCCTTTGCAAGCCGCTTGCAGTGTTTGAATGGCTCACACTTAAGGTAATATCAGCGTAATCAAATGAACCCCGCCCATCCTCCTCGGAAATGTTCTGCTTATGGCTGGCACCATGTGGGTGGAGCCACGAACTGCCCAATTACAGACTTCTATTGAGGTTCAGATCAAGTTGGGGGTCACAAACCAAATTTTTTTAAGGTTCGACTGCACCTGCCTTTGCTTATTTCAAGTCTTGGACTCCTGTGCATGTGCCAAGTAGGTCTAGCTATGTTAATCCCAGGGTAAAAAAGCCATTAGCTTAAGTAAACAATAGCTCACACACAGATAAGAGAGGCATAGTTGATGTGTTTTTTAACCCTTGCAGCATGCTGTCCTCAGCTTACATACCAAAAACCTGACAGACTCCCTTTATGAGCCAGGTACAGTATCAGCCTGTCATCTATGATTAGGAAAGTATTGAGAATTCTTCTTTTTTTTTTTTTTTTTTTTTAAGCCATTCACTTAAAAATATGGCTCCTAGACTTTATGTGGTTTTGTGCAAAGCACAGACACTAACACGAAAACTATTCACAGTCCATGCTGATGGTATGCTTTGCAAGGATTTCCTGACATAATCCACTCTATGTATACACATAAGATGTCTATTTGATTCCATGTTAAATAAAGTAGAACAAGCGATACCATCTATTCTGGAATGCACCACATAGCATGCACACAGGCCACAATGATGGCCTCAATTATGTGAATGGGGACCTCTGAATACATTTGACATACGTGTCCCTGCAGCAGTATGAGTACAACCTAAAGATGGTCATACATTAGTGTTTCCAGGTAGGGTTTTGTGAAGGACTTATTTATGGGTGAAGGGTATAGTCTTAGACAAACATGCCATAAGTGAAAAACAACAATCCTGAGAAAACTACAGATTGATCGCTGCCTTGATCTGTGGCTTTTACCAATTGGGCGTGAACGACTAAATACAGCACCAGACAACAACAAAAAAAATCCAACATGGCAGATCAAGTCTTCGAGATATATCTTCTGTGGGTCTGCATTTGTCACAAAAAGATGACGTTCTTAAAAATATGAGCTGGAATAGTTTCAACTCACCCTTTTAGGAAGCAGCTCCTCCTCTGCCAAGAATCCGCGCTTGTGTACAGACGCATCATAATCACCATACTGTAACAGAAAAAAGAAAATAATGAGCTACGACAAATATATTATTATTATTATTATTATTATTATTAATAGACCCTTATGTGTCATTACCTTATTCTGGTAGACTGCAAAGTTTTACATCAACCACATTAAATTAGAATTTAGAGACTTTTAAGGGTTATTCCGATCACATAAAGGTATGTGACATGTTACCACCTTGTGATCAGTTGGGGTCCCACTGAAGAAACTGCAAATTATGAATGAACAGGCCAGATCTGGGCATTTAAATATTTTTCCTGCACACAGACACCGATACAATCCATTGTGCGGCCTCTGAAACCATAAGGTTGACACTGCTTCGGCCATTGTTTGGCTGCAGCAGTCACAATCCATCCTTGTTGGAAATGAAGCCAAGGAAACTGGCAGGGTACATTGACAGCATTACAAAGGGAAAAAAAGGTGTACATTTTTTTTAGTTTTTTTTTAATTATTTTTATTTTTTAACCCATGCTTGGTGGCTAATGTTCTAATTGTAAGATTCCCAATATCCTAGTTGCAGTCAGCTGAAATTAATCGTATTTTAACTGACAAAAATCAAGCCCCACTACAATATCCAAGCTATACAGTCATGGCCAAAAGTTTTGACAATGACACCAAAATTATTTTTTCACATGATCTGTTGCCCTCTGGTTTTTAATTGTGTTTGTCTGATGTTTATATCACATACAGAAATATAATTGCAATCATATCATGAGTACCAAAGAAGGGAATTTTGTTTACTTACCGTAAATTCCTTTTCTTCTAGCTCCAATTGGGAGACCCAGCCAATTGGGTGTATAGCTTCTGCCTCCGGAGGCCACACAAAGTATTACACTTAAAAGTGTAAAGCCCCTCCCCTTCTGCCTATACACCCCCCGTGCATCACGGGTTCCTCAGTTTTGGTGCAAAAGCAAGAAGGAGGAAAGCAAATAAATTGGTTTAAAGTAACTTCAATCCGAAGAAATTTCGGAGAACTGAAAGCATTCAACATGAACAACATGTGTACACGAAAAAACAACAGCCCGAAGGGAACAGGGCGGGTGCTGGGTCTCCCAATTGGAGCTAGAAGAAAAGGAATTTACGGTAAGTAAACAAAATTCCCTTCTTCTTTGTCGCTCCATTGGGAGACCCAGACAATTGGGACGTCCAAAAGCTGTCCCTGGGTGGGTAAAATAATACCTCGTAATAGAGCCGTAAAACGGCCCGTTCCTACAGGTGGGAAACCGCCGCCTGAAGGACTCGTCTACCTAGGCTGGCATCTGCCGAAGCATAGGTATGCACCTGATAGTGTTTGGTGAAAGTGTGCAGGCTCGACCAGGTAGCCGCCTGGCACACCTGCTGAGCCGTAGCCTTGTGCCGTAAAGTCCAGGACGCACCCACGGCTCTGGTAGAATGGGCCTTTAGCCCTGAGGGAACCGGAAGTACAGAAGAACGGTAGGCTTCGAGAATTGGTTCCTTGATCCACCGAGCCAGGGTGGATTTGGAAGCCTGTGACCCCTTACGCTGACCCGCGACAAGGACAAAGAGTGCCTCCGAGCGGCGCAGGGGCGCCGTACGGGAAATGTAGATTCTGAGCGCTCTCACCAGATCTAACAAATGCAAATCCCTTTCACATTGATGAACTGGATGAGGACAAAAAGAAGATAAGGAGATATCCTGATTGAGATGAAAGGTGGATACCACCTTAGGAAGGAATTCCGGAACCGGGCGCAGCACCACCTTGTCCTGGTGAAACACCAGGAAAGGAGCCTTGCATGACAACGCTGCTAGCTCAGACACTCTCCGAAGTGATGTGACTGCTACTAGGAAGACCACCTTCTGCGAAAGGCGAGAAAGAGAAATATCCTTCAAAGGCTCAAAAGGTGCCTTCTGAAGGGCCATCAGAACCCTGTTCAGATCCCAGGGTTCTAACGGCCGTCTGTAAGGAGGGACAATGTGACAAACCCCCTGCAGGAACGTGCGTACCTGAGAAAGCCTGGCCAGACGCTTCTGAAAGAACACAGAGAGCGCTGAGACTTGTCCCTTAAGGGAGCCGAGCGACAAACCTTTTTCCAATCCTGATTGAAGAAAGGAAAGAAAAGTGGGCAATGCAAATGGCCAGGGAGAAAATCCCTGATCAGAGCACCAAGATAGGAATATCTTCCACGTCCTGTGGTAGATCTTGGCAGACGTTGGTTTCCTAGCCTGTCTCATAGTGGCAATGACCTCTTGAGATAACCCTGAAGACGCTAGGATCCAGGACTCAATGGCCACACAGTCAGGTTGAGGGCCGCAGAATTCAGATGGAAAAACGGCCCTTGAGACAGCAAGTCTGGACGGTCTGGTAGTGCCCACGGTTGGCCCACCGTGAGATGCCACAGATCCGGGTACCACGACCTCCTCGGCCAGTCTGGAGCGACGAGGATGGCGCGGCGGCAGTCGGCCCTGATCTTGCGTAACACTCTGGGCAACACTGCCAGAGGTGGAAACACATAAGGGAGTTGAAACTGCGACCAATCCTGAACTAAGGCGTCTGCCGCCAGAGCTCTGTGATCGTGAGATCGTGCCATGAATGCCGTGACCTTGTTGTTGTGCCGGGACGCCATTAGGTCGACCTCCGGCATCCCCCAGCGGCAACAGATCTCCTGAAACACGTCCGGGTGAAGGGACCATTCCCCTGCGTCCATGCCCTGGCGACTGAGAAAGTCTGCTTCCCAGTTTTCTACGCCCGGGATGTGAACTGCGGAGATGGTGGAGGCCGTGGCTTCCACCCACATCAAAATCCGCCGGACTTCCTGGAAGGCTTGCCGACTGCGTGTTCCGCCTTGGTGGTTGATGTAAGCCACCGCTGTAGAGTTGTCCGACTGAATTCGGATCTGCTTGCCTTCCAGTCACTGCTGGAACGCTATTAGGGCAAGATACACTGCCCTGATCTCCAGAACATTGACAACACTCTTGCTGAGTCCACGTACCCTGAGCCCTGTGGTGGAGAAAGACTGCTCCCCACCCTGCCCAGGATGGGGGTAGGAAGGATTTCCCCTTCGATAATGAAGTGGGAAGAAGCCACCACCGAAGGGAAGCTTTGGCTGCCTGAGAGAGGGAGACGTTCCTGTCGAGGGACGTCGACTTCCTGTCCCATTTGCGTAGGATGTCCCATTGAAGAGGGCGCAGGTGAAACTGCGCGAAAGGGACTGCCTCCATTGCTGCCACCATCTTCCCTAGGAAGTGCATGAGGCGCCTCAAGGGGTGTGACTGACCTTGAAGGAGAGATTGCAACCCTGTCTGCAGTGACCGCTGTTTGTTCAGCGGGAGCATCACCATCGCTGAGAGGGTATGAAACTCCATGCCAAGATATGTCAGCGATTGGGCCGGTGTCAGATTTGACTTTGGAAAATTGATGATCCACCCGAAACTCTGGAGAGTCTCCAGAGTAGCGTTGAGGCTGTGTTGGCATGCCTCTTGAGAGGGTGCCTTGACCAGCAGATCGTCTAAGTAAGGGATCACAGAGTGACCCTGAGAGTGGAGGACCGCAACTACTGTAGCCATGACCTTGGTGAAAACCCGTGGGGCTGTCGCCAGGCCGAACGGCAGTGCCGCGAACTGAAGGTGTTCGTCTCCTATGGCGAAGCGCAGGAGGCGCTGATGCTCTGGAGCAATCGGTACGTGGAGATAAGCATCTTTGATATCGATCGATGCAAGGAAATCTCCTTGGGACATTGAGGCGATGACGGAGCGGAGGGATTCCATCCGGAACCGCCTGGTCTTTACGTGTTTGTTGAGCAGTTTTAGGTCCAGGACAGGACGGAAAGACCCGTCCTTCTTTGGAACCACAAACAGGTTGGAGTAAAAACCGTGACCCTGTTGCTGAAGAGGAACCGGGACCACCACTCCTTCTGCCTTCAGAGTGCCCACCGCCTGCAGAAGAGCATCGGCTCGCTCGGGAGGCGGAGATGTTCTGAAGAATCGAGTCGGAGGACGAGAGCTGAACTCTATCCTGTAACCGTGAGACAGAATGTCTCTCACCCAACGGTCTTTTACCTGTGGCAGCCAGGTGTCGCAAAAGCGGGAGAGCCTGCCACCGACCGAGGATGCGGTGTGAGGAGGCCGTAAGTCATGAGGAAGCCGCCTTGGTAGCGGCACCTCCGGCGGTCTTTTTAGGACGTGACTTAGACCGCCATGAATCGGAGTTCCTCTGATCCTTCTGAGGCTTTTGGACGAGGAGAATTGGGACCTGCCCGCACCCTGAAAGGACCGAAACCTCGACTGTCCCCTCCTCTGTTGAGGTCTGTTTGGTTTGGCCTGGGGTAAGGATGTTTCCTTTCCCTTGGATTGTTTGATGATTTCATCCAATCTCTCACCAAACAAACGGTCGCCAGAAAATGGCAAACTGGTTAAGCACTTTTTGGAAGCCGAATCTGCCTTCCATTCCCGTAGCCACAAGGCCCTGCGTATTGCCACCGAATTGTCGGCTGCAACCGCCGTACGGCTCGCAGAGTCCAGGACAGCATTAATAGCGTAGGACGCAAATGCCGACGTTTGAGAGGTTATGGACGCCACTTGCGGCGCAGACGTACGTGTGACTGCGTCAATTTGCGCTTGTCCGCTGAGATAGCTTGGAGTGCCCATACGGCTGCGAATGCTGGAGCAAAAGACGCGCCGATAGCTTCATAGATGGATTTCAACCAGAGCTCCATCTGTCTGTCAGTGGCATCCTTGAGTGAAGCCCCATCTTCAACTGCAACTATGGATCTAGCCGCCAGTCTGGAGATTGGAGGATCCACCTTGGGACACTGAGTCCAGCCCTTGACCACGTCAGGGGGGAAGGGATAACGTGTATCCTTAAGGCGCTTGGAAAAACGCTTATCTGGACAAGCTCGGTGTTTCTGGACTGCCTCTCTGAAGTCAGAGTGGTCCAGAAACATACTCGTTGTACGCTTGGGAAACCTGAAACGGAATTTCTCCTGCTGAGAACCTGACTCCTCTACTGGAGGAGCTGAGGGAGAAATATCCAACATTTGATTGATGGACGCGATAAGATCATTCACTATGGCGTCCCCATCAGGAGTATCAAGGTTGAGAGCGGCCTCAGGATCAGAATCCTGATCAGCTACCTCCGCTTCATCATACAGAGAGTCCTCCCGCTGAGACCCTGAACAATGTGATGATGTCGAGGGAATTTCCCAGCGAGCTCGCTTAGGCGGTCTGGGGCTGCGGTCCGTGTCAGAGACCTCACCCTGGGATCTATGAGACACCCCGGGAGGACATTGTTGTTCCAACTGAGGGGGACCAGGGTGCAATGATTCCACAGTGCCCATGGTCTGAGATACCGGTCTGGACTGCAAGGCTTCTAGTATCTTAGCCATAGTCTCAGAAAGTCTATCAGTAAAAACTGCAAACTCCGTCCCTGTCACCTGGACAGTGTTAGCAGGTGGTTCCCCCTGGGCCACCCTTAGCAGAGGCTCCGGCTGAGTAAGTGCCACAGGGGCCGAGCATTGCACACAATGAGGGTCAGTGGAACCTGCCGGTAGTATAGCCGTACATGCGGCGCAGGCAGCATAGTAAGCCTGTGCTTTGGCACCCTTGCTTTTTGCGGACGACATGCTGTTGTCTCCTCTGAGCAATCCAGGAGGGTATATAGCCAAAAATCAACCGTGCACCATACAGTGTAAAGTATAGCCTATAATCATATAATCTATAAGTACACTTCTGCACTAGTGGGGCCAGCACCTCAGGTGCTGCTTACCGCCCGCTCAAAGCGGTTGTGTGGTCACCAGAATCCCTGCCTGGGTCTCCCAGAGCTTGTCTCCCCTCTCCAGCGTCAGAAGAGCTGACAGGAATGGCTGCCGGCGTCCTGAGGAGAGGAGGGGGCCGTGGGCGTGCCCTAGAAAGTGCGGGAATCTGGTGCCCCACTGTGCACAGTGAGGGGGGTGGAGTATGCAAAGCATGTTCCAGCCCTCAGTGCTGACGTCCTGTACAGCGTCCCGCCCTTCCCCTGACTGGCAGGGCTGGGGGCGGGAAAAGAGTGAGACTAGGCCGCAAAAGCCGGGGACTAAAGTTATAAGCGCGGCCGGCGTATAAGCGCGGTCGGCGCGGTAGTCCCCGGCGTACTAACACTCCCAGCCGCGCTGCAGTGTGAAATGGCAGCGCGCGGTCAGCGCGGTAGTCCCCAGTAAACTAACACACCCAGCCACGCTGCAGTGTGTGATGGCACAAGCACGGTCAGCGCTGCGGTCCCCGGCGCACTAACACACCCAGCAATGCTGGAGTGTTTCTGTGCGCGGTCCCCACGGGGACACAGAGTACCTCAAAGTAGCAGGGCCTTGTCCCTGACGATACTCGGCTCCTTGTCCAGCAAAGTCCCCAGGGGCTGTGGATGGAGCACGGTCTCAGTGCCTGGAGACCGATTAGGATCCCACTTCACCCAGAGCCCTAAAGGGGATGGGGAAGGAAAACAGCATGTGGGCTCCAGCCTCCGTACCCGCAATGGATACCTCAACCTTAACAACACCGCCGACAAGAGTGGGGTGAGAAGGGAGCATGCTGGGGGCCCTGTTATGGGCCCTCTTTTCTTCCATCCGACATAGTCAGCAGCTGCTGCTGACTAAGCTGTGGAGCTATGCGAGCATGTCTGCCTCCTTCGCAAAAAGCATGAAAACTGAGGAACCCGTGATGCACGGGGGGTGTATAGGCAGAAGGGGAGGGGCTTTACACTTTTAGTGTAATACTTTGTGTGGCCTCCGGAGGCAGAAGCTATACACCCAATTGGCTGGGTCTCCCAATGGAGCGACAAAGAAAGGTTATATTGACAGAATGAGTTAATGCAGCAAGTCAATATTTGCAGTGTTGACCCTTCTTCTTCAGGACCTCTGCAATTCTCCCTGGCATGCTCTCAATCAACTTCTGGACCAAATCCTGACTGATAGCTGTCCATTCTTGCATAAGCAATGCTTGCATTTTGCCAGAATTTGTTGGTTTTTGTTTGCCACCCGTCTCTTGATGATTGCCCACAAGTTCTCAATGGGATTAAAGGGGTGGTTCACCCATATTTTTTATTGTCTAGATCGATATTATATTGAGAAACAATGTTTCTCTCAAATACCTTGTGTTGTCAATAGTGCCTGTGAGAGGCGCTATTGCACACCGCTGCTCCCCGTCCAGTGACGTACCCGTCCAATGCTGCCTTGTCACATCCGTGCAGCCGGCTACATTCTGAGCCCATCTGCTCCCTGCTCCTCCTCCCTCACAGCATGTCTCTTGCTTGCAGCGTTCTGCGAGGAGGGAGGAGGCAGGGGGGAGCAGGAGACGCGCCATGCTGTGCTAGGAGGGAGGAGGGGCGGGGAGCAGATGGGCTGTGACAGCAGTGAAGCACCGCTCACAGCTCAGAGTCTGGAAGACTGTAGCCGGCTGCACGGATGTGACGTGGCAGCATTGGACGGGTACGTCACTGGACGGGGAACAGCGGTCTGCAATAGCGCCTCTCACAGGCACTATTGCCAACACAAGGTATTTGAGAGAAACATTGTTTCTCAATATAATATCGATCTAGACAATAAAAAATATGGGTGAACCACCCCTTTAAGATCTGGGGAGTTTCCAGGCCATGGACCCAAAATCTCTATGTTTTGATCCATGAGCCATTTAGTGATCACCTTTGATTTATGGCAAGGTGCTCCATCATACTGGAAAAGGCATTGTTGGGCGCCAAACTGCTCTTGGACAGTTGGGAGAAGTTGCTCTTGGAGGACATTCTGGTACCATTCTTTATTCATGGCTGTGTTTTTAGGCAAGACTGTGAGTGAGCCAATTCCCTTGGCTGAGAAGCAACCCCACACATGAATCGTTTCAGAATGCTTAACAGTTGGCATGAGACAAGACTGGTGGTAGCGCTCACCTCTTATTCTCCTAATAAGCTGTTTTCCAGATGTTCCAAACAATCGAAAAGGGGATTCATCTGAGAAAATGACTTTACCCCAGTCCTCAGCAGTCCACTCCCTGTACCTTTTGCAGAATATCAGTCGGTCCCTGATGTTTTTTCTGGAGAGAAGTGGCTTCTTTGCTGCCCTCCTTGAAACCAGGCCTTGCTCAAGCAGTCTCCACCTCACAGTGCGTGCAGAAGCACTCACACCAGCCTGCTGCCATTGCTGAGCTAGCTCGGCGCTGCTGGTAGTCCGATCCCGCAGCTGAAACAGTTTTAAGATACGATCCTGGCATTTGCTGGTCCTTCTTGGGCGCCCTGGAGCCTTATTGGCAACAATGGAAGCTCTCTCCTTGAAGTTCTTGATGATGCGATAGATTGTTGACTGAGGTGCAATCTTTGTAGCTGCGATACTCTTCCCTGTTAGGCCATTTTTGTGCAGAGCAGTGATGGATGCACGTGTTTCTTTAGAGATAACCATGGTTAACTGAAGAGAAACAATGATACCAAGCACCAGCCTCCTTTTAAAGTATCCAGTGGTGTCATTTTTACTTAATCATGACTGATTGATCGCCAGCCTTGTCCACATCAACACCCACACCTGTGTTAATGGAACAATCACTAAAACAATGTTAGC
This sequence comes from Anomaloglossus baeobatrachus, assembly GCF_048569485.1. Classification (NCBI taxonomy): domain Eukaryota; kingdom Metazoa; phylum Chordata; class Amphibia; order Anura; family Aromobatidae; genus Anomaloglossus; species Anomaloglossus baeobatrachus. The sequence continues at coordinate 658,263,600 of NC_134353.1, forward strand.
TGCTCCTTTTAAGGCAGGAATGCAATGATGTTGAAATGTGTTTTGGGGGTTGAAGTTCATTTTCTTAGCCAATATTGACTTTGAAAGTAATTGCTGTTAAGCTGATCACTCTTTATGACATTCTGGAGTATATGCAAATTGCCATTAGAAAAACTTAAACAGTAGACTTTGGAAAAATTAATATTTGTAGCACTCTCAAAACTTTTGGCCATGACTGTACATATGGTAACAGAATTGCCCATTACATTCCAGTCCTTCTACAAAATCTGTTGAGATTTAATGGTCAAGAATCATTTGAGCAGCTTAACCCCTTCAGCCCCAGGCAATTTTCCGTTTGTTCCTCCCCTTCTTCCAAGAGCCATAACTTTTTTATTTTTCAGTCAATATAGCCATATGGGGCTTGTTTTTTTTGTTTGTTTTTTTTGTTGGACCAGTTGTACTTTTGAGTGATACCATTCATTATGCTACAAATTGTACTGGAAAACGGGAAGAAAATTCCAAGTGCTGTGAAATTGAAGAAAAAAAAAGTGCACTTTCACAACGGTTTAATTTTTTTTGATTTACCATTTTCACTATATGGTTGTCAAAGTTGTCTCTCTGTTATAGAGACTACTGATAGGTTCTGGGCCAGAGTCTCTTGCTTTGAGACTGCAGTTTAAAGTACACGCGCGTACAAATCGGATGGGTGCAATGCGAGAAAATCTCGCATTTCACTCGGCCCCATGTTAGACAATGCTGCTGCTCAGATCAGCAATTTTTTTCTAAGCCCTAATCGGACTGAGGAAAAACTCGCAACATGCTGCGATTTTCTGCAAGAGCCGTATCACTCGCACCAATTCAAGTGAATGGGTGTGAGAGAAACATCAGACTGCACTCGGATGTTATCCCAGTGCAGTGGGATATACGCACAGGCTGACAATGGAGGAGAGGGGGGGGGGAATTAACCACTCCGTCTCCTCTGCCGCGCCCACTCTTTACTTCATAAGAGTCGGTCACAGTCACATGACACTCAGCTCAGCAGAGCCTGAGCCAGGGGTTATTAGCATATCGCATGTGTTGCTCTCGCATGGGATGCCATACGCTAATGTGTCTGCAGCCTAAGGCCCAGTGCCCACGCTGTGTAGTTTTGACGCATATTTTCAGATATCTGCAGCAAAATCTGCACGTCCATTGTAAAGCCAGCAAAGTCTATGAGAATTCAGAAGTGCTGTTCCCACGCTGCTTATTTTTCCCTTGCGTATTTGGTGCAGATTTGGTGCAAAAAAAAAAAAGAAATTGCACCAACTACGCAAGGTTAAAAAATACTCAACATGGGCACAGCACCTCTGAATTCTCATAGACTTTGCTGGCTTCACAATGGATATGCAGATTTTTCTGCAGACTTCTGAAAATACGCATCAAAATCCGAGTCAAAATACGCAGCGTGGTCACAGGGCATTAAATATATTCCCTTTCCTTTGAGGAGGAGAGAATTAATGTCAGTTTTTCCCTGCCAATTGCATTCCCATCACCTTCTCAGGTGTTTCCAGTTTGGACCACTCCCAGTTCCTATATATACCCCCTGCTCCCAGTAGAGGGTGCTAGTTATTCTCTGTTCTCATTTGGAAGCTTGGCCTGATGGTGGAAGGAGCTGGTGGAGCTCTCTCTGCAAGTTGCTGTGTTGGCTGCAGTCTTGGTGTGCTTATTATGCGGTGTGGAAGTTTCCCGGTTGTCTGTTTACTTCCTCACTTTTATGTTGTTATCCCTGTGCATGTTTAGTTGCTCCTTTGTATTTGAGTGCCGTGTGTACAAGCTTTGGTTTTCCCCTGACCATGTTTAGTTGTGGGGTTTGTCACTCTATCCCAGCTCATCCCTTGGTTGGAGGAGGGGAGTTACATAAGGGCTTGGACAGGCGTTAGGGTCATGCTGGTGACCAAGACCTCGCTACCATCAAGCGTACCTCTGAGTAAAGGGATAGCGCAGGGTTCCCAGTCTGAGGGTCAGCCTAGGTGTCCTGGTCCTGTCATCCAGTCCCAGTGACGATGGTTTAACTGACTGGGCATTATGATTCTCCAGGTCAGTACAAGTACGTAGATGCCAAACATGTATAGTTGTTGTTTTAGTTTAGTTTTTTTTTATTTAGGTGGCAAAAAAAAAAAAAAAAAAAAAAACAAAAACATTTTTTGCTTTTGTTGCCTTTTTCCGTAACATTTTAATTTCTTGGGATCTGGGGCTGTTTGAGGGCATATTTACGCCCTGAGCTGACATTTTACTGATCCCATTTTGGGGCAGATAAAATGTTTTGATCGCTTTTTTTATTGCAATGTTGCGGCAATAAAGAAAACAAAAAATTGTAATTCTGGCCTTTTTTTCTTGTTATGCTGTTTATCGATCAGATTAATTTATATTTTGATAGATCAGACACTTCTGAATGAGATCATACCTAGTTATGTGTATTTTATTTTTCTTTTAATGGGGCAAAAGGGGTGTGATTAATTTATTTTTTTTACTCTTTACAATATTTAATTGCCTCCTTAGGGGACTGTGATCGCCTGTGATATACAGAGCAGTGCATCTTTGAGTAGAAACAATATCCATTCATCTAACTAATAGCTGACTTTCATTGACTGTTCTGTCAAATGGTTCTAATTTCGATCATGCCTCCTTGGCTAATAAGACTAGATTTACATACAGGACAGAAGCAAAGGAAGAACAGCAGCATTTACTGCAGGTTAAACAGTAACCATCACTTACATTTTTATTTCATAAATCAATAGTAAAAAAAAAAAAAAAAAAGAAAACTTTGTAATAAGAGTAATCTGCTTTACTCTCTTCCTGGACTGATAATTAATTCTCAAAATTCTCAATACCTGGGTAAAATCTATATTCAGTGAAGACAGATTTTTAAAATTACTGCAATAAGAGATGACAATTGCCATTGGTAAGATTCTATACAAATGGCAGGAGGTAGTAGGCAATACCTCTGCTTCTAGCTCCTTTTCTATCCCTCCCCTTTATCTCTCTACATTAGTCTTATCAGTAGCAGCTCTCATCTAGCTCGGTAATTAAAAAAAAAAAAAATGTCTTCACTGAATAAAAATTTTACCAGAGAATTGGGGATTTTCAAAATTAATCTTTCAGCAGGTTTTTGCTACCTCATCTGAGAGCAGCATAATATAGGCAAGGAAGTCCTGATTTGAACAATGTATCATTTAAGGCCACTTTAAAACGCTACGACATCGTTAGCAATTGCTAGCGATGTCGAGCGCAAAAGCACCCGCCCCCATAGTACATGCGATATCGTGTGATCGCTGCTGTAGCGAACATTATCGCTACGGCAGAGTCACACGCATATACCTGCTCTGCGATGTCGCTGCGACCGGAGAACCGCCTCCTTACTAAGGGGGCGGTTCGTTCAGCGTCACAACGACGTCATGGCAGCGTCACCGAACCGCCGCCCAATAGGGGCGGAGATGAGCGGGATGTAACATCTCGCCCACCTCCTTCCTTCCTCATTGCGGCCTGCTGCAGGTAAGGTGAGGTTCCTCATTCCTGCAGTGTCACACATAGCGATGTGTGCTGCCGCAGGAGCGACGAACTACTTCGTACCTGCAGCAGCGATATTCGAAAATAGGGGGGCATGTCACCGATGAGCGATTTTGACCGTTTTTGCGACGATTCAAAATTGCTCATAGGTGTCACACGCAAAGACATCGCTAGAGCGACCGGATGTGCGTCACAAATTCCGTGACCCCCAACGACATTGCTTGAGCGATGTCGCAGCGTGTAAAGCGGCCTTTAGATTACTGTGTGCACCCGTTCTGACACAGTGACAGACTTTAGATTTTGCATGTACGAATTGCATTGCGAAAGTATTCGGCCCCCATGAATTTTTCAACCTTATCACACATTTCAGGCTTCAAACATAAAAATTAAAATATTTTAATGTTATGGTGAAGAAACAACAACAAGTGGACACAATTGTGAAGTTGAAGGAAATTTTTTTCTTATTTTAAACTTTTGTAAAAAAATAAATAACTGAAAGTTGGGGCGTGCAATATTATTCGTCCCCTTTACTTTCAGTGCACCAAACTCACTGCAGAAGTTCATTGAGGATCTCTGAATGATCCAATGTTGTCCTAAATGACTGATGATGATGATATATATATATAAGCCACTTGTGTGTAATCAAGTCTTCGTATAAATGCACCTGCTCTGTGATAGTCTCAATGTTCTGTTTAAAGCACAGATAGCATCATGAAGACCAAGGAACACAACAGGCAGGTCCGTGATAATATTGTGGAGACGTTTAAAGCCAGATTTGGTTACAAAAAGATTTCCAAAACTTTAAACATCGCAAGAAGCGCTGTGCAAGCGATCATATTGAAATGGAAGGAGTATCATACCACTGCAAACCTACCAAGACCCGGCCGTCCCTCAAAAATTTCATGTCAAACAAGGAGAAGACTGATCAGAGATGCAGCCAAGAGGCCCATGATCAGTCTGAATGAACTGCAGAGATCTACAGCTGAGGTGGGAGAGTCTGTCCATAGGACAACAATCAGTCGTACACTGCACAAATCTGGCCTTTAGTGGCAAGAAGAAAGCCATTTCTCAAAGAGATCCATTAAAAATGTCGTTTAAAGTTTGCCACAAGCCACCTGGGAGACACACCAAACATGTGGAAGAAAGTGCTCTGGTCAGATAAAACCAAAATCAAAACTATTTGGGCACAATGCCAAATGATATGTTTGGCGTAAAAGCAACACAGCTCATCACCCTGAACACACCATCCCCACTGTCAAACATGGTGGTGGCAGCATCATGGTTTGGGCTTGCATTGCTTCAGCAGGGACAGGGAAGGTGGAATTAAAATTAATGGGAAGATGGACGGAGCCAAATACATTACCATTCTTGAAGAAAACCTGTTGGAGTCTGCAAAAGACCTGAAACTGGGATGGAGATTTGTCTTCCAACAAGACAATGATCCGAAATATAAAGCAAAATCTACAATGGAATGGTTCACAAATAAACGTATCCAGGTGTTAGAATGGCCAAATCAAAGTCCAGACCTGAATCCAATCGAGAATCTGTGGAAAGAGCTGAAAACTGCTGTTCACAAATGCTCTCCATCCAACCTCACTGAGCTCGAGCTGTTTGCAAAGGAAGAATGTGCAATAATTTCAGTCTCTCGATGTGCAAAACTGATACACATACCCCAAGAGACTTGCAGCTGTAATCGCAGCAAAAGGTGGCGCTACAAAGTATTAACTTAAAGGGGACAAATAATAATGCACATCCCACTTTTCAGTTAGTGTTTGTTTTTTTTTTTAAATAAGCAATAAATATAGTTCACCTTCACAATTGTGTCCCACTTGTTGTTGATTCTTCACCATAAAATTTAAAATTGTTATCTTTATGTTTAAAGCCTGAAATGTGGAAAAAGGTTGAAAAATTCAAGGGGCCGAATACTTTCGCAAGGCACTGTAGAAGTGCTGGGAGAGCTATCCCAGCTCACACCAGGCTTTCAGTGTACGTTTCCATAGACAGAAGCTGCTAATCACAGAGGGGGGTGAAGTCAGACTACAGCTCAGCCCTGCTCAGACCCACTAATGATAAAGATAATATGTGTATACTAACATTGCAGGTAATCAAAAACAGTCATTGGGATAAGACAATAAAACCTGAATTCTCTGTTTTAACTCTTGCAGCATGCTGTCTTCAGATTACATTGCAGAAACCTGCTGACAGAGTCCTATTAATGAATCCTGGCAGAGAAAGAAGCATATATCTCTGATACACTACAAGGTTTCTTATTTTTAGGTGACCTCCTTACTTGCTCCCTTTTCTTTATTTGAATATGGTGCCGCCATTGCGGTTATTGGCGGCACGTGCGCATTGTCACAGTAATTCTGTCTTTATTAACATGGTGCCGGAGTCCACGCATACGCGTACCAAAATCTCCAGCACCATTTTATTTAAGACACTGCGGTGAACACTATAAGAGACATCAACACGTTTGCAGATTTTTAATTTATTTATTTATATACATCTGTGAGCAAGCCCCCTGCCGCTCATAGTCTTCACCGCAGTGTCTTCAATAAAATAGAGCTGGAGATCACGGTATGCGCATGCACAGACTCTGGAGCCATTTTAATAAAGACAGAAATACTGTGGCAATGCACACGTGCCGCCAACAACAGCAATGGTGGCATGGCACGATATTCAAATAAAGAGATGGGTCAAGCCAGGAGGACGCAGGAGGAGGTCTTTACAGTGAGGACCCGACCCACAAAGGCCCGCACCGTCAATCAAAGTGCAGTGCATTTGGGTAACTTTGATTAAAAAGATATTTCTGCAACCAAGCATCCGATCTTTCTACAACAATTATGCCTGGTTCAGCATCTAAGTGCCAGTATGGTACTGCCTTTAGCGTACCGTATTTTTCGGACTATAAGACACACTTTTTTTCCCCCAAATGTTGGGGGAAAGTGGGGGGTGCGTCTTATGGTCTGAATACAGGGCTGCGGGGAATGAGGGTGCTGCAGTGGAGCGGGTCATCTGGGGCATGAGCAGGCTGCAGTAGCCTGCCGTGACCACGTGGGCCCGCTCATTTCATATGCACGCCCATCCTCCCGCCCCATCATCCCTCGGCGCTGACAGGTGGACAGGGTGATGGGCGGGGGAAGCGCATAGTACACAGCCGGCCCGCATGATCACCCCTGGCAACTACAGCCTGGAGTGATCATGTGCGGCTATATTCATTTTCCTCCAGGCATCATCATCAGTACGGGGTGCAGTGAATCAGTACACTCACCGACAATGATCTCTGCAGCACCGCAATCTCCTCCTGTCTGCCGGCCGTGGCTGTGTGTGGAGACTAGCGGTGCTCATAGCGATGACGTCATCGCTGTGCGCATGTGTCCACACGCAGCCGCGGCCGGCACAGACAGGAGGAGATCGCGATACTGCAGGGAGCGTGGCCGGCCCCACACAGGTAAGCGGCGCTTGCTGCTGGCACAGACGGGAGGAGGAGCGATGCTGCGTGGAGCGAGGAAAGGCGAGTATAAAAGTTTTTGGGTTTTTTTTGTGTGCCACAGGAAGTGGCCATATAGCAGGATAGGGGTATATAGCAGGATGATGGCATATACCAGCATGGGGGTATATAGCAGGATGGGAGTATATAGCAGGGTAAGGGTATATAGCAGGATAGGGGTATATAGCAGGATGGGGGTATATAGCAGGATAGGGGTATATAGCAGCATGACGGTATATAGCAGGATAGGGGTATATAGCAGGATAGGGGTATATAGCAGAGTGGGAGCACATACCAGGATAGGGGGTATATAGCAGGATAGGAGCACATACCAGGATGGGGTATATAGCAGGATGCGGCCATACACCAAGATGGGGTATATAGCAGGATGCGGCCATATGCCAGGATGGGGTATATAGCAGGATGCGGCCATATGCCAGGATGGGGTATATAGCAGGATGGGAGCACATACCAGGATAGCAGTATATAGCAGGATGGCAGAATATAACAGGATGTGGGCTATACCAGGATGAGGGACATATATAAAGGCAGGAGGATCATTACCAGGATGGGGTACCTGAGTTAGAGAATTTGGGGACATTACCCCCATAACAGTGTCAGCAGCAGATCCTTGCCCCATAACAGTGTGTCATGGCCACATTTTTTGCTTAAAATTGTATTTACCTCCTCTAAAACCAGGGTGCGTCTTATAGTCCGAAAAATACAGTATATCACAAAATCCTGATGGTTGGTTCTCTTTGAAGGCAAGAATCAGTGAAACTATATTAGGAGAGCTTAAAAAAATTAGACATTTCTTAACTGGTAATGAAATATGTAGCTGTAATGTGGTGCTGATGTAGATGGCATATGCCACTGAGCTCAATGACTGGCTGCAGCGGTTTTGTTTGTGTAGCAGCGACAGAGCAGGCTCGTGGGAGGAAGGGAAGTATCTGATTTTTGTTATTTTACATCAGTGCCGACGTTTCAAAACATTTGGCATGTAAAGGTAACATGAAGGAAAATTTGAACAGTGGGGGTCCAGATCACTGAAACAAAGATGCAGAAAAGCCAATTAACATGTCTAGGAAGCCTGCTCATAGAAAATGTCTTCCAGAAGAGCAGAGTTGTATCTATCCTACAATTCAACAACAGTTCAGTTTCAGCCCCCTACTGATCAAAACTTCTAACCCGCAATTATGACATATCTCAAATTTTAAAGAAATGTGCAGAGTAAAGTAAAAAAATGTGCAGGGGCAATAATGTTCCTATAGCAGCTGTATAGAAAACACACCTTTGCTTGAACAGCATATGATGCTAGCAGCACAGAAGCTTCGGGTGGGCAGTAAATTTTCTCTTCCAGTATCTGCTTTTTAACCTATTTAAATAAGAAAATAGAAGAAGTTACGGAGAACTATGAATGTACAGGCAGATGTACAACCAGAACAATGATCAGAACGTAAACCAAGCACCTGCAGGAAGAAGAGATGCTGCGTAATCTCCTGTACAAGCTCTTCCTCAACATTTTCTGGGTAAAACTTGGCTAAAAAATGAAAGGTAACCGGCTCTTCTTTGGGGACATCATGGTCCAATACCTTTAAAATATAATGTAACCAAATTTAGGCAGGAGCATCATCACAAGAAAACTATACCACTATATCAGCGCTGCTGATTACAGGTTACCTTTTTATCCATTTTCAACCACGCAATAGTGTCCTTAATAGTATATTGAAGCCCAAAGAACCAGGTTTCCCGAAGCCCCAAAGTACGACATACCAGGTCAAAAAGGTCCTTTCCTTTCCATTTCACCTGAAATATAACATAAAAACATGGAAAAATATTGCTATGGATTTTCTGTGAAATGCCATTTTATTCTAGAATCATGTTTTGTAGCTGGCTGGATATAGCAAGAGTGCTGGGGAAAGAAAACTCTGATCCCACTAGTATCTATCCTGTCTTTCTGATCCAATACTGGAGATGCCAGGGGTGAAGAGGTAAGAAGAGACAGCTCACACTGCAGTCCATCCTGTCTTTCTGATCTAATACCTGGGGAAAACAGTGCTGCTGGGGAAAGAAGAACCTGTAGACACTGCTGTCCACCCTGTTTAACTGATATGATACTGGACCTACCGTGGGTGATGAGGTATGAAGCGTCTGCTCACACTGCTGTCCAGCAAGACAAAACAATCACTGATCTTGGGGAGACCAGCCAGAGAAAACACTGCCGGCAGCCAGCAAAGGCACTCAACACAGTGAAATCCTAGGTGCATTGCCCCCTAGGAAGTATGCAAATCAAAGTTTTTTATCGTCACTGGCTGCAACAAGCAGGTAAGGTACCCACAATCAGGACCCGCTGCTTCCTGGACTCAGTGAGTCCTGACCTGCAGGGCTGCAAGTTTCCTCTGTAAGAGACCGCAGCTGCCCGTGCCCATGATCAGGGTTCAGGGTGCTGCGGTCTCCTCGTTGTGTCCTCCCTAGGGAGGGCATGCGGCTCCACAGCAAAGTACTGACATGCTGCGGTCTCTGGAAGCCGCACTGCAGGTCAGTTTTAGCCACGTGCTGCACGTGCACAGTGGGCATGGGATTTCTAGAAATCCCATCCACTTTGCTTGTACTGTACATCGCATTGTTTTGGACAGCGCACTGAAACATGCTGCATCCAAACTGCTGTGAACAGAGGATTTTTTTTTTCCTTAAACAATGGAGTACAGTACTTCAGGGCACAAGGATGAACACAATACTACTGGGCACAAGGATGAGCACAATACTACTGGGAATAAGGATGGGCACAATACTACTGGGAAGAAGGATGGGCACAATACTACTGGGTACAATACTACTGGGCACAAGGATGAGCACAATACTACAAGGATGAGCACAATACTACTGGACACAAGGATGGGCACAATACTACAAGGATGAGCACAATACTACTGGGTACAATACTACTGGGCACAAGGATGAGCACAATACTACAAGGATGGGCACAATACTACTGGACACAAGGATGGGCACAATACTACAAGGATGAGCACAATACTACTGGGTACAATACTACTGGGCACAAGGATGAGCACAATACTACAAAGATGGGCACAATACTAGTGGACACAAGGATGGGCACAATACTACAAGGATGAGCACAATACTACAAGGATGAGCACAATACTACAAGGATGAGCACCTTACTACAGGCAACATGGATGGGGGACATTACTGCACCATGGGAAAATTACTACAAGATGTTGGCTAAGATTACTATATGATGCTGCTAATTGTAAAACAATATTACAAGAAGGTGATAAGATGTAAAAAAAAAAATTCAAAATAAAGCATGACTTTTTTGCCATTAAAAATGCTTTTTATATGTAAACTTAACTGAACAAAAAAAGTACAGGTTTGTTATAATAAACAAGCAAAAAATGTTCAAAAAAAGTGATCCAAAAGGTGTATAGAAAGAATGCGGCCCCTCTCAATTTTTTTTCTATATGCGACCCATACACCCAGCTGAGTTTGAGACCCCTGGTGTACAGCATGTAGCAAAGACTAAAGGCCCCGTCACACTAAGCAACATCGCTAGCAACATCGCTGCTAACGAACAACTTTTGTGACGTTGCTAGTGATGTTGCTGTGTGTGACATCCAGCAACAACCTGGCCCCTGCTGTGAGGTCGTTGGTTGTTGCTGAATGTCCTGGGCCATTTTTCAGTTGTTGCTGTCCCGCTGTGAAGCACAGATCGCTGTGTGTGACAGCGAGACAGCAACAACTAAATGTGCAGGCAGCAGGAGCCGGCTTCTGCGGAGGCTGGTAACCAATGTAAATATCGGGTAACCAAGAAGCCCTGTCCTTGGTTACCCGATATTTACCTTCAATACCAGCCTCCGCCGCTCTCACTGCCTGTGCTGCCGACTCCTGCTCTGTGCACATGTAGCTAGCTGCAGGACACATCGGGTTAATTAACCTGATGTGTGCTGTAAGTAGGAGAGCAGGGAGCCAGCGCTAAGCATTGTGCGCTGCTCCCTGCTTTGTGCACATGTAGCTGCAGCACACATCGGGTAATTAACCCCATGTGTGCTGTAAGTAGGAGAGCAGGGAGCCAGCGCTAAGCATTGTGCGCTGCTCCCTGCTCTGTGCACATTTAGCTGCAGCATACATCAGGTAATTAACCCGATGTGTGCTGTAGCTAGGAGAGCAAGGAGCCAGCGCTCAGTGTGCGCTGCTCCCTGCTCTCTGCACGTGTAGCTCCGTGCGGTGGTAACCAAGGTAAATATCGGGTTGGTTACCGATATTTACCTTAGTTACCAAGCGCAGCATCTTCCACGCGGCGCTGGGGGCTGGTCACTGGTTGCTGGTGGGATCGCTGGAGCGTCGCAGTGTGACAGCTCTCCAGCAACCTCCTAGCAACTTACCAGCGATCCCTATCGTTGTTGGGATCGCTGGTAAGTTGCTTAGTGTGACGGTACCCTAAGTGACCTGAAGGCCTCTGACTACTTTTGGACATTAATCCTTTACAAGCAGCTTTGCCCCCCCCCATTGCAGATTAACTTTTTCGATGCAGCCACCTCTTCACATCCTATATTGTGGCTCATAACATTATTCTGGATGAAATAACGTTGTCTCACTTTGCAGTGGAGGTGATGAGATAACATCTCTGATTGTATTTTGGTGACCTTCTCCAAAAAAATAAATAATATAAAAAAAAAAACTAGGTAGATTGAATTCCCAACTGTATTGTATGGATGAACAAGGAAAGGTGAAATCCTGGCAGATCTCAGCACAGAGCTGCACTTTCGCACTCAGACATGCACAGAATCACAACTTCACTTTTCCCCCAAACACACAGTTGTGATCAAAAAGATAAATAACCTCGACAGATTTTGCGCTTTTTCATCTGATTTGATAATGACGTGTATTTGAGAAAGGTAATAATGGGTTATTAAATAAAAGTAATTTTTAGGGCAGCGCTATATGATGATGTACATGAGCTGATTAACCCTTACCTCACAGTTGAACTCCATTTCCGCATCCATTGTAATGATTCTGACTGTGAAGGTTTTCGGCTGTTTCCGCTTCAGAGAGCTGAAGCTCATCCTGGAGGCAATAGCCCCAGCCATGGTGAATGTACTTCCCAAGTGCTTATCTAAATGACACAACCCGCTAACAGGTCTTCGCAGTTATCTCATAAAGCAACAAGTCTCTTCATCCATGCTTCCTATTGTTGCAGCAGTGCTTGAAGATTCTGGCTTCCTCCATGTCAGCCTGCTCTATGAAACATGGCATTTGAGCATTGGATCTTGGTACAGATATTCTGAAAAAGAAATAAAAAGAACACAACAAAAAGGGAGTAAGAAATTAAAATAAGATAGAAGCGTGCACACAATTTGCTGTGTGCGACATTGTAACACTAGTTTCATAAAATATGTATAGAATTTGTCAAACTCCACAACAGACATTTACCGGGGTATTCCCATCTCCAAGATCCTATCCCAATATTTAGTGTAATAATAATATTAGCAAATACCTCCAATTAGAAGTGTAATATAGTTCTCCTGATTAGCTATCTCTTACCTCATGTGCAGGGCATTGCAGCTTAGGTATCCACAGACAAATAACTAACTGCCACTATATGGATGGCCATAGTCATGGATACCTAAGCTAATGCAATGTCCTACATAGGGTAATTGACGTAGTGAATCAGGAGAACTATACTACATTTATAATTGGAGGTATTTGATAATATTATCATTATTACTCCTACTACATATTGGGATAGGATCTTGGAGATGGGAACACCCCTTTATGGCCATGATCCCAAGTAATGTAAATGCTGGGACTTTATTTCTGTAGGTGTCTGCACCAAAATGCGCACCATCTGCTCCAATTACTGTTTTTGATACACTGGGGGGGTTGTTTTTGCATTTATACATCCCCCACCCTTTTTTGGGGAGATATGATGCAGCGATTCTAGTGCAGAAATGATGAGATTCTGCACTTAAAGGGGTTGTCCACTACTAGGAAAACCCTTTTTCAATCCCCACGATTGCCCCCATTTAGGTTAAAAAGGTTTATAATACACTCCCACGTTCCCAGGGCTCATGAAGTAATGACATCACACAAGCCTCGTGTCCAATCACTGCTGGTGTCAGATGTGTCAGTAATTAACAGGAAGTGAGTGTGGCAGCCGCAGCTCTCACTTCCTGTTGATTAGTTATTAGTGATGGGCAGTCCGGCTCTTTTTGGTGATCCGATTCCCATGGCTCCGCTCACCAAAAAGAGCCGGATCTTTCAGCTAGTTCCCAGCTCCTTATTAAATATGTGTTCACCCCAGGTGAACACATATTTAAGATTATAGTAACGCCGCCAAAGCCCCGCCCACCCACGGCTAAACCCCACCCACTTACAAGCGACCAGATTGCTAAGTAGGCGGAGTTTAGCCGCGGGTGGGCAGGGTTTTGACAGCGAAAAGAGCCGTTTAGATATTTTAGTGGCTCACATTGGTGATCCAGCTCCTGTCGTTCCCAGCAGGGAGCCGGATCTTTATGTCGGATCGTTCGCGACCGACACATCACTATTAGTTATACGTCTGAAGGAGGGGAGAGAAGAAAATACCAGGAGGATTCAAAAACAAAGCATGAAACTGCAAACCAAAACAAGAAAACCTCAGCGGAAAAAAAATCAAACGCAATGAAAAATGCAAGCAATCTAATTTACATAATAGGTGCGAAAAATCTACATCAACAATGCAGCAAGGCCCTGTGCACACACTGCGTTTTTACTTTGCTGCAGAAAGTTCTTGAGAAAAATCCTTTTTCTAGTGCGCACAGGGCCTAAATACTGATCGTGGGAACATAGTCTTAAAAAGTTGCAGATTTTCTGCACACAAAAATAAAACAAAAGAAAAATAAGCTGCAAAGTTGAATGTTTGGTCTTGAGGCCATGGTGGTATGTCAGGGCCAGAAACATGTCACTATGAAGGGCACTGTACACACATGTATGGTCAGGCTTTTAACTTGAAAAACATGGCAGCTGACACTTATTAAAGGGAACCAAACATCAGGATTTCCTTATGCAGCCAGTGCAGTACTGGCACTATCAGGCACAGGCTGTACATACCATTAGTGGGCAGCTCGGATGTTTAGGCTGTGAAAAATCCATGTTTATGAAGCTTGAAAATTCATCATCTTTTTGATTGACGTGTGCACCTCTCCAGATAATATCCGGGCAGGTTATGCACATGATTCCTGCTGCCCCCCCCCCCCCCGCCCCACCCGCCTGTTCCTCCCTCTCTCTGGCTGTATGCAAATTTCTCTCTTCAGTTACACGGCGTCGGGAGTTGGCACCTGCGCATAGTGCTTATCTCCGGCGCCGTGTTTTTGAAGCCCGCATACACAGTATGGTGTCTGAGAGGGTGGCACATGCGCCCTCGCTTCTTCAGATGTCGTTGTGACAGCGGGAGCGTGCACGGTGTCACAACAGGACAGGAGAACAGCTGATCTTACCGATTAGCTGCAGCAGACTATATCGTGGCAGACGTCTGCTGCAGCTAATCGGTAAGATCAGCTGTTCTCCAGTCTTGTTGTGCTCCCGCTGTCACAACGAGATCTGAAGAAGCGAGGGCGCATGCGCCACCCTCTCAGACACCAAACTGTGTATGCGCCTTCAAAAACATGGCGCCGGAGATAAGCGCTATGTGCAGGCGCCAACTCCCTTAGAACAACACATATGGGAGGGCACTAAGGGTATATATGTAGATTAATAAGAATGGGATCAAAAACCACTAGCACATAATGAAGGACAAATTGAAGTAGAGAGAGAAAGAAAATGCGCATATAGTGGGATCACCAGAAATAGTAGCAAATATCATTTATTTATATGAAAAAAGACATACCAAAACACAGATATGAGATAAAAACAATTAAAAAGCAACAGCTTGTACACACATTTAGTACCAATGGTATATGGCACCAAACAGCACCCTACCCCCTCAACAGGCCAAAGAACCCAAAATACGAGACTCCAATAAATATGTGCCACCATCCTACCCATCTCACGCATCCCTTTGGCCTTTTACCCTGTGTTATCTGCATGCAGGCATGTGTCCTGCTACGCATGTGGCTCCATTCATCTCTCTAAGGCAGGTTACTGGTTGTGTATACTAGTGCAGTTCTCTTTGCGTCATTTAGGCTACTTTCACACATCCGGATTTTTGCTCTGCGGCACAAAACGGCGTTCTGCAGAAAAACCGCAACCGGCTTTTGTAACGTCGGTTGCGGGTTTTTTTGCATAGACTTACATTAGTGCCGTATTGTGCCGCAGGGGCTTGCGTTCGGTCCGTTTTTTGCCGCATGCGGCAGATTTAGCCGATGCCGCGGCCGGATCGAACGTTCCCTGCAACATTTTTTGCTCCGGCAAAAAACACCGCATCGCGCCGCATCCGGCGCATTTTTCAATGCATACCTATGGAGGCCGGATGCGGCGCGATGCGGAAAAAAAAACGCATCCACTCGCCGCATGCGGTTTTTTCCACTGCGCATGCTCAGTAGCATGCCGCAACCGGAAAAAAACGGACGGGCCGCATGTAAAAACTTATGCAAAGGATGCGGTGTTTTCGCCGCATCCGTTGCATAGTTTTCACAGCCGGATTGAGCCGCAGTGCTCAAACCGGATGTGTGAAAGTAGCCTTAGTGTATGCATTTTTGTCTGTTGTTATACTTGCATTGTCTGGTACCTGCATTACATCAATTACTGGGTAAATCCCTTTTTTGTTATTGAACCTATTAGGGTCTTGCTGCATTGTACATTATTGAACCAATTTGGGTCCTGCTTTACTGTACATATTTATTGGAGTCTCGTATTTTGGGTTCTTTGGCCTGTTGAGGGGGTAGGGTGCTGTTTGGTGCCATATACCATTGGTACTAAATGTGTGTACAAGCTGTTGCTTTTTAATTGTTTTTATCTCTTATCTTTGTTTTGGTATGTCTTTTTTCATATAAATAAATGATATTTGCTACTATTTCTGGTGATCCCACTATATGCGCATTTTCTTTCTCTCTCTACTTCAACAGGCGCCAACTCCGACGCCGTGTAACTGAAGAGAGAAATTTGCATACAGCCAGAGGGAGGGAGCAACAGGCGGCAGGGGGGGGGCAGGAATCATGTGCATAACCTGCCCGGATATTATCTGGAGAGGTGCACACGTCAATCAAAAAGTGGATGAATTTTCAAACTTTATAAACTTGGATTTCACAGCCTAAACACCCGAGCTGCCCCCTGATGATATGTACAACCTCTCCCAGTTAGTGCCAGTACTGCACTGGCTGCACCTTATATAGGAAAATCCTGATGTTTGGTTCCCTTTAAATAACAAAACCCTGATCTGTACTGCTACAGCAGCGAGAACGGTGTATCCAGCAGAGTCACCACCTTTCCAGCACCAGTCAAGTGTTTTCTGTTGGTTCTTTTTCAGTGCTGGAGTGGTGTTTTAAATCTAATCCTCGTCATATATTCACCTTCATATGGCTTCACCTTTTTGTTGATGCCCATGTCGCCATATTGTGACTGTAACTTCTGACTGGTCAGAAGTCAGAAATTATGTCATAAGCTCCCAATGCAAGTCTATGAGAGCCAAAAGAGGCCAGAAAGTCGCTCTCATAGAGTTGCATTGAGTTGTGACCACCATATCTCTCTCCATGAAACACTGAAAGTGGCAGCAGGTCACAAATTGCCAGAGACCGACTGGCGATTGAAGAAGAAGATATAAGAGGTGATTTTCCACTTCATCATTGGTTTGTGTGGGTGCAAAACCGGTGAAAGAATTGATAAGCTCATGATCACAAAAATGCAGCAACGACCAAGAAAGTTGACATTTCAGTTAGGGGGGAAAAAGTGTGTGCGCATGAAATTTCTGGAATCTCAGACTTTGTTCGGACTGTGAGTGAAGGCAGCGTTTTTTTTGCATGGATTTGCATTAAACAAGGTAAAAACGCAGCAAAAACACCTTGTGTGAACATAGCCTTAAAGTGTTTTTTTTCCTACTGGTGAATTGTATCTGGGGGTTATTTCCCAGCCACAAGCAGCAGCGACTGTTATAAATAAGGAGGTACTCCATATCCTCCTAGGTGAGCCTTACCACTTATTTCTACATTTTGTCCTCTATGGTCACACTACTGTGTGCGCTTTCTTTCCCACTTCAGTACATCCCGTATCCACAGTAGGCAGAGGCCAATCACTCAAGGTGAGCAGGGCAATCATAAGCCACCGACTTCTTGGAGAAGATACCAGACCCGCTTGGCTCCCGGTTGTTTTTTAAATCTGTTTTTAAACATTGCAGCAATAAGAGTGAAAAGTCTGAAATGTCACAGCCAGTGCCTGCATCATGCTGCCCGTGGCAGGGGGGAGCATAAATTGGCTGTCAGATTTCCTTGAAAGGGGTTGTTCAAGACTAATTTTCTTTTACCATGGGCCTAAAAATTAACAGGCAGGCAGTTGCTAACAGAGGCAACTACCTTCTCGTGCTACTTGGCACCAGCTCAGAGCGCTCATCAACCATTCCTGCTCCATGACAGCAGAGCAGCTCTTCCCCTTCCGGGCTGCACTGTCTATGGGGCGTGACTGCGGGTCTCATGCTAATCGACAGTCGGCTCCCCAGTTAGGCAGCAGGAATGCAGACCGTGACCCAATACAAGTCAATGAGTTCACAAAATTGATGGAAGCACTTCCGTGTGGCTTCCGTCTATGGGTGCCCCTATCAGCCCCACAGCGGCTTACAGCAGTGTGTGAGCAGCCGTGGGGATGACGAGCACTGACATAATGAGGTTACTTAAGTTCATTACCTGCAGTGACTATCTCCACTGAACTCGTGACATCAGCGCTCGTCACTGACTTCCATGACTGCCGCGTTCTCACATCAAGTATCGCAGGAACCCGAGGCTGTGACTAGCGGTGACGTCACAGAACGCTTACAATACTTTGCGAGGGAACGCATCATTAACTCAGTGGCGAGCGCTGATGTCACAAGTGCAGCTGAGTTCATCACCGCAGATACTGAACTGAGCTAACCACATGACATCGGCGCTCGTCATCCCCTGCAGTGACCTGGCCTGACCTATTGATGTTCGCTCAGGTCACTGCACTGCTCTCCCAGTCAATGGGGAACATTCTGTTCTTCATTGACTGGGACAGCGAGTATGGATCGTCGTGAGACCCCCTTATTGGACTTTACGGACCCGGATTTGTTTTTTCTTTTCAATAAATTGGTGAAAGAAGAAATGTGTTGGGGAATGTTTTTACAAAAAAAAAAAGTTTTTCTTTATATTACTAACTGGGTTAGTGGTGTCGGGTATCTGATAGATGCCATGACATCACTAATGTCAGGGCTTGATGCCAGGTGACATTACATTGCTGGTATCAACCCCATATATTATCCTCTTTGCCACCGCACCAGGGCAACGGGATGAGCTGTTGCGAAGTGCCAGGATTGTTATGGCTAATGGATGCGCCACTTCTGGGGCGGCTGAGGCCTGCTTTTGTTAGGCTGGGGTGGGTCCAATAACCGTGGACCTCCCTAGTCTGAAAATACCAGACTACAGCTGCCCGCTTTACATTGGCTAGTGATCCAATTTGGGGGGACCCCATGTTTTTTTTTTTTAAATTATTTAATTTAAAATAATCGCGTGAAGAGATCTCTGTTTTGGATTACCAGCCAATGAGAAGCTCCCAGCTGTGGTCTGCAGGCTGCCGCAGTCTGCTTCACCTTAGCTGGCTACAAAAGATAGGGGAACCCAAAGTCGTTTTTTGGAGTAAAATAATCAATTTGTGGCAAAAAAAAAAGAAGTATAAACAGTGCCACATAAAAGGCACTAAAGGGTGCAATATTACAAAATATAGGGGAGTGGGACATTATATATATCTTTCTTATCTATCCAGCCATCTTTCTAGCTTTTGACTGTATGTAACTCTTCTTCCGTTTTTTGTTTTGTTTTTTTTTTGCAGTCAGCAAAAAACTGAAGGCACACAGACCGTATATGGAACGGATACAGATGTCACACGGATGCATACCTGGAAAAACAGGACCGTTTTTTGCAGACACTATTACAGGTGTGTTTCATGTAGTAAGAAAACGCAGTGAATTCTCTATACAGATCTGCAGGAAGAAAAAAGTAGCATATTACAGCAGGCTGCAACTAAAGCTGTGCAAAGCCATCTGCAGCGCAAATTGACCTACGATGCAGAGTTTCAGTCTTCAGCAAGTCAAATTATCCTGCGGATTTTCACTGCGGCAAATGCAAAACATTTCTGCAATGAAATTCACCATTAACCCTCATGATGTGGTGTGGATTTGATGTAAGTGTTCCTATAAGTACATCAACATACTGTATATTGCGATCCACAAGAACTGCAAATAGCTGATTGGTGGGGTGCCGGGTCACGTGTAGAGCTAAAGATAGGAGTGCAGCTCTAAGATGCTCATTTTAATAACCAGGGGTGAAGTTTGCAGAAACGTTTCTGGAGTGATTCTGACCTAGATTTCCAGAATAAGTATACCAGCCTCATGAGGTCAGAGATCTAGTTAATGTGTACATTTTATATTGTGATTTAGTTTTTATTTCTAAATTTTTATCTTTATCACTCCAAATTAAGGCTAGTTTCACACTTGCGTTGGACGGGATCCGTTCCTATCCGCAGCCCTGAGGAATTACGGTAACCGTTACAGGAAACCGTTATATTCCTCATAGACTTCTATTAGCTACGGATGGTCTTGCATTGCATCCACCCCGCAGCGCATCAGTTGCTTTGACGCTGACCGTCAGTGAGCGTCGGGCGGATGGAACGCTGCATGTAGCGTTTTTCTGCACTTGGCGGAGTGTCAAAAAAACGCAACCTGCAGGATTCCGTCGGCGTCCGTTGTTTTTATAATGGACGCCTATGGTGGCGGATTCCGTTAGAATCCGTCATTTGACGGATTCCGTTAACGCAGCTGTCTTTACACAACTGCGCATGCTCAGATGTGTAAAGTCAAGGAAAAAAACCTACACCGGATTGCGTTATTTTGTACGATCTGTAGCATGCGTTGTGCCACTATATGCAACGCATCCGTTGCATGCGTCACACAACGCAATGCTACGGATCCCGTCCAATGCAAGTGTGAAACTAGCCTAACTGACACCACCAACAACTCAGCTCACTTCACTCAGTTCTACTCGAGTCAATACTAAGAATGGCCCTACATAGTGTACAGATCTGTCTGCAGCAGGAGATGCAAACAGCTGATCAGTGGAGGAGCTGGGTGTGGGACCACCATGGATCTGACACTGATGAGCTATTCTGAGAATAATAATAATAGGGATGCATCATAGGTCAGGTGCAATGGGGTAAATTTATCAACAAAATTGCGTTTCCAGTATCGTAACTTAGGGGTACTTCTCACATAGCGAGATCGCGGCTGAGTCACGGTTTTTGTGACGCAACAGTGACCTCATTAGCGATCTCGCTGTGTGTGACACTGAGCAGCGATCTGGCCCCTGCTGTGAAATCGCTGCTCATTACACACAGTGCTGGTTCACTTTTTGGACATTGCTCTCCCGCTGTGAAGCACACATCGCTGTGTTTAACAGCGAGAGAGCAACGATCTGAATATGTAGGGAGCAGGGAGCCGGCGTCTGGCAGCCTGCGGTAAGCTGTAACCAAGGTAAATATCGGGTAACCAAGCAAAGTGCTTTGCTTCGTTACCCGATATTTACCTTGGTTACTAGCGTCCGCCGCTCTCAGGCTGCCAGTGCCGACTCCCGGCTCCCTGCACACGTAGCCGAAGTACACATCGGGGAAATAAGCAAAGCATTTTGCTTATTAACCCGATGTGTACTCTGGCTACAAGTGCAGGGAGCCAGCGCTACGCGGTGTGCGCTGGTAACCAAGGTAAATATCGGGTAACCAAGCGGAGTGCTTTGCTTGGTTACCCAATATTTACCTTAGTCGCCAAGCGCAGCATTGCTTCCACGCGTCTCTGCTGGCTGGGGGCTGGTCACTGGTCGCTGGTGAGATCTGCCTGATTGACAGCTCACCAGCGACCATGTTGCGACGCACCAGCAATCCTGACCAGGTCAGATCGCTGGTGGGATCGCTGGAGCGTCGCTAAAGTGTGACGGTACCCTAAGTCATGAGGCAAAAAGTTCAACATTTTACGAGGGGCTGCTGATAAGTTTTTGGCTTTACCCAGAAAGAAACGAGATAGGATGAAACTTTACATTTATTCCATATACTCTCCAATGATGTCAACAAACTTCTTACATCGGTATTCCAAGTTCTGTAAGCCTAGTAAAAAGAAGGATTTCAATTATGCCTCAAACCAGGCATCCGTAGCAGCCATGGCATCAGAAATGGTGTGATATTTGGTACCCTTGAGGTGTTTCTTCAGGTTTGGAAACAGATGATAGTCGGAGAGAGCTAGATCTGGTGAATAAGGTGGGTGGTGAACCAGCTGGAAGCCCAGCCCTGTCAGTTTTGTCATGGTCGCTTGTGCAGTGTTAGTGGAGGAGTCGTCTTGCAGGTACAAGATCCCTTTGGACAGCTGTGCCTTTTGGCCTTCAGAGCTGCCTTCAATTGGTCCAAAAGTTCAATGTAATACCTTGCATTGATGGTGGAACCCTTTTGAAGGTAGTCCACTAGCAGCACGCCCTCCTTATCCCAGAACACAGACACCATCACCTTAGTGGCTGATTTTTGCCCCCTGAATTTCTTTGGATGAGGAAAACCACTGTGCCTCCACTCTTTACTGCTCCTTGTTTTCAGGGTCATAGAAATAAATCCAGGTCTCATCCATAGCACCAAGTGAAACACTGACAAATGCACCGGGAAGTTTTCACGCGCATGCTGCTCTGATCTGTTATCCAACATTTGGGGACCCACTTTTCAGACAGCTTCCTCATGTCCAAATATTCATGTATAATGACACAAATACGTTCACGGGACATCCCCATGATGTCTGCTATTGCTTTAGGTCCACGACGTTCCTCATCATTGGTGCTGAAGTGGCCCGTTTTAAATTTGTCAACCAAGTTCTTAACTGTGGAATATGAAGGGCATTAATCCCCCAATGTCTGCGACATATGAACATGAATATCCTTGGTGGACTTTCCTTGCAGAAACAAGAATTTTATCATTCCTCTGCTCTCAGTTGCTGTGAATATCGCATTAGACTCCGCCATTTTGTTTTCCCGTGTGTGTAGAACACTGTTGCCATAAGCAACAAACACAAAATTTTGAAAATATATACAGCTCTGCCAAAAAAATTAAGAAACCACTGCAAAATTTTCAGTTTTTCTGATTTTTCTCTTTATAGGTATATGTTTGAGTAAAATGTAAATTGTTCTTTTATTCTATAAACTACTGACAACAAGTCTCCAAATTTCCAAGCAATACATTTTTGTATTTATTTTCTGAAAATGAAAAATGGGCAGATTAAACTTTGCGAAGGACGTATGAATCAAGCCTCATACAAGATTATCCTGGGAAACCAGTTGCTTACTTCTGCACAGGTAATGTTCCCCAACTCTGAGGACTACTTTTTCCAGCAGGACAATGCACCATGCCACACAGCTAGGTCAATCAATGTGTGGATGAAGGACCACCACATCAAAATCCTGTCATGGCCAGCCCAATCTCCAGACCTGAACCCCACTGAAAACCTCTGGAATGTAATCAAGAGGAAGATGGATAGTCACAAGCCATCAAACAAAGAAATACTACTTACATTTTTGCACCAGGAGTGGCATGAGGTCACCCAAAAGCAGTGTGAGAGACTGGTGGAAAGCATGCCAAGACGCGTGAAAGCTGTGATTAAACATCATGCTTATTCCACAAAATATTGATTTCTGAATTCTTCCTGAGTCAAAACATTAGTATTGTTGTTTCTAAATGATCATGAACTTGTTTTCTTTGCATTATTTGATGTCTGAATGCAAGGCATTTTTTTGTCATTTTGACCATTTATCATTTTCAGAAAATAAATACAAAAATTAATATAAATAGAATAAAAGAACAATTTACATTTTACTCAAATATATAACTATAAAGAGAAAAATAAAAAAAAAATGAAAATTCTGCAGTGGTCTCTTAATTTTTGCCAGAGCTGTATTAGACACATAAGACTTTCATGTGATCTAACATTCATTACCATAGAAATAAAAAAAGATCACAAAGCCAAAGACTTATCAGCAGCCCCTTGTATGTCAGGATTGCCACAGTCTTTTTCTGTAACTAAAAATGATTTATTATTCATTTGATTTAGTAAAGAGTGTAGCATACATTTTTTTTATTATTGGACAAATAGTTAAACTAAGAACAAAAAAAAAAGTGTTTGATACAGCACCCACGATTGTCTCGCACCAGTTAGAACTCAGTCCGGTCATGACGTAGATCACTGCCACATTCTCCCCCATCAGTCATAACGCAGACCACCACCACATTCTCCCTCCAATAATACCGTAGATCACAACCATCATCTCAGTCGTAACACATACCACTGCCACCCTCTCCCCCATCAGTGATAAGACAGACCATCCCCACCCTCTCCCCCATCAGTGATAAGACAGACCATCCCCACCCTCTCCCCCATCAGTCATAACACAGACCACCACCACATTCTCCCTCCAATAATACCGTAGATCACAACCATCATCTCAGTCGTAACACATACCACTGCCACCCTCTCCCCCATCAGTGATAAGACAGACCATCCCCACCCTCTCCCCCACCCCATCAGTCATAACGCAGACCACCACCACATTCTCCCTCCAATAATACCGTAGATCACAACCATCATCTCAGTCGTAACACATACCACTGCCACCCTCTCCCCCATCAGTGATAAGACACATCATCCCCACCCTCTCCCCCATCAGTGATAAGACACATCATCCCCACCCTCTCCCCCATCAGTGATAAGACACACCATCCCCACCCTCTCCCCCATCAGTGGTAACGCAGGCCAGCGCCACCCGCTCCCCCATCAGTGGTAACGTAGGCCAGCGCCACCCTCTCCCCCATCAGTGGTAACGTAGGCCAGCGCCACCCTCTCCCCCATCAGTGGTAACGCAGGCCAGCGCCACCCTCTCCCCCATCAGTGGTAACGCAGGCCAGCGCCACCCTCTCCCCCATCAGTGGTAACGCAGGCCAGCGCCACCCTCTCCCCCATCAGTGGTAACGCAGGCCAGCGCCACCCTCTCCCCCATCAGTGGTAACGCAGGCCAGCGCCACCCTCTCCCCCATCAGTGGTAACGCAGGCCAGCGCCACCCTCTCCCCCATCAGTGGTAACGCAGGCCAGCAGCGCCACCCTCTCCCCCATCAGTGGTAACGCAGGCCAGCAGCGCCACCCTCTCCCCCAGCAGTGGTAACGCAGGCCAGCGCCACCCTCTCCCCCAGCAGTGGTAACGCAGGCCAGCGCCACCCTCTCCCCCAGCAGTGGTAACGCAGGCCAGCGCCACCCTCTCCCCCAGCAGTGGTAACGCAGGCCAGCGCCACCCTCTCCCCCAGCAGTGGTAACGCAGGCCAGCGCCACCCTCTCCCCCAGCAGTGGTAACGCAGGCCCAGCGCCACCCTCTCCCCCATCAGTGGTAACGCAGGCCAGCGCCACCCTCTCCCCCATCAGTGGTAACGCAGGCCAGCGCCACCCTCTCCCCCATCAGTGGTAACGCAGGCCAGCGCCACCCTCTCCCCCATCAGTGGTAACGCAGGCCAGCGCCACCCTCTCCCCCATCAGTGGTAACGCAGGCCAGCGCCACCCTCTCCCCCATCAGTGGTAACGCAGGCCAGCGCCACCCTCTCCCCCATCAGTGGTAACGCAGGCCAGCGCCACCCTCTCCCCCATCAGTGGTAACGCAGGCCAGCGCCACCCTCTCCCCCATCAGTGGTAGCGCAGGCCAGCGCCACCCTCTCCCCCATCAGTGGTAACGCAGGCCAGCGCCACCCTCTCCCCCATCAGTGGTAACGCAGGCCAGCAGCGCCACCCTCTCCCCCATCAGTGGTAACGCAGGCCAGCAGCGCCACCCTCTCCCCCATCAGTGGTAACGCAGGCCAGCAGCGCCACCCTCTCCCCCATCAGTGGTAACGCAGGCCAGCAGCGCCACCCTCTCCCCCATCAGTGGTAACGCAGGCCAGCGCCACCCTCTCCCCCATCAGTGGTAACGCAGGCCAGCGCCACCCTCTCCCCCAGCAGTGGTAACGCAGGCCAGCGCCACCCTCTCCCCCATCAGTGGTAACGCAGGCCAGCGCCACCCTCTCCCCCATCAGTGGTAACGCAGGCCAGCGCCACCCTCTCCCCCCATCCGTGGTAACGCAGGCCAGCGCCACCCTCTCCCCCCATCAGTGGTAACGCAGGCCAGCGCCACCCTCTCCCCCATCAGTGGTAACGCAGGCCAGCGCCACCCTCTCCCCCATCAGTGGTAACGCAGGCCAGCGCCACCCTCTCCCCCATCAGTGGTAACGCAGGCCAGCGCCACCCTCTCCCCCATCAGTGGTAACGCAGGCCAGCGCCACCCTCTCCCCCATCAGTGGTAACGCAGGCCAGCGCCACCCTCTCCCCCATCAGTGGTAACGCAGGCCAGCGCCACCCTCTCCCCCATCAGTGGTAACGCAGGCCAGCGCCACCCTCTCCCCCATCAGTGGTAACGCAGGCCAGCGCCACCCTCTCCCCCATCAGTGGTAACGCAGGCCAGCGCCACCCTCTCCCCCATCAGTGGTAACGCAGGCCAGCGCCACCCTCTCCCCCATCAGTGGTAACGCAGGCCAGCGCCACCCTCTCCCCCATCAGTGGTAACGCAGGCCAGCGCCACCCTCTCCCCCATCAGTGGTAACGCAGGCCAGCGCCACCCTCTCCCCCATCAGTGGTAACGCAGGCCAGCGCCACCCTCTCCCCCATCAGTGGTAACGCAGGCCAGCGCCACCCTCTCCCCCATCAGTGGTAAAGCAGGCCAGCGCCACCCTCTCCCCCATCAGTGGTAACGCAGGCCAGCGCCACCCTCTCCCCCATCAGTGGTAACGCAGGCCAGCGCCACCCTCTCCCCCATCAGTGGTAAAGCAGGCCAGCGCCACCCTCTCCCCCATCAGTGGTAACGCAGGCCAGCGCCACTATTCACTATATGAAGACCTCTAGGATAAGACCTCCGCACAATGGCACTGTCTGCTGCCTCTCTGAACTTTTCGTGGAAAGCCCGGTAAAGCAATCAGACACCATACCTGTGCAACCCACCGACAGCTCAGTCATTTTACAGCCCACCACAAAGCAAACCGTGCGGCCCCTGGAAGGCACCCACACCCCCCTTCCTCCATAAAACTACCGGACCAGTAGAACACATCACCAAACACTGAAATCACGCTCCACAACGCGCTGCCATTACAAAGAGCTACTCCGTTAACGTAAACAATAACAGTGAGGAGCGCGGTGCAGGCACTTTCCGTACAATTCCGTACAGAGAACTTATCACTTACATTCGTTCCGTAACGGTGTTTACCGGAAGCTGCGAAAATCTCCAAACAGCACAGAGCACTTCCCCGGCTGCAGCCCCGCCCATCAGCTATGACCAGCCAATTGCCTTTTAGTAAAACGCACCAATAGCAGAAGGGCTCTCAACTTACCCTGCCTTTTTTTTTTGTGTACAACGTGCGGTAATTGGTCAAAGGTAATGCTGGGCAGTGAGCGGTGCTGTACACTGCCGGTGCTGGTGTGTGACTCCTGCTGCACGGTGGGATGGAAGGCACTGCAGCTCACTGCTGCAGCCAATCACACAGCCTTCATACCTGTGTATGGACGTGGGCTTTTCCACACTTCACGTCAGTAATATTATTAAAGAAACCATTTAAAGGGATTCTCCAGAGCCCCATGTAATCACTATCAATGGGACACGAGCAAGGGTGGACATATTGGTGCAACCAGTACTGGGGCCGAAGAGATATGGGGCCCATTTCTACCTCCAAAGCAGGTGGGATTGTGCATTATGAAGAGTTATTGGGCTGTAAAGGGCCCCATACTGTTCTTGCACAGGGGCTTTTTATGTCTGTGTGCGCCACTGGACAAGCTACAGGGTCATGTGGAATAGTGTGTAAACTGCACTACCCTGGAGGTCAGAATCAAAGATCAAACATTGACGATAGACGATAGTTTCGAAAATCTGCCTTGGGGTAGAGAATGGTAAAAAATCTAGAAATAAGCATTACTCACCTTAGAATCCCACTATGGTGGTCCTCGAAGCTATGAAGATATGATAATGTCCCATTCGCCAGTCACATGGCTGCGGTACGCATTCACATTCTTGTGGCATGTTACTGCTAAAGTCATTGATTGGCTGCAGCAGTCAGGTGACAGATGGACATGACGTTACCTCTTCCAGTATCAAAGCTGCAACACTAGTGTAAGGGGTGGACGGACCCCTTACACGGAGGCGCAGTTTTCCCCCCCTGAAGATACCCCACGCTGGGGTAGTTAAAAATGTTGTGTTTTACAGTGTTTATGGGTTTCCTCATCCTAGATGTCAGGGTGGGACGGCTGTCCCCATAGGAACAGTACAGGAAAGAGGAGGAGCCGGACAGTCTAGGGGGAGGGTGAGAGGTTGCTAGAGAAAGAAGGCAGTTTCTGCTGGGACGGGGGAGAAGAAGCAACGGGGGCAGAGTGTGGGAGCTATGGTGGCAGATAGCAAAAGAAAGGAAAAGGAAAGTGACCGGATCGGGAACCAGCAGTGTACGGGTGGGACCCGAAGAGGCCTAGTCGGCGAAGCAGAAGTGTGTGGGTCAATTCTCCAGTAGCCGGAGTGTGAGCCTAGGTGAAGAAAACTAGAGTAGCCGGGCAAGGCCCCTGAAAAGAGAAGACAGGAACAGTGTCCCCGGCAGGAATTGTGATTTGACGCTACAAGATTTGTGCATTGAGCCTGTTGTGAAGATACGTGTAATAAAATGCCTTTTGGTTCAACTGATGCCTGCCTGCGGAATTTTCCTGAGTCTGTCAGCGTGCTCCTTTCATCCACACTCTGCCCCACAAAACATTCCCCTGTCCCAATAGTGACGGCGGGGCCGGGAGTTAGCCTGTCGCCCAAAGGGGCCACGACTACACCCCCCGAGGCACCCCCGGCACCCCGTTACAAGTGGCGTAGTCGGCAGGATCCGGACTATCTGCGGAGGGTCCCGATCCAAGAATGTGAAGATCAAGTGGTGCCTAAGGCGTTGGACCAGTCGCAAGACGGCGCTAAGATGGCCGCCGTCTTCACGAACACAGTGAGCGCGCGGAAAATTGGCACCAAACGAAAAACTCTGAGCTGGCCGGCGAAGAAAAAGAAGTGCAGAGTGCGCCGCCCAAAGAGGGGAGGTACTGGCCCCAAGATGCTGCTGAAGACTAGAGACGTGGGCGGCGTTGCAGGAAAGAAGAGGCGTCGCCTATGCTGGGTCGACCTGGTGAGTGAGGCCAGGGGTGGAGTGTATGCAAGAGCGGGAAAAGAAGGCCCGCCTCCACCTTCCCCGGCGCCATTACAGGAAGAGCCGCAGGAGACACCAACTCAGCAGCTGACTCTAAGTGAGATGGAGACGCAGACAAAGCAGCGAGCTGCAGCGGGCGCGCTGGTGACAACCAGCCTGGGAAGAGGACGCCCGAGGCAGAGCGTAGCCGAGGAGGCACTTACCATAAAGTTACCGGCTGTGCCAGGAGGTCCGGAGCAGCCCGCAAAAGTTACGTGGGTCACTTCGTGGGATGCCGTGACCGGTGAAACATCCACGGAAGTCCGGGCCACCTACAAGACTCAACTGCAGCCGGGAAGCGAAACACTGGGAATACCCCTCCAGAGTCCGGAGATGGTTACGCCAGTCAAGGTAGGACCTCCAACCCCCACAGAAGTTCCGGCCCCGGGAGAGCAACATGCCCCGGAGTTTGAAGAAGATGAGTGGGGATTTTTATGGGAACCGGTGAAGCCGGTGCTCCTAACCCGACGACAGTCCCCGCCGCCTGAGATAGATCCGGTGCAAGAAAGGCTTCTGGCCGAGACCGTGGCCAGGGAGATGATGGCCGGACCCCTTAGTGAAGAATTTGACCGGCAGTGTAGCATTGGCACCGTGGTCAAGTTTAATCAGGCCGAGGGATACGGGTTCATAGAAGACGATGAGACCGGGGATCACTTTTTTTATAATCGGGTCAATCTGGACATTGAGGGGTTACCCCAACGTCTCCATACCCTGTACCCGGGGGAGAAAGTGAAGTTCCGGAGAGAAGTAGGATGCCGGGGCCTATTTGCAGTGGGGGTGACCCGGATGCCCACTGCCCAGGAGGCCGCGCAGTGGCAACAGGAGATCGAGTGGGAGGAATGTCAGTACCGGAGACGTACGCAGCAGAGACCGGTGCTGGCTGAAGCTCGTCGGCCAAGAAACACTCTGGCGGTGTCGCCAGAAATAGTCACAGGACCGATAGCCGAAATGGAAAAGGGAACACCGGCGTTATTAGCGATTCGCCAGAGTATGGTGACGCACCCGGTGGTCGTTGTTGGTAGTCCCCAGCCGTCCCGTCCAGCTACCCCGTCACCCCCGTCGGGGGCCGAGGAGCCAAAGCCGGAGACAGAGGAATCAGAGTCACCGGCCGATTATGAACCGTTCCGAAGGCTGCGCCGCTTGCCCGGCCAATCCCTCTCCGATTATGTGAGGGCCCAGCGGGCTGAATGGCTGCGTGCCTACCACCCCGCGTGAACCATAGCGATCGGGGGTGATGGACATATCTGTGTTGAGAACCGGAATTGTTGGAAGAACCGGTGAAGATTTATAGTTGCAGCAATGTTCAAGTTACCGAGCCTGGAAGGAGCCTGATGCCGGACTGTGCAAGGACTCCCTCCGTGATTGTGACGGAGATTTTTATTGTCTGTTGTTTCCTGCCTACAAAGACCGGGAGTGCTAGGAGAGCCTCCGGGCAGAAGACCAGCTAAGACCGGGAGCGCCTGTTGAGGGCCTCCGGGCAAACATGCTACAAAGACCGGGAGCTCCCTTGGAGGGACTCCGGGCGCCGGACTTGTGTGCCCATTGGTTGTGTTTTTACATGAAGGTTTTAAAGTTTTATAAAGAGATTGCCTTGCTGGTTAGGATGTTGTCTTACAGATGTGAGCCTTGCCGGGAGGCTAAGGCAAAAAGAGGGGAGGAATGTAAGGGGTGGACGGACCCCTTACACGGAGGCGCAGTTTTCCCCCCCTGAAGATACCCCACGTTGGGGTAGTTAAAAATGTTAATTGTGTTTTACAGTGTTTATGGGTTTCCTCTCCCTAGATGTCAGGGTGAGACGGCTGTCCCCATAGGAACAGTACAGGAGAGAGGAGGAGCCGGACAGTCTAGGGGGAGGGTGAGAGGTTGCTAGAGAAAGAAGGCAGTTTCTGCTGGGACGGGGGAGAAGAAGCAACGGGGGCAGAGTGTGGGAGCTATGGTGGCAGATAGCAAAAGAAAGGAAAAGGAAAGTGACCGGATCGGGAATCAGCAGTGTATGGGTGGGACCCGAAGAGGCCTAGTCGGCGAAGCAAAAGTGTGTGGGTCAATTCTGCAGTAGCCGGAGTGTGAGCCTAGGTGAAGAAAACTAGAGTAGCCGGGCAAGGCCCCTGAAAAGAGAAGACAGGAACAGTGTCCCCGGCAGGAATTGTGATTTGACGCTACAAGATTTGTGCATTGAGCCTGTTGTGAAGATACGTGTAATAAAATGCCTTTTGGTTCAACTGATACCTGCCTGCGGAATTTTCCTGAGTCCGTGAGCGTGCTCCCTTCATCCACACTCTGCCCCACAAAACATTCCCCTGTCCCAATAGTGACGGCGGGGCCGGGGGTTAGCCTGTCGCCCAAAGGGGCCAC
The DNA here is from genome assembly GCF_048569485.1 of Anomaloglossus baeobatrachus. NCBI lineage: Eukaryota > Metazoa > Chordata > Amphibia > Anura > Aromobatidae > Anomaloglossus > Anomaloglossus baeobatrachus. The sequence continues at coordinate 658,294,460 of NC_134353.1, forward strand.
GACTACACCCCCCGAGGCACCCCCGGCACCCCGTTACACTAGAATAGATGGTTATTATGGTGTGTTCTCATGGATGAGTATGCTGTGGATTTCCAACTGTATGGAAAATCAACAAGTTATTAGTCTTAGAGGACCAGCATTGTAAATGAAATTTTACAAAATGTCATCCCACATTGTAGAAAAATATGCACTATATATTTATCGGTGCCACAGATTTGAAATCTGCAGCTTTGGACAACCAATCAGCCTTTCTTAAGGAGGCTTTATACGCAACGACATCGCTAACGAGATGTCGTTGGGGGTCACGGAATTCGTGACGCACATCCGGCCTCGTTAGCGACGTCGTTGCGTGTGACACCTATGAGCGAGTGTTAACGAAATACTCACCTAATTGTTGATTGTTGACACGTCGACCATTTCCCAAATATCGTTGCTGATGCTGAACGCAGGTTGTTGGTCGTTCCTGAGGCAGCAGACATCGCTATGTGTGACACCGCAGGAACAACGAACAACACCGTTCCTGCGTCCTCCGGCAACGAGGTGGGCGTGTCCTTCTTTCGGCTGCTCTCTGTTCCTCCGCTTCTATTGGACGCCTGCCGTGTGACGTCGCTGTGACGCTGCACGAACCGCCCCCTTAGAAAAGAGGCTGTTCGCCGGCCACAGCGACGTCGCTAGGAAGGTAAGTATGTGTGACGGGGACTAACGATATTGTGTGCCACGGGCAGCGATTTGCCCGTGATGCACAAACGACGGGGGCAGGTGCTTTCACGAGCGACATCGCTACCGATGTCGCTGTGTGTAAAGCCCGCTTTAGCCTGCCTAGCACTCTGAGGTCATATTCCCATCTTTCTGCCAGTTTCCCCAAATACTAAAGCTCCTAACAAAAGTACAGATGTAGTAACTAGAGGTGAGCGAACCTTTCAAAGTTCGCTTTGCCGATCTTTACCGAGCTTCCCGGTGTTCACCAACCAGTGAACATAACAAACCCATTGGATTCAATGGGAGACCATTGTGTTGAGACCAGAGTGTTGTAAAATGGTGTAGGGAGCTGTAAAAGAAAGAAAATAAAGCAGGACATACTTAACGAGTCTCCGGCACGGCTGTAACTGCTCCCGCTGCTGTACTTCCGGTGCCGCTAATAATCGATCAGACATATTCACTGCTTTCCCCACCCACCGGCGTCTCTGATTGGCTGCAGTCAGACTCTGCCCCAGCGGGGATAGCAGTGAATATATAAGAGGGATAATCAGCAGCCCCAGAAGTACAGCCATGGGAGCAATCACAGCCGCGGGGAGACTCAGTAAGTATATCGTGCTTTAACCCTTTTGCTTCCTTTTTCTTGAACAGTGATTTGCCTTACCAATCACAGCAATGCCAACACCTGACATGAGTGGGAGTGTGTTTTCTGTAAACAAACACTTACCAAACATTGCTGACTTTTGAACAAAAAGTTAGGTAAGACAAGCCTGAATGAAGGCTCGTACCGAATGTGAAATTGGCGAATGCAAACCGAAGAGGTTCGCTAATCTCTAGTAGTAACTGCTAACTTTTCAGGTCGCTGTCATGATTCCTCCTTCGCTCAGTGATCAGGGCGTGTTAAGCTGTCAGTTTGGTGAGTGACAGTAGGCCAGTCTGATGCTGGAACATGCTGTGCTGTCAGTGATTTGAGTGACAACTCAGTCGTTCAATCCTGTGCTGGGCTATTGTGTTTCTTCAGATGTTACCTGCGATTGCCCAGCTACTTAGCTCAGCCGTTTATCTCAGAACACTGCCAGTTGTAGCATTCTGATCAGTGGTGCTTGTTGGTCAAGGTAAATTGCATTCTGATCTACTGCTGCCAGACCTCTAACCTCCCTTTTGCATTGTCTCTGCAACTTTTCAGCTCCATTGATTTTTTACTCAAGCTCTTATTAACCCCTACATTTCAGATCCTGTGAGCTCTGATCTGCTATCCTCCAAGTATTCTATCTGCGGACTGGGACCTGACTATGCCGCTGTCTATCCCCTTAATCCTTGACGTGCTTTCCTGGTATCTGACCCTGGGACACTTGACAATACATACTTATATCACATAGTGCCCTTTTTTGTTATGTACAGCACTATCCCTTACACATTGGATTCTCTTGTTATTTTTTGCTTTTTACAGCGCTCTCTCTTTGTTTCATAGCGTCCTCTTTTGTTAGATATACAATGACATAACGGCTGATGCTATGTGGTATCGGAATAGCTGATGGACTTGTGTTCATTTTATCTCTAGCAAGAGAGGATTAAGTAACAGAGATGGCGCTGTGAATAACAAAAATAATGAGAATACGCTATATAAGGCCTCTTTCACACGTCCCTGAAAAACATGCACGTTTTTCACGAACGTGTCAGAGGTGCGTTTTGCCCTCAGTGTGCCGTGTGTATGGCACACGTGTGTTCTCCGTGTGTTATCCAAGATAACACACGGAGAACGGGAACTTTCTGCTCACCTGTCCCTGGTGTCGCTGTCCGTGGTGCTGATCTTCGGTCTCCGGTCCTGCCAACTCTAATGTACTTGTCTTGTTGCTCAGTTGTGCAGGGGACTCCCACTTCTCTTTCTACTCTGGTTAGAGCCTGTTTGTGCTCTACCCTGAAGGGAGTAGTACACACCGTTGTAGGAAATCTTCAGTTTCTTGGCAATTTCTCACATGGAATATCCTTCATTTCTAAGAATAAGAATAGACTGTCGTTTCACGTGAAAGTTCTCAGTCGTTGGCTACTTCCAATACTCCAGAGTCCAAGTTATTTGTTTCTTTATACCTGAGTTTGCGTTTGTTGCAGGAATTTCAAGACTCGGTGTTAAGTGGTCACCCTGGGGTCACGGCCACTCAGAAGGCTATTTCTAGGCTCTTCTGGTAGTCATCCATGTATAACGATGTTAAGGATTTTGTATCCGCGTGTGATACTTGCACATGCACTAAAGTAATTTGTAACCGGCTGGCCAGGGAAGTGGCTCCATTACCAATTCCTGAAAGACTGTAGACCCATTTGTGCATGGATCTCATTATGACTTACCTACATCAGGTGGGAAGTCTGTTGTTTGGGTAATAGTTGACCAATTTAGCAAACAAGCTAACTTTATTCCATTATTGAGGTTACGCAATGCCGTGACTCTTTCCAGGTTGTTCATCAGTCATGTGGTATAATTCCATAGTATTCCCCTGAATTATTGTGTCCGATAGAGGAGTGGGCGTACTGTAAAAATTGGGCATTGATGTGTTATTTTCCTCGGCTTATCACCCTGAAACCAACGGGCAGACCGAGAGGAAAAATCAGTCTGGAACAGGTTTTGAATAAATTTTAAGGTGTTTTGTTGCGGCTCAGCAGGAGGACTGGTGCTCGTTCTTACCTCTTACAGAATTCGCCTTCAACAGTCGGACCAATCAGTCTACTGAATCCTCGCCATTCTTTTGTAAGTATGGTTTTCATCCCCATTTTGGAGAATTTTCTAGGATACGTTCTGAGAAGAGGTAGCCGTGCAAAAACTTGAGATGTCTGGAGTGAGGTACAAAAAAATATTGGGGTGGCCCAATTTCGCCAGAAACAAAAGGATGTTAGGAAACGTTCTTCTGGTTCCGTCTTTAAGGCGGGAGACAAGGTGAGGTTGTCCTCTAAGAATATTAAGCTCAAGGTACCCTCGACAAAGTTGGGCCGTAAATGTATTGGGCCATATGAGATCTTGGTCAATCCAGTTGCCTTTAGACTGAGACTCCCTCAGTCTTTTCATATCTCGAATGTTTTTCACAAGGACCTGTTGACAAAGTTTGTTCCCTCAGCTTTGTCTCCCTCATCCCCGCCTCCTCCTGTTCCCATTGACGGAGGTTTGGAGTATGAGTTGCAGAGGATCGTTGACTCTCATTGGGATCCGGAATTCCCTTCAATGCTTGGTTTATTGGAAGGGATACAGACCCGAAGAGAGATCCTGGGTTCCGGCTCATTTGGTGAGAGCCAGTCGATTGGTCAAGGCCTTTCATAGGAGGTTTCCTGAGAAACCTGGGGGTCCAGTGCCCCTCCCCCTTGAATACGGGGTACTGTTACGATTCCTCTGTGCAGAGCATTTTGCACACTAGGAGATGCTCTGCTGTGTGTGCTGTGTTTTTCTGGACTACTGAGCTGGCAGTGTCACGATTCCTCTGTACAGAGCATCTTCCAATCTAGGAGATGCTCTGCCGTGTTTTCCTGGGCTACTGAGCTGGCAGGTTGATTGATTGCACAGATGTTTCATCTTTCTGGTAATTGATCTGCTTTTTTACTGCGCATGCTTACACAGAGCTTTGCCAGTCATACATTTTGGTTCTGTTGGCCTGTGTTTCTGGTAGTGTTCTTACTACTACCTTACTAACTACTTGTTAGTGTGATTACATTGATACTTTTGGAAAATAAATCTTCTCTGTTCTTCTTTAGTTTTTTGCTAATTAGATTTCAGTGCACAGGGGTCAGACTGTACACTGGGTCTTCTCCTCCCTGTCTGTGATTCCCCAGCCTCTCTGCCTCTCTGCCTCTCATATCTACATTTTGCTGCTGGCCATTTACTACAAATGTCTACATCCTGCTGTAATGATGTCCTGGGACACGTGACTGAACCAAATAGTACTATTGTGTTGTGAACGTATGATAGTGATGTTTGAGACGGTATGGCACTATTATTATAGTATGTGGGCTCAATATGACAGCATTATGTGGATACGTTATGTGTGTATTTTTCAGGCTCTCTCTGGAGGTATTATTCATATGTGGTTTTATGTGAGCACTATATGAAAGTATTTTTTGGCTACTGTATAGAGGCATTATACAGAAATTGTATAGCAGCAGTATGGTGCCAATTTATGATAATGGTGTTTAAAGCCTGCTGTACACGCTGCAATGTATCTTACAATGTGTCGGCGGGGTCACGTCGTAAGTGACGCACATCCGGCATTGTAAGGTACATTGCAGTGTGTGACAGGTACGTGCGATTGCGATTGAACGTTAAAACGTTCATCGCATACACATCGCACCTTTCTCTAGAATTGCACGTCAGATTGTTCATCGTACCCGGGGTAGCACACATTGCAGTGTGTGACACCCCGGGAACGATGAACAGATCTTACCTACGTCCTGCGGCTCCCGGCCCACAATGCGGAAGGAAGGAGGTGGGCGAGATGTTTACGTCCCGCTCATCTCCGCCCCTCCGCTTCTATTGGCCGGCTGCCGCGTGACGTCGATGTGACGCCGAACGTCCCTCCCACTCCAGGAAGTGGACGTTGCCGCCCACATCGAGGTCGTATGGACGGGTAAGTATGTGTGACGGGGGTTAATCGTTTGTGCGGCACGTTCAACAAATTGAACGTGCCACACATACGATGGGGGCGTTGCAAATCGCATACGATATCGTATGCAAAATTGCAACGTGTAAAGCAGGCTTAAGACTTTATGGCAGTAATATAAAGTAGTATAAATAGAATTTGGTAGTACAAGTAATGTAACTTGAAGTGTGTGGGCCCCAATGCAAAATCTCCAACAGGGTCTCCAACCAATACAGGTCTTTAATAGTAATAGTTTTTCATAATGAGCAGAGACCTTTTGATCCCCCTATTTTCCCAAGCTGTGTGCAATTGCAAGCCCTACACCTATTATAGTTATGTCCCTTACTATATGTGTGTATTATTTAGGCTCTCTCTGGCAGTATTAGTCATAATAAAACTGCATGCAAAACCTGATGCCTGTAAACCTTTTACCAGTAAAGTCAGTGAGAATTCTGAAGGTTGTGCACAGGACATGCAGATTTATTGCAGAAATAATACAGGAATTGTATAGCGGTAGTACATTGATGATCTATGATAGTAGAGCACCCCACAGGGCCTGGGGGGATACTCGTTGCCGGGCCGGTGAATTGTCAGGGGGATGTCACGGGTGGCCTGCCTGATTTCGTGACCCCGAGGTGTCCATGGAAAGGGAGATGGGAAGATGGGCGTTGTAGTGGGGTGATTGTCGTGACGCCACCTGCGGTACACGGCCAGGGATTAGCAGTGGCAGTGGCTGCTGGTGCCGAAGCGCGGGGCGACGGCATCGATAATAAGAGTCCGAGTCGGCTGCTGCTGTTCCAGGTGTCTTTACTTACAGTCTTTGTATTGCCCGGGAGGCACCGGTCACCGCCATGCTGGACCCGGCCACCTCGGATAAGTTGGAGGAAGCCACCGGTGTTTGGAAAGTGTCCTATCCAAGGTGTGTCCCTTCAGGAGAGGGGGAACCCGGGCTAAGGGTCCTGCTCCAAGCCTCAGGGCCCCGTGAGAAGAAAAAGGAGAAGAAGTGGTGTCGTGTCGCCAGAACTGAAGTCCCGACTTGACTGTCGGGTGTGTGTGAGTTGCTCCTACCTCCACCCCAAGTGGAACCCGCTCCCCAGGTGCTTGTCCTAGGCCACCCCCCTGCCTACCCTAGTCCAGCTCCCCAGTGTGAAGGCTCCTAAGCTGTATGTAAAGTGTATGTGGAACACCGGTGATTAACCCCTCCTTACCCGAGGTGAATACTGCACCTTAAATGAGGTGCAGTACCCTGTGGCAACTGGAGCTGCAGGGACGCCACAGTAGTGGTATTTGATACAGTATTGCTATAGTGTATGTGTTGAATATGACAGAATTATTTGGACATGGTATGGATGTATTATTTAGGTTTCATGAGCCAGTATTATTTGTACTGAGAATCATTGTACTTTAGATGTAGATGTCACAAGCACCTGAGCTGTTGCCATGATATCAACACTGCAGCTGATAAAAGCATCAGCGGGTCAGCAGCATAGAAGTAGGGTTGTACCCGTGTAGGGCGAATACTAGCTGTTTCTATTATTTTTAACATAGGCATGAAGAATGGTAAAGTATTATGCGTGCATTATTATGTGGACACTTTATGGGTGTATTATTCATGCTTTTTGTGTCAGTGTATGTGGGTTTTATGCGGGCACGATATGAAAGTAATATTTGGATACTGTATGAATCATTATACAGGCAGCAGTACGTCCTGAGCTCTGTATTCATTGTATGGCAGGATTTCACTGCATATACCAGTAGCTTTGTAGCCTATAAGGCCTCATTCACATGTCCGTGTTTCCGGTGCGTGTGGTATCCATTTTCCACAGATACCACATGTACCCATTATAACCTGTGGCGATCTTCACATGCTTGTGTTTTCACCTACACCGTGTGTCGTCCATATGAACCACAAGGAGACATGTTCGTTTTATACGGCAGCACGGATTTACACGACACGCTTTAGGAATGTGAACCCTTCATGTTCTTACTTAAAGGGAACCTGTCAGGTGCAATATGCACCCAGAACCACGAGCAGTTCTGTGTGCATATTACTAATCCCTGCCTGAGGCCGGAGTCAAATTAGCGTATGGCATCCAACGTGAGAGCAATGGATATGATATGCTAATGACCACCAACTTAGGCTCTGCTGCGAGAGTGAGCCGAGTGTCATGTGACTGTGGTCCGATTTTGCAATCGGGTCACAGCTGTGAAGCTGAGGGCGGGCGCTGCGGAGGAGAGGGAGGGGTTAATCCCCCCATCTCCTTCATTGTCAGCCTGTGCGTATATCGCACTGCACTGGGATAACATCAGAGTGCAGTCCGATGTTTTTCACGCACCCATACACTTGAATGGGTGCGAGTGATACGGCTCTCGCAGACAATCACAGCATGCTGCAATCTTTTCCTCAGTCCAATTAGGACTGAGGAAAAACACGCAGCTCTGAGCTGCAGCATTGTCTTATATGGGGCCAAGTGCAATGTGAGCTTTTCTCACATTGCACTCGTGCGAATTATACGCAAGTGTGACTCCAGCCTAACCGTCCCTGTATACACTAGGATAAAGAGATCTTTAGAAAAAGTATTTCTAAAGATGTTTTACCGTATGCTAATGAACGTGGGGTGTTAGTCCCCTGGACGTTAGTTTCCCTTTCCAGGCGCCCCTCATTAGCATGTCAGTACATCCCTGTGGGTGTGCTTTCATGCTAATGAAATCGCAGCGTCACAGGATGATGTCACTCACCTCTCCCCTGCCATCCCCGCCCGATGGAGGATTTCGGCTCAGTGCGCATGACCCTGGAGTTTGGGTCATGCGCACTATGATGCCGAGTGTATGTGTCCTGGCTTCAAACTGAAGTAGTGCACCTTACCCAAACTCCGGAGTCGAAATCCCCCGTCGGACGCGATGGCGGAGGAGAGGTGAGTGAGATCAACCTGTGATGCTGCGTATTCATTATCATGTTAACACACCCACAGGGGTGTACTAACATGGTAATGGAGGTGACTGCCCGGGGAACTAACGCCCAACGGACTAGGCCCCTAACTCATTAGCATACGGTATAAGATCTTTAGAAATACTTTTTCTAAAGATCTCTTTGGCTGTGTGCGCACGTTGCGTTCAGTTATTTGCAGTTGTAAACGCATCCTCTGGCAGAATTTGTCAATGTCAAATTTGGTTTTGACCACAAAAACGCAGGAAATACGCAGCATTTTCTGTGCTTAAAGACATGAGTTTACAACACAAATACACTACTAAATAAAGTTTAAACATTCAAACACTATAGTAAAAATAATAAAAAAAAATGTACATACTTTTAATCATACACAAAATAGCTGATTTTATTAAAAATATGTGATTTTAATATTTATGTATAAAATAACTTTAAATTATAGTTTTACTATTTTTTTTAAACTCGGACTAGATGTGTGTGAAAGGAGACGTCAAGACCTCATTATAATTTCAAAAATGCATGCTTTGGTTTTTGTCAAAAAAGCATGCGTTTTGCATCAAAAAAGCACGTAAAACGCTAGAAATTTGATTCAGGATGCATTTTGATCATTCTCATTGACTTCAATGTTAGCAAAACGCTGCCAAAATGGCAAAAACAATTGACATGCTGCTTCTTCAAACGCAGAGATTTTGACAAATTTTATGCATCTAAAACGCTGCGTTTTTAACAGCGTAGTGCGCACAAGAAAGCCCTATTTCCCATAGATTTTGCGTGGAAATCAAATCGCATGCATCTGCAAGGAGTTTGTTGTTCTCCCCGTGTTTGCGTGGGTTTCCTCCGGGTTCTCCGGTTTCCTCCCACACTCCAAAGACATACAGATAGGGACTCTAGATTGTGAGCCCCAATGGGGACAGTGTTGCCAATGTATGTAAAGCGCTGTGGAATTAATAGCGCTATATAAATGAATACAATTAGTATTATTATTTTTGCATTGAAAAGCTGCAGTTCAAAACGCTGCGAAACGCATGAAAAAATGCAAAGTGCGCACACAGCCTTTAGCTATGCTAGTGTATACAGGGACAGTTAGGCAGGGATTAGCAATATACACCCAGAACTGCTCGTGGTCCTGGGTGCATATTCCACCTGACAGGGTGCATTTAACACAATACCCCTCCATGATAAGTGCATATAATGGAGTACACCTTGCATTTTCCAGGCAGCATCACCCTCCTTCATCAGTCGGTAGAGGGCGCGCACACGCAGATTACCGCCCGCACATGCGCAGTGAAGCCCTGGACGCGCACGCTTAGTAACCCACCTGAGCTCCCATCTTTCGTGTCACACCGAGAACATGCTGTCACGGATACCCCTCGTCCCGGTGCGCAGCCGCTGCTATGGGCTCAGAGGAGAATGCATGGCCGAGCTGACACGTTGGTAAGAAGGACAGACCTGAGCATTATGGAGAAGTGGTGACTCGCACTGCATGTTATGGCTGTGTACTCTGTGAACAGCACCAGGTTGTAGTATGAGCATTAACTGTTTGTGTGCCTCTGTCCTTGAGTACAGTGTGCACGTATTTCTACATGGGTGGCAGAGTAATGCATTACAAGCTGGCAGGACATGTGACGGCCATATGACTGAGCATGTCCCTCTAATGATCCATGGTATAAGGGGTTAACAGCGACCACATCACAATTGGCCATCATGGGAATCACTAGTCGGGGTTGGGAGCCCTTGTGTAATGTGACCAGATGACGATCCATGGTTATGGAGACTGGAGGACCTCTGGAGTGTGCGGACCCCTCTTCACTGTCACCTTCAGCTAAAACTTTTATTGGGGGAGGGGGGGGTAGGATGTATGAGGCTTGTTTTTTTGGTATCACTTGGTCATATGACTTTGATTGCTTTTGAATCCATTTTTGGGATTTGAAGGTAGAAAACTTTTTTTTTTTTTTATTTGACTAGTTCCCATAGGGGACTTGGACACTACACTGTAATATTGTCGTATATTTTTTTTTAAAATGTCTTATGAGGCTCAGTTGTACAAGCATGGCGGACACGCTGACATATACCACATGGCTGGCGGCAATGCATTCCTGTTTGCACCCCCATTTCCCACCTATTGTTACAATGAACTTGCATTAAATTGCAGCAATGGGAACTAGCTCCAAAGTAGTCTGTCTCCTAGAACATAACCGGCCTCTGCGCTGTATGGCGCAGGCGCAGCTCCTGAGCCCGCTCCATACACACAATGCACACAGGCTGAGGCCCCTGAGCACGGTAATCTCTGGCAGTTAAGGGGTGCCTGTGACAGCCCTGTATGCACACAGATATGGAATCTGAATCTGGTTTCAGAAATTGTCCTCTGGAAGTTTGTCTGTTTGTAAACAAAAATTCCTGAAACAGGATCCAATGTACTGTAGTAGTCACCAATGATTTAAAATAAAAGTTTAGACTGGATTAATTTTAATGGCCACCTTGCAGTGTAGCCAATTTAGGCTAGTTTCACACTTGCGTTGAACGGCATCCGTTGCATTGCGTTGTATAACGGATGCGTTTCATATAGTGGCGAAACGGATTGTACAAAAGAACGCAATCCGTTAGTTTTTTTTTTTTTTTCTTGACTTTACACATCTGGGCATGCGCAGTTGTGTAAAGACGGATGCGTTAATGGAATCCGTCACCGTTGGCATTCATTATAAAAACGGACGCCGACGGGATCCGCCGCTCTGCGTCATTTTAACTCACGAAAAAACATTACATGCTGCGTTGCTTCCGCCCGGCGGAAGCAACGCAGCGTCGCCCAGCGGAAGCAACGCAGGTCTATCAGTCGTCCATACAAGTCTATGGGTAGCAGTGGAATCCGTTAACTGATTCCGCTGTTTTCCCAAAACAGCGGATTGCGACTGAAGGAAAAAAACGCAAGTGTGAAACTAGCCTTACACGCGCTTTCTGATCATCCGTTTGACAATTGCTGTGACTGGAGAGCGTTACACAAAGGCCTCACACCACTAGACAATTTCCTAATTGTCTTTGGTTGGGTAGTGACAGAAGATGCACCAAATCCATCCCGCCTGTACGCCATCTGACCTGGTGCACCCTGGTAGAAGCTCCTCTACTATAGAACGACAGACTTGCCGTACACCAGAACTTTGTACCAAAAAAACCTGGCGCACGCTATTAATGAATCTGGTGCATTTTGTGTCTCCACTGAGACGTTCGTTGCCCTTTTTTTTTTTTTTTCTTTTTTTTTTTTTTGACTTTTGAAAATAATTTTAGCAACCTTGGAATAGAAATTGTGCCCTGATAGCTGAGCAATAGCTCCTGAGCGAGGACGGATCTCGCCTGGTGTAACTCACTGCTACTTCACTCTGTTGTGAAGTTTGCTTTGATGTGTTTTTTTTTTGTTGTTTTTTTTTATAATAGTCAGCGATGCATGCAGTTTGTAAATGTCGGAGAAACAGGTGCAGGGCTTGATAAATAGGGAGCTCTATCTGGGAACTATTGTGTTGTGATTTTTTTTTTTATGTAAATATGACCTGAAACTGGGGCTGCATTGTATTCTAATTACTGAACAAAAATAAATGCAACTTTTTTTTTTTTGTATGTTTTGTTCCCATTTTTCATGAGCTGAACCTAAGACTTTTTTTTTTCTTTGTACACAAAAAACCCTTTTCTCTCAATTATTGTTCACAGATTTGTCTAAGGCCTCTTTCAGACGTCCGTGTTTCAGGTACGTGTGACATCCGTGTTTAACACGAATGCCACACGTACCCATGTTGTTCTGTGCTGTTACACGGCTGTGTTTTCACACGGACTTTGTGGCCCCACGCACACACTGAGACATGTTTAGTTTTTTTTTTTTTTTCTCCAGCTGCACGGGTGTCACACGGATCGCACTCTGATGTGATCAGTGAGATATCGGTGTGACACGTACCGGAGAAAACATGGTTGTTTTGAAATATAAGGATTTTCTATTGTCACCTGTATCAGCGCTGTTTTCTTCTGCTCTGCTGTCTCCTGCTCGTTTATATTTATTGATTATTCACTGCACTGAGGACCTGGAAGCCGGAGCATTGCGGTGACAGGTGAGTATCCCACAAGCAGTGTGTGCGCAGTGACGTCCAGGAGGTTATTGGAGTTCCCAATGAACTCTGATGAAGCCATGAAGTCACCCTCCTGACACTCGCTGTGTCGCGGGGGTGTCATCAGGAGGTAATTGGAGTTCATTAGGATCTCCGATGACCTCCTGGACGTCACTGCACACACACTGCTTGCTGCTGGATACTCGCCTGTCACCGCGATGCTCCGGCTTCCATGTCCTCAGTGCAGTGAATAATCAAGGAATATAATGAGGGGGGGTCAGAAGCAGGAGGCAGCAGAGCAGAAGAAAACAGCGCTGGATACGGGTGACAATAAAAAAATCTTTATTTTTCAAAAACACGTATTTTCTCCATCATATGGATTACATCAGTGTGTAAGCCATGTGACCCCGTGCTACTGGAGGAAAAACTGATGTCACTGTGTGGAGCACACTGACACATGTGTCCTCCATACGGTACGTGTCAAAATTCATTTTTTTTTTTTTTTTTTTTAAATGGGTTTGTAAGTGTCCATGTCTCCGGTGCCTCTGAAAACAGACGTGACACGTACCAGAAACATGGACATGTGAAAGAGGCCTAAGGCTCTGTGCGCACTAGGCGGATTTTACCGTGGATCTGCTGCATGTTTCGCTGCAGAAAATGTTCAGAACCTTTCTGCAGTGATTCACCAGCAAAACCTATGGGGGGGGAAAAAAAAATGCTGTGCGCACTAGGCTGATTTTGACAGTTACAGGTTTTGCTGTGGGTTCCCGCAGCAAAAAGAATTGCATGTCACTTATTTTCCGCAGGTAGCTGCAGAATTTCACTCCATTGACTGCAATGTAATCGTGAAATCCCGCAGGGAATAACGCAGGTAGCAAATTATGTGCATTTCATTGCGTTTTCCTGCGTTATTCCCTGCGGTATTTCGTGTTTTTCAGGACATAATGTTCATCGCTGCCTGCGGTTTGCAGGGAAGTGATGTCATTATGACAGGAAGAGGAAGCGGAGCATAGTGTAAACACACACAGATCACACCCACACACAGACATATAGAATACACACAGATCACACTCACACACAGACATATAGAATGCACATAGAAATCAAACGTACATATTAAAAATAAAAAAAAGTGGGCTCCGCCGTATTTTTACAGTCCAGTCGAGGTAAACACACAGCGGCAGCCTGGTATTCTCAGGCTGGGGAGGGCGAGGGCCAGGGTTAATGCCCCCCCCCCCTCCTGCAGCCGAGAATATCAGCCCGCCGCTGCCCCGGGACTGTCGCATCCATTATGCGATAGTCCCGGAGTGTCCCCGGCTCTTCCGGATTGCTGTGATGCGGTGGCAATCAAGGTAATAACGAGTTAGTGGCAGCACATCGCTGCCACTAAGTCCAAGCTTAATCATGGCAGCGTCTGAGACAGGTTACATGATTAACCCGTAAGCAAAGTGAATACACACACACACACACACACACCGAAAAATTCTTTTATTTTATATAAAATAGCAAAAGAGCCACCTCTTTCACCATTTTATTAACCCCACCCCAAACACACAGCTTCGGCGTAATCCACTCAGGTCCCACAACACTTGCATCCAGCCGCATTTGACACATACTCAATGCAGCCTCGTAACGAAACTGCAGAGGTAACTACAGGTCATTTCTCATGGTTGGTAATGTGAAAACACATTACCGCTCGTGAGAACTGCAGTGTGTGTCCTCACAGGGACTCTATTGATTGATCTGTCCTCTATTGAATTATCTATTTATCCCTCTATCTATTTATCTATATCAGAAGGAAATTACCCTTTTTTTTTTTCCTTTTTTTTTTTTCCTTCAATGTGCTTTATTGCATTGAATGCATTAAATCACATGTACCGACCTGCGGAAAAAAACGCACCAAAACGCATGCGGATTTCGGTGCGTTTTTTCTATTTTCCGCGGGTGCAGAAATCTTTCAGAGCCTCTGGAATTTTCTTGAGAAAATTCCATTTTATAGTGCACACAGGGCCTAACAGATTTGTGAACAATATTTGAGATAAAAAGGTATTTTGTGTAAATATATAAAAATGTCTTAGATCTTTCAGTTCAGCTCATGATAAATGGGAGCAAAAGAAATTCACGGGTTTTTTGTTTTTCAGTGTATCACTTTATTACCGTAGCCTTGGTTTGGAGATGTCTTCACGGGAACTTTGTCTTAGGACTGAGCTCACTAGTTTTCCAGGGTAGAGAAACATAAACCTAACTAAACTACTAAACTAGTTTACGTGCTATTACGATTGGGCAAAAGGTCAATCTCTCCAAGTCCGTGAAACAAACACAACCTTTACCCTCGTGTGCACACTTTAGGGAATATGTGACAGAGGCGCACAATGGAAGTTGCTTTAGATATAGAGAAAACATGACGGAATCACTGCTTGCTGTTGTAAATAAATTGTACAATACGGTACACAAACCCCGCACCCATCACATACATTACCTTGTAGGAGAAGATATGGTATGTAACCAGTTCTATATTGTGACAATTGTACTCCACTTCTGACAATCCGCACTTATTAGAAGAATCCCTTGACTCTACTGGAACTCCCAATGATCAGCTGTTATCAGTCTGAAAACCTGCTGTTAGTGTCCACTTCTGCGGTGCTATCGGTCTGCACTGCTGTGCCTAAGCCGTGTTCCAGACCACCCACTGTAGCATGGCTTCATTCAAGGGGATACCATACTGAAGTAGTGCTGCACCTTTTATTTTCTGCATCAGTAGGGGTCCTATAGGCCTGATCATTATTGAACATTAAAGGGGTTATCCGGCTTATTTTGAGTTTTTTTTCATTATTACCCTATTGGGCTACATTGGGGCAGGTAAGTAGATAGAGACCACTTACCTGCCCTGCTGTCAGCCCCTCTCCCCCGGCTCAGAGTGGTCATGTGACCGCTCCTGCCGCGATTTTGCTGCTTCCGGTCATTTCATGTCAACATGGGCAGGGCCATGTTGACATGCAAATCTGGAAACAGCATGTCGCTGCCCTGCTGGGCGGGTACTGTGCGATGAGCCCCGCCCCCTTCCCTGCACCCTCCCACTCATTCCCCCGCACCCCATACTCTGCCCACAACCTCCCCCTGCACTTCTGAGGGACCCGTGACCTGGGGGAGGGGCCTGGCGGCGGCTGCCGTGGTGTCAGCGCCAGCACCGGGCCCCCTGCTCAGGATCGCACATTCAAATATACCGGCATCACGGATCACAGATGCCGGTATATTTGAAAGCACTGATGAGAAGGCGAGTTGCGCTTCTCATCACTGCACGCTGACTGTGCTCTCTTCAGCACAGCGTGATGTCACTACTGTGCTGATATGTCCAGAGCACAGACAGCGCGCGAACGTGCAGGAGCGGCGGGGACCGAGGACGGGTGAGTATGTATTCCCTACATGTGTTCCCTATGGGGGGGGTCGGTGCAGAGCCCGATGTGTGCGTGCGGTGCAGAGCCCCCGATGTGGGGCTGTTATTTGCAATGCTGTAGTGATAACAGGTCAGGTGCTGGGGCAGAATATACTGACAGGGACTGTGTGTGCAGGGGGCGAGGCTGGACACTGAGGCCGGGCGGTGCCAGCTGTGACTGGGAGGTTTTGCACAGGAAGAGGTCAGTTTGCTCGAGCTGAATGTAAACAAGAGCTGCAGAGAATAAAGGGTGAATTCAAGAGGAACAAAAGTTAGAAAACAAAAAATAACAATATAGGGGTGTTTTATATGACAATACAGCACAGATTAGCTTAAACTCAAAAATTTTTGTTATGTCTGACAACCCCTTTAAACTATGACATAAACACTTACTAAGATGGGTATATCCCTTTAAATGTTTTATCTCTTCACTGTATATCCGAGTCTTATCTCAGTGTGTAGTCCCTGTAAATAAAATGTAGATGAATCAGAAGCTGTGTATGCAATACAAAAGCATACCTCCAGTTTCACAAGATAATGACTGTGGTGCAGAACTGTGTAGTATAATCATTTTTCAAATTCACTGTTGGCGTTTTTTGATAACCTGTTGTAGAAACTTCACTACGTTTGTGCTGCGGTCTACACAAACTTAAGCAGTATCGTGCTTGTATCTTAGCCAGTGTTCAGTGCATGAGCTGTATAATCCTGTGAGCCTCGCTCCAGCTCTGACAGCAGGAGCTGAACACTGCCTATAAAGCACAAACTTGAGTCAGTCCAAACTGCGGGTCATCAGCAAAAATCGCTAATAGTAACTTAGAAAACTGATTACACTGCAAAGTCCGGCACTATCCGCATTTTGAGTGAAACTTGAAGTTTGCGAACAGCAGCAACAATATACAAAACTAAATACTGAGCTCAAAAGCCAAATGGACTCGAAGGCCAGAGTTCACATTTCGCATAATATAGTTTAGGGGTGAGCGAACCTGTGGATATTCGTGTTCCCCAAACTTGGAAGGACTGGAAAAAAAAAAGTTCATTTTGGGACTCAAACTTGACGCGTACTTAACCCCGGACAAAGAACCCCATGCAAGTGAATGGGGACGAGAAGCTCTGTTCTTTAACAATGGTAGTAATAAATGCTAGGGGCCTACAAAAGGAAGCTAAATGGTGGTAAGAGCAGGACAATTATCTTCCAGGAAACACTGTATGTATAACACTCAGACTCTTTTTCTGAGCCCACTCATGACGCTTCACAAATATTGGCTTCTTCCCCCTTTAAATGTTGACTGCTATACACGCTTACCCCCCACCCCCATCCTATGTTGGCATCTATGATTGGTTGCAAACCAGTTTGCTGAATGGTAGTGTAAAAAGAAATAAATTAATGGTGTGGGCTCCCGCTTATTTTTGATAAGCGCAGGTAAAACAGATGGCTATGGGCTGCAACCCCCAGCGATCTACTTTACCGTGGTTGGTTATCAAAAATAGAGGGGATCCTGTTCAGTTTCTTTAAATTTTATTTAAATAATTAAAAAAAAAAACAACAAAAAACAGCATGGGGTCCCCCCATTTTTGATAAGCAGCCACGGTAAAGCTCACAGGTGAGATCTAAGTAAAATATATCTTTGTACCGTGTTAGCCAGTAGAGATAAAAAAATTGTTTAAAAGAACAGAGAGTCCTCAGTGGTTGATACCTTTTAATGGCTAACTGAAAAGATGGTAATAATTGCAAGCTTTCGAGACTACTCAGGTCTCTTCATCAGGCATGGTATAACACAAAATCTGAAGAGTCACGTATTTATACACAACAGGACTTAGAATAGTGCAGTAAAAAAAAAAAAAAAAAAAAAAAAGAACAAGTTATATGAAACAGAACTATCTCTATGGCAGGGGGACAAGCTGTTCTAGCCATAAATACTGCTGCACTGAACTGCAGCAGTATTTATGGCTAGAACAGCTTGTCCCCCTGCCATAGAGATAGTTCTGTTTCATATAACTTGTTCTTTTTTTTTTTTTTTTTTTTTTTTTACTGCACTATTCTAAGTCCTGTTGTGTATAAATACGTGACTCTTCAGATTTTGTGTTATACCATGCCTGATGAAGAGACCTGAGTAGTCTCGAAAGCTTGCAATTATTACCATCTTTTCAGTTAGCCATTAAAAGGTATCAACCACTGAGGACTCTCTGTTCTTTTAAACAATTTTTTTAGGTGAGATCTAGTATTGTCAGGGTGGGAAGGGCCATGGCTATTGGTCCCTCCTATATTAATATATTAAAAATATCAGCCTGCAGCCACCCCAGAATTTGTGCATCCATTAGATGCGCCAATTCTGGCGTTTTACTCGGATCTTCCATATTGCCCTGGTGCAATGGTACTTGGGGTTATTGACAACTGTGATTTGTCAAAAATCACAGCTGCCATCAAGCCCTAGATTAATAATGGGTAGGGGTCTATGAGACACCCCCATTACTAACTCTATGAGGCAGTCTGGCACATTTTATAAAAATACTTTAGTGTAGGACTGCTCCAAAGAGATTTGACGTGACGTGGTGGGGGTAACTCAAGAAATTGCAATTATTTTTTTTTGCCAAAAATCTCAAATTTTTATAAGTACAGTTTGCAATTTTTAGTGCTGAAATGAACATTTAGTGCTGGCTTTTTGTTTTTTAATAATGGGTAGGGGTCTACGAGACAACCCCCATTACTAACGCTGTAAGTCAAAAGTAAATATTTATTAAACAAACACCAACACACACACACGGCTCTGTTTCATCCAGAAGCTGCAGTGGTTGAAACCAAGTGTGACCATCGGTGAACCCGCTGCCAAATTACGGGATACAGCGCCACAGCAATGCAGCAGTCAATCACTAGGGTTCACATTGTTCTTGGTGAACTCAGTTGAACCCATTACCAGACTGTTGGATTGTGGGACACGGCTGCACAACAGTTTGCAGTGGGCTCAACTAAGTTCAAAGAGCAGTGGAGGAGCCCCCCTGAGTGTGAACTTCAAGTTATCGGACTGCTGTGGCAGTGTTTCACAATACGGCAGCAGTTCTATCTGCGATCACACTGTGTGCTGCGCAAGCCCAGCTGTGACCATCGGTGAACTCAGTGACGTCACCGCTTCCATCAGTGTGTCCCGGAGTCTGCAGTGATCAGTTGTGTTTTCAATCACTGCATACTCTGGACTTAGCAGAGCTGAGGATCGTCCGTGCATTATGTTGGATTTACAGGGGTGCTTTAGAGGTTATTAAAGGAGTGAATGAAGGTGATTTTTTTTTTTTTTTTTCTAAACTTCAAATAAAGGATTTTTTTTAGTTCTTTTGACTTACCCACATTACTATCTGTCTCATAGACCGCTCCCCATTACTAATCCAGTGCTTGGTGACAGCTGTGATTTATGACAAATCACAGCTGTCAATCCCTTATTACCCCGATTGCCACCACACCTGGGTAATCGGAATGAGACGGGTAAAGCACTAGATCTGGCACATCTTATGAATGCGCCACTTCTGAAGCAGCTGCGGGCTGGTATTTTTAGGCTGGAAGGAGCCAATAACCATGGCTCCTCCCTTTAGTGGGGCAGGTTAACAAAAATGGTGGGGGGACCCCATGCCACAGCCTTGTTTTTCTTTGCATTAAAAAAAACAAAACTGCATGGGATCCCCTCTATTTTTGAAAACCAGCCACAGTAAAGCTGGGAGCCCACGTTTGTGTGTGTGTGTGTGTGTGTGGTGTTTGTTTGTGTGTTTGTGTGTTTCCTGTGTGATCTATCAAGAAAATGACAAGTGCAAAATTTTAATAACAAATATGGTATTCACTTAAAGCAAATGACGGTGCCATTGATGTCAGTCTTGCCACTCACTCGCCACTTTTCCCACCAGCTATTCGTCTGATTCCAGAGAGAGCGGCTGGCTTCGGTCTCTATTTGTACGGAAAGTAGATCCACGTAAAGATGCACATTCAACATTACTGTCAAAAAAGGAGACAAGTGGCCTGTACAAGATTCAATGTAAGGACCAAGTTAACAAATATTTAGCAAATTGATTTACCTGGATCTTTTGGGGGAAATAAATACACTAAAATTGTAACATCAAGAAGGATTTATCATGGAGTTCTGGAAATCATAGGATGGATAGACAAGGTATTGACATGCAAATGATGGAAAAAAAAATAGAAACAAATGTAAAAAAAAAAAATCTCTCTTCTAACGTCCACTACGTTCGGGTGTCAGTCTGCAGAAAACGTATATGTGCAAAAATGGCACAAAACAGAGCACACGCTAACGCAGTGCGCACCATTACAGTGACTGACCCTGACGGGCGCATGCGTCCGGAACACGCTTTGCAGAGTGGGGGAGGGGCGGTTCGGATGGATCCTCTGACGGGAACTGTGGACGTAGGGAAAAACGCAATGTGAAAGGAGCCTTAGTATAAAGTAAGAGTAACTTCAAGCTGGTAGTGCAACTGGAATGAAGATTACATGGGCTCAGTTACCATACATTCTACCACTCCTCACCACAGTCCGAGAGTAGGAGCGGTGTGATAATAAAATATATATATATATATATATATATATTATATTATATTATATTGTGTGTCCACCCATATCTTGTCCACCGCCATTAACTGGAGGACAGCGGCAGCTATAGGCATAGAAGTGGTACAGTAAAGTAGCCATGCGCTACGCAATGAAACCACCTATAGCGCCATCTGGTGGAACACAACAGAGTTAGCATTTTTATCTCGAAAATGGAACGAAATTGAGAAAAAAGTAAATTCAATACAAAGAAACACCTTGCATACAGAAATGCTAAAATAATATATATTATATAATTAAATAATTATAAAATTTTATTTTCCCCTCTCTCCTCCTCCGTGAAGAGTTCTCTGACATTGCTTCTTTCCAGTCTCTGGTCTGCATGTGGTGCCCACGTGGGCAGTGTAGATATATCTACTTCAGCGATGAGTCCCGTTTTGATGCCACAATGATAGATTGGTTCCTGATTTAAAAAAAGACAAAAAATTTAGGCAGAAATATAGAAAAAGGCTAAAGGTTTTTCCAACTTTGCAGCATTCCTGTATATACAGTATGGTAGAAAAATTTAGCACCAGGTAAAAAGTGCACAATTTATTGAGACTGAAAGCAGCATAACCACAAAGGAACACACAAGAAGAAATAAATGCGTGAAAGACACCAGAATGAGTTAAAGCTTAGGTTCTTTTTACACCCCATTAGCATTCCATTAAGCATATTCATCAGTCACCTGAAATGGAGTTTCCAGAAGTGCCGAGTTCTTGTTGGATGCCTTGCCTTCACTCGGCGTCCAAAGCATCTCCGTTGGATTGAGGTTTGGTAACTCTGGAGGCTGTGTCATATGATACAGTACTTAATCCCTCTGGTTCTTGGTCACCTGGCCCTTACATATCCTGGAAGAGGTTTTTTCGGATCATTGTCCTGTTGCAGAACAAATATTGGTCCCAATGAGTTCAAACCAGATGGGATGGTATAGCGTTGCAGAATACTGTGGTAGCCATGCTGGGTAAATGTGCCTTGAGCTTTGAATAAATCCTTAAGTGTCATCGTCAAAACACAATCACCCCTTCTTCTCCCCCCATGCTTTACCATGAGAACCATACCTGTACAAACCATTAACTCACCATTGTGCATCTCACAAAGACAAGGTGGTTGGCATCAAAAATCTCAAATTTTGGCTCCTCAGACCACACTACAGATTTACATAGATCCTTGCATTGATTAGTTGGCTCAAACCAAGCCTTTTCTTGTTTGTGGTCTTTAATAGTGGGTTCTTTGCATCAATTTTACCATAAAGCCTTGCTTTTTGAAGTCTGATCTGGAGAGTTGATTTTTGAATTGTCTCCAACTTGTTGCACCATTCATAAGAGCTGTTATGAGATGGTTTCTTAGGCTGGCAACTCTGGTGAACTTACAGTTAGGTCCAGAAATATTTGGACAGTGACACAAGTTTTGTTATTTTAGGTGTTTACAAAAACATGTTCATAAATACATATATATATATATATATATATATATATATATATATATATATATATATATATATATATATATATATATATATATATAATATGGGCTGAAAGTGCACACTCCCAGCTGCAATATGAGAGTTTTCACATCCAAATCGGAGAAAGGGTTTAGGAATCATAGCTCTGTAATGCATAGCCTCCTCTTTTTCAAGGGGACAAAAGTAATTGGACAAGGGACTCTAAGGGCTGCAATTAACTCTGAAGGCGTCTCCCTCGTTAACCTGTAATCAATGAAGTAGTTAAAAGGTCTGGGGTTGATTACAGGTGTGTGGTTTTGCATTTGGAAGCTGTTGCTGTGACCAGACAACATGCGGTCTAAGGAACTCTCAATTGAGGTGAAGCAGAACATCCTGAGGCTGAAAAAAAAGAAAAAATCCATCAGAGAGATAGCAGACATGCTTGGAGTAGCAAAATCAACAGTCGGGTACATTCTGAGAAAAAAGGAATTGACTGGTGAGCTTGGGAACTCAAAAAGGCCTGGGCGTCCACGGATGACAACAGTGGTGGATGATCGCCGCATACTTTCTTTGGTGAAGAAGAACCCGTTCACAACATCAACTGAAGTCCAGAACACTCTCAGTGAAGTAGGTGTATCTGTCTCTAAGTCAACTGTAAAGAGAAGACTCCATGAAAGTAAATACAAAGGGTTCACATCTAGATGCAAACCATTCATCAATTCA
Organism: Anomaloglossus baeobatrachus; assembly: GCF_048569485.1. Taxonomy (NCBI): domain Eukaryota; kingdom Metazoa; phylum Chordata; class Amphibia; order Anura; family Aromobatidae; genus Anomaloglossus; species Anomaloglossus baeobatrachus. Next base: position 658,316,980 of record NC_134353.1, read on the forward strand.
AAAAATAGACAGGCCAGAGTTAAATTTGCAGAAAAACACCTCATGAAGCCAGCCCAGTTCTGGAAAAGTATTCTATGGACAGATGAGACCAAGATCAACCTGTACCAGAATGATGGGAAGAAAAAAGTTTGGAGAAGAAAGGGAACGGCACATGATCCAAGGCACACCACATCCTCTGTAAAATGTGGTGGAGGAAACGTGATGGCATGGGCATGCATGGCTTTCAATGGCACTGGGTCACTTGTGTTTATTGATGACATAACAGCAGACGAGTAGCCGGATGAATTCTGAAGTGTACCGGGATATACTTTCAGCCCAGATTCAGCCAAATGCCGCAAAGTTGATCAGACGGCGCTTCATAGTACAGATGGTCAATGACCCAAAGCATACAGCCAAAGCTACCCAGGAGTTCATGAGTGCAAAAAAGTGGAACATTCTGCAATGGCCAAGTCAATCACCAGATCTTAACCCAATTGAGCATGCATTTCACTTGCTCAAATCCAGACTTAAGACGGAAAGACCCACAAACAAGCAAGACCTGAAGGCTGCGGCTGTAAAGGCCTGGCAAAGCATTAAGAAGGAGGAAACCCAGCGTTTGGGGATGTCCATGGGTTCCAGACTTAAGGCAGTGATTGCCTCCAAAGGATTCGCAACAAAATATTGAAATTGCTATGACACTGGATCTCAACATGGTCTGCCCTAGGAAAGGAATACCAAGCATTACCTTTGTTATAGAAGATAGTTAGGTCCAGAAATATTTGGACAGTGACACAATTTTCTTTACAAACACTCCACATTTTAGGAGGTCAAAAGTAATTGGACAAATAAACCAAACCCAAAACAAATATTTTTATTTTCAATATTTTGTTGCGAATCCTTTGGAGGCAATCACTGCCTTAAGTCTGGAACCCATGGACATCACCAAATGCTGGGTTTTCTCCTTCTTAATGCTTTGCCAGGCCTTTACAGCCGCAGCCTTCAGGTCTTGCTTGTTTGTGGGTCTTTCCGTCTTAAGTCTGGATTTGAGCAAGTGAAATGCATGCTCAATTGGGTTAAGATCTGGTGATTGACTTGGCCATTGCAGAATGTTCCACTTTTTTGCACTCATGAACTCCTGGGTAGCTTTGGCTGTATGCTTTGGGTCATTGACCATCTGTACTATGAAGCGCCGTCTGATCAACTTTGCGGCATTTGGCTGAATCTGGGCTGAAAGTATATCCCGGTACACTTCAGAATTCATCCGGCTACTCGTCTGCTGTTATGTCATCAATAAACACAAGTGACCCAGTGCCATTGAAAGCCATGCATGCCCATGCCATCACGTTTCCTCCACCACATTTTACAGAGGATGTGGTGTGCCTTGGATCATGTGCCGTTCCCTTTCTTCTCCAAACTTTTTTCTTCCCATCATTCTGGTACAGGTTGATCTTGGTCTCATCTGTCCATAGAATACTTTTCCAGAACTGAGCTGGCTTCATGAGGTGTTTTTCTGCAAATTTAACTCTGGCCTGTCTATTTTTGGAATTGATGAATGGTTTGCATCTAGATGTGAACCCTTTGTATTTACTTTCATGGAGTCTTCTCTTTACTGTTGACTTAGAGACAGATACACCTACTTCACTGAGAGTGTTCTGGACTTCAGTTGATGTTGTGAACGGGTTCTTCTTCACCAAAGAAAGTATGCGGCGATCATCCACCACTGTTGTCATCCGTGGACGCCCAGGCCTTTTTGAGTTCCCAAGCTCACCAGTCAATTCCTTTTTTCTCAGAATGTACCCGACTGTTGATTTTGCTACTCCAAGCATGTCTGCTATCTCTCTGATGGATTTTTTCTTTTTCAGCCTCAGGATGTTCTGCTTCACCTCAATTGAGAGTTCCTTAGACCGCATGTTGTCTGGTCACAGCAACAGCTTCCAAATGCAAAACCACACACCTGTAATCAACCCCAGACCTTTTAACTACTTCATTGATTACAGGTTAACGAGGGAGACGCCTTCAGAGTTAATTGCAGCCCTTAGAGTCCCTTGTCCAATTACTTTTGGTCCCTTGAAAAAGAGGAGGCTATGCATTACAGAGCTATGATTCCTAAACCCTTTCTCCGATTTGGATGTGAAAACTCTCATATTGCAGCTGGGCGTGTGCACTTTCAGCCCATATTATATATATAATTGTATTTCTGAACATGTTTTTGTAAACAGCTAAAATAAAACTTGTCACTGTCCAAATATTTCTGGCCCTGACTGTACTTGTAAAGTTCAGTGTGTGTGTGTGATTATATATAATATATATACACTTTTGCTGTGAAGGCAGCTACTACACATTTGTGTGGCTATCTGGCTGCCTATGTTCTTTCGTCCAGTATTAAAAATACTGTAAGCTTTAATTAGATTGAGCAAGAAAACACACCAGTATTATTGTTTATGATCTAAAGCCAAATCAAACCCCTGACTAAAGAGTGTTTTATTTATTTATTTTTTTTTTTTTTCAGTTCATAATGTGAAGCCAGAATGCCTGGACTCCTATAATAAATTGACGTGAGTACCATCTCTTCTATTATGCTATATATAAGAAGGGGCGGCCATGTGCTTGCTCTAATAAGAATGATGGCAAAAATAATTATTGCACATTAGTTACATTTGTTAGTTTGTTTTTTATTAACCATGACTTGCAAAATGACAGCCCTAAACTGGTTTCAATTGGTTAGATCACCATTCTGTGCATAGTGGATCCTACAGTCATAAGAAAAAGTTTGGGCACCCCAATTAATGTTTAACCTTTTTTCTTAATAACAATTTGGGTTTTTGCAACAGCCATTTCAGTTTCATATATCTAATAACTGATGGACTGAGTAATATTTCTGGATTGAAATGAGGTTTATTGTACTAACAGAAAATGTGCAATCCGCATTTAAACAAAATTTGACCGGTGCAAAAGTATGGGCACCTCAACATAAGTGACATTAATATTTTGTAGATCCTCCTTTTGCCAAAATAACCACCTCTAGTCGCTTCCTGTAGCTTTCCTGGATCCTGGATGAAGGTATATTTGACCATTCCTGTTTACAAAACAATTCCAGTTCAGTTAAGTTTGGTGGTTGCCGAGCATGGACAGCACGCTTCAAATCATCCCACAGATTTTCAATGATATTCAGGTCTGGGGACTGGGATGGCCATCCCAGAACATTGTAATTGTTCCTCTGCATGATTGCCTGAGTAGATTTGGAGCGGTGTTTTGGATCATTGTCTTGCTGAAATATCCATCCCCTGCGTAACTTCAACTTCGTCAATGATTCTTGCACATTGTCAATAATCTGTTGATACTGAGTTGAATCCATGCAACCCTCAACTTTAATAAGATTCCCGGTGCCAGCATTGGCCACACAGCCCCAAAGCATGATGGAACCTCCACCAAATTTTACTGTGGGTAGCAAGTGCTTTTTTTGGAATGCCGTGTTTTTTTTGCCTCCATGCATAACGCCTTTTTGTATGACCAAACAACTCAATCTTTGTTTCATCAGTCCACAGGACCTTCTTCCAAAATGTAACTGGCTTGTCCAAATGTGCTTTTCCATACTTCAGGCGACTGTTTGTGGCGTGCTTGCAGAAACTGCTTCTTTCGCATCACTCTCCCTTACAGCTTCTCCTTGTGCAATGTGCGCTGTATTGTTGACCGATGCACATTGACACCATCTGCAGCAAGATGAAGCTGCAGGTCATTGGAGGTGGTCTGGGGATTGTCCTTGACTGTTCTCACCATTCTTCTTTGCCTTTCTGATATTTTTCTTGGCCTGCCACTTCTGGGCTTAACAAGAACTGTACATGTGTTCTTCCATTTCCTTACTATGTTCCTCACAGTGGAAACTGACCGTTTCAATCTGAGACAACTTTTTGTATCCTTCCCCTGAACTATGTTGAATAATCTTTGTTTTCAGATCATTTGAGAGTTGTTTTGAGGAACCCATGATACCACTCTTCATAGGAGATTCAAATAGGAGAACAACTTGCAAGTGGCCACCTTAAATACCTTTTCTCATGATTGGATACACCTGCCTATGAAGTTCAAAGCTCAATGAGGTTACAAAACCAATTTAGTGCTTTAGTAAGTCAGTAAAAAGTAGTTAGGAGTGTTCAAATCAAGAAATTTATAAGGGTGCCCATACTTTTGCACCGGCCAAATTTTGTTTAAATGCGGATTGCACATTTTCTGTTAGTACAATAAACCTCATTTCAATCCAGAAATATTACTGAGTCCATCAGTTATTAGATATATGAAACTGAAATAGCTGTTGCAAAAACCCAAATTGTTATAAAGAAAAAAGGTTAACATTAATAGGGGTGCCCAAACTTTTTCATATGACTGTATATAAAAGTTATCCAGTAAATTGGCCCACATGCTGTATACGATAAGTCAAAATTAGATTATAAAAATAAAGAAGTTTTGCATGTCTTGTGTGGTTTTCCTGTCTTGTTTTATGGCTATGTTCACATTTACGTTGTTTAGGATCAGTCACAATACGCCGCTCTGGTAAACAACGCAATTCGTTTAGCGGATTCCGTTGTTCCCATAGACTTGTATGAGCGGTGTATTGCGACTGATGCCCTTGCATTGCATCCGCCACCCGACTGATCAGTTGACAGTCAGGCGGCAGGAACGCAGCATCTAACGTTTTTTGAGCAGCGGAATCCTTTTGTTTCCACTGCGCATGCTCAGATCTTCTGTTTTAATCATTCAAATCAATGTCGCTCTCGCTCTCTCTCTCGCTCTCAGCTGATCGGCCGGCTATTGTGAACGATCAGCTGATCGCTCTCATAAAAGCCAGCTTTTGAGAATGATCAGCTGATCGCTCTCTCTCATTTTTATACTGAAAGCATTTCACCAACAGAATCCGCTTTCTCATGAGAATTCTTGTCATCCGTTGTACAACGCATCAGTCACAAGCGTCAAGCAACGCAGGTGACTGATGCAAAAAAACGGAAATGTGAACATAGCCTATGCATTGACAGTCTGTTGTATTGCTGCTTGTAATGTTGAGATTCTTCCTTGAAGCTTTTATGAATAATCCTTTAACCGGGGCCTCCCTTTTTCTTTTCTTTCTTTTTTTTTTTTTTTTTTTTTTTTTTTTTTTTTTTGGTGTGCATGTGACCTAATGTTGTATAGGATAGTACCTTTAATTCACATGCCTTTGTCATCTAATGCACTTCTCTCTTACCTTGTATATGTGTGTAGAGAAGAAGTGCTGCCGAAACTGCATCAGGACCCAGATTACCCATGTGACTTGGTGGGCAATTGGAATACGTGGTATGGGGAGCAAGACCAAGCAGGTGGGTACAGACCTTTTTTGGGACTGTATGTGCATGGCTTGCGGTTAAATGCTGGTTTCCATTTCAGTTCATCTGTGGCGGTTCTCTGGGGGATATCCTGCACTCATGGACTGTATGAATAAGTTGAAAAATAACAAGGTAATGAGCAATGTACGAAGCCCTTTGGTAGACATATTGTTTATCTATAATGTATAACCTTCATTTTCCTTTCGCCACGACAGCACCCACGAGAGAGGGATCCGCCCCCTTCAGGACAGGAAACCTACAGATAAAAAGGGGCGGTCCCCCTCCCTCATCAGTTGGTTTCCTGTCCTGAATGGATCGGAACCTACCATACCTGGGTCTAGGAGTCCGTGCGGTGTCTAAGGGAACGGCGGAGCTCAGGATTCCAGAAGCACGGTCGGTGGAGCTCCCCTCGTGGACTCCATCCTCCGGTGCACCTCGTCCTCTTTCCCTCGGCTAGGCCTTGTCCTCCTGGGAAATGACGCCTGCAGGACCGCGCCGGTAAGTAGGCTGTTCATGGTAAAACGGTGACTCTCCCTGTGCTGCCGCGGTTTCCAGCTTCTTCTGGGTTGCGGAGCATGTGCAGGGGGCGGGTCCGGGAACTGCTGCGTCAGCTCGCGCGCGAACTCCTGCAGGGACCCGGAAGTGGACGGACACTTCCGGAGGAACGGATGGCTTGGAGACTCGTGGATTCCTCCTGACGTACAACGTGTCTGGGACTTGCGGTAATCGACTGGCCGGTGAGTTGCTGTGTGCGGCGAGTCCGGCGCTCCCCCTGCACCACGTGCTTACAGTAACGTGTACGCGCGCGGGGGGGGCGTGTCCGGGACTTGCTGCATCAGCGCTCGTTGCCACAGCGTGACCGGAACTGCAGGAGTGGTTGGGGAGAGCACAACTTTAAAAAGCGGGCTTCTTTTCTATTAGAAGTTACTCAGCTTCTACACATCGAGTGATGGGAAGTCCCCGCGCCTCCCCATCCAGGGACACTTCTCCGTCCAGGGATGCTGGACATAAAGACTCCAGTGACACCAGGAGTTCCACGGGTCGTAAGAGGAACGAGGACTCTGCATCCTCCAAGGAAAGCAGCTTAAGTCAGGCACCTCCAGGGATAAGATTGTTTCCTCGCTACCCTTACTCAAAGACGCGGCTAATTACCTGGCAGATGCTTCTGCTGACTCTGTCCGCCTGGCGGCCCGAGCGGCAGGGTCTTCTAATGCAGCCCGGAGAGCCCTCTGGCTAAAATCGTGGAAAGGGGACACATCCTCAAAATCGAGACTGTGTGCACTTCCCTGTGAGGGTGAGTTCCTCTTTGGTCCTCAGCTGGATGACATACTCACCAAGGCGGGTGATAGTAAAAAGGGGTTCCCTAATGCATTTGCTCCTCCTTCTAGGCTCCCGTATCGCAAACGTCGTTTCCAGCCCACCCGACCTGACCGCAGGGATAGATCAGACAACCCCGCCTCTGGCTCCAAGGGGGCCCTGTTCGGAAACCCTTCCTTCCGTAGGAAGTTCCCTAAACAATGATGGGGGGTTTCCGGTGGGAGGCAGACTCGGGTTTTTTGCAACCCATTGGAAAACCATCACTTCCAGCTCCTTTATACTGGATTTGATTTCTCATGGTCTCCGGCTAGAATTCACTTCCCTCCCTCCTCAATTGTTTTGTCTTACACCCACTAGGAGGTCGGAGGGTCAACATAGCGCACTGGTGTCGGCAGTCCTCACTCTGGTAGAAAAGCAGGTGCTTACGCCAGTCCCATTACATGAAAGGGGCCGAGGGTTTTACTCCCCTCTTTTCTTAGTACCAAAGCCTGATGGGTCGTTTCGGACCATAATTAATTTAAAAAAGCTTAATCTCTTTCTAAAATACCGACATTTTAAAATGGAATCCCTCCTGACCACCATAAAATTGCTCTACCCCAATTGCTACATGGCGGTCCTTGATCTCAAAGATGCATATTACCACGTCCCGGTTCACGCACATTATCAGCAGTACTTCCGGGTAGCACTCTCTCTATGCACAACTCTGTTCACCATTTCCAATTCACGGCCATGCCCTTCGGCGTTTCGCTCGCCCCACGGATTTTCACTAAAGTCATGGCAGAGGTCACTGCTCACCTTCGCGAGCAACAGACTTTCATAATCCCTTATCTAGATGACCTACTGGTTGTGGGTAGCACGGCGGCACAATGTTCTCTCCGTCTCCATAATGCTATGTCGACTCTGGGCCGTCTGGGGTGGCTTTTGAATCTCCAAAAATCTAGACTCACGCCCTCAACTTTTCAGTCTTTCCTAGGCATGCTTCTGGATTCACGTCAACAGCGTTGTTTTCTCCCAGCGGACAAAATGGCAAAAATCCAGAGGATTGTACGACACGCACAGAATCACAGATCACTCTCTCTCCGCTCCGCAATGTCTCTGTTGGGGTCCCTGACCTCCTGTATCCCCGCTGTCCAATGGGCCCAACTTCACTCCAGACAGCTACAGTGGGAGGTCCTGGCAGCTGCAAGATCCCATCCAGGGTCCCTCGATCGTCCTCTGATATTGACAGACACTGCACGTGCGTCCCTGACTTGGTGGCTACTGGAAGAGAACTTAACCAAGGGGAAGGAATGGCATGTTCACCCCACCAGTGTCCTCACGACGGACGCCAGTCCCTGGGGGTGGGGGGCTCACCTGGGGGACTCTACGACCCAAGGTCTTTGGTCCCAGCAAGAGTCAACCGAGTCCTCCAACCGGAAAGAACTCATGGCGGTCTCTCAGGCCCTGATGTCGTTTCTTCACCTCCTCAGGGGAACCCATGTACGGCTTTGTACGGACAATCAGACGGTAGTTGCATACATCAACCACCAAAGGGGGACGAGGTCGTCTTCCCTCATGTCCACGGCGGTTCACCTATTGGAACTTGCCGAGACTCATCTATTGTCCCTCTCTGCGGTACACATCCGAGGGGTGGACAATGTCAAGGCGGATTTTCTCAGCCGTCACACTCTCTATCAGGGAGAATGGGTCTTGCATCGGGAAGTGTTTGCTCAAATCATACAGTACTGGGGCCTCCCGGTTATAGATTTGTTTGCTACCAGAGACAACAGGCAGTTGAAACAGTTTGGATCCCTGAACAGGGCAGATCAGCCGACAGTCCTGGATGCCCTTCAGGTTCCCTGGCAGTACAGCCTTGCTTATGCCTTTCCTCCCATAATTCTTCTGCCAACGGTTCTTCGGAAAATCAGGGAAGATCAGGCTCGCATTCTCCTTATCGCTCCCTTCTGGCCCAGGCGTCCCTGGTTCTCCCTCCTGAGACATATGTCAGTGACGGACCCCTGGGTTCTCCCATCCAGACCAGATCTCCTGTCACAGGGGCCTTTCCTGCATCCACGCGTCAAGGGACTCCACTTGACGGCATGGAATTTGAAAGGGCGTTACTAGACTCCCGGGGGTTTTCCAGTCGCCTGGTGGATACCTTGCTGCAGAGTAGAAAACCGGTGACTACCCATCAGTATGGTCGGGTATGGAAACTGTTCCTTGTCTCCTTCCCTGATGCCTCACCTTCTGTGGTCCCGATTTCTTCTATTCTGGAGTTTCTCCAGTCTGGGCGGGATCTGGGTCTGTCAGTCAGTACCCTTAAAGTTCATGTGTCTGCTCTGGGCGCCCTTTATAATTCAAATATAGCTGGGGATAGGTGGGTCATGCGTTTCATCAAGGCCTGTGACCGAGGTCAGCCGCTTCGTCTTACCTGCCCGCCCCCCTGGGATCTCACTCTCGTTCGGGATTCCCTAACCCGTCCACCCTTTGAACCACTCACCTCGGCGTCTGACAAATTGCTGTCCTTTAAAACCTGCCTCTTAGTTGCACTCACTTCGGCCCGTCGTGTTAGCGATCTTCAGGCTCTTTCTGTAGATCCTCCTTTTCTTAGGATCTTTCCAGATCATATTGTTCTCAAAACGGACCCGGCTTATTTGCCTAAAGTAGCTTCACAGTTTCACCGGAATGCAGAAATCATCCTTCCTTCCTTCTTTCCTGCCCCTACCACACCGGAGGAATGCCAGTTTCACACACTAGACGTCAGGGAAACTATTCTAGCATATATCTCTAGGACAGCCCCTTGGCGACAGGATAGGCCTTGTTTATTGCCTTTCAGGGTTCCAGACGTGGTCGTCAGGTGACGAAGCAGTCCTTGGCCCGATGGATGCGGGATGCCATTTCTGTTGCATATGAGTTGAAACATGAGCCTCTTCCGTCTCCTGTGCAGGCTCACTCTACTAGGGCGATGGCTTCATCTTGGGCTGCCATGGCGAATGTCTCCATTGACAGTATTTGTAAGGCTGCCACCTGGTCCTCTCCTTCTACTTTTTACAAGCACTACCGGCTGGACCTTTCTTCCTCCTCAGACCTTGCTTTTGGGAGATCGGTTCTTCAGATGGTGGTCCCTCCCTAAGTGTGTTATCTCTCCAAGTCTCTCGTGGGTGCTGTCGTGGCGAAAGGAAAAGACTATATTACTTACCGGTAATGGGATTTTCCAGAGTCCACGACAGCACCCTTTACACCCCTACCCTTTTGCTTTTTCACCCTTTGGGTTTGGTTGTTCTAATTTTTCTTGTCTTATTACTATTTCGTGGCGGTTCCTCTCCATTTCTCTGAAACTAACTGATGAGGGAGGGGGACCGCCCCTTTTTATCTGTAGGTTTCCTGTCCTGAAGGGGGCGGATCCCTCTCTCGTGGGTGCTGTCGTGGACTCTGGAAAATCCCATTACCGGTAAGTAATATAGTCTTTGTGCCTTACATTACAACCAATATTTTTGCCTCCACAGAATGTTATTGTCTAGTTTTCTCTATGAAGTACATGCCACAGATTTGCCAATTTTACCAATGCAGCAAATTCTCCTTTTTTTTTTTTTTTTTTTTTTTTTTTTCTGCAGGAATATATGGTTTTCCGCGAAGAGCGTAGTCGCATGCTGCTGTCCCGTAGAAACCAGCTGCTTCTGGAATTTAGTTTTTGGAACGAGCCAACACCTCGTAAAGGTCCTAACATCTATGAATTACGTACATACAGATTGAAGGTCTGTTCATAAATGAAATCTCTGGTTACTGACTGATGCGCATGTACTTGGCTATAGAAGTATATGGACAGTGACAGAATTTATCATTCAGCCTCTGTACATTAAATTGGATCTGAAATAGTCATCGGGATGTAATTAATGGTATTCAAAATAAAAGATTATACATACATACATACATACATACATACATACATACATCCATCCATCCATCCATCCATCCATCCATCACATCACACATGTGCAATCAGATGGTATTGGGCACCGGTCCTATATTTCAGATAAGACAGGTACACTGGTCATAAAATAAGGTAACTTGCCACAAAACATGAACCAATAAGGCTAGGTCTACACACCAACACCAGTTAATGATTCAGTAGGTTTGCAAGAAATCCAAACCTATTACATTTGTTTGCACATTGCAGATGACTTTGATTTCGTAGACTTCACTGTAAGTCAAGTGTGACTTACATTGAGTGTCTGCAGTCTTTTTTTATTTTTTTTATTTTATTATTCTGCAGAAGCTGAATGATAAACATGTTGCCAAAAATAATTCTTATCCCAAGTATATACAGATTTTTAACTCTTAAATGTTTTGTAAATAGTTAAAGGGGGTAGCCTTAGCACAACTTTAAGATCAACTATCCAAAGGTTTTGTTTTGTTGTTTTTTTTTTTATCTGCTTGATATCCAATGGGAGGGAGTTCCAGTCCTGGCACCTTCACCAATTAGCTGTTATTTGCTCCAGTGATTCCAGGCTGTAGAGACCTTGAACAGAGCTGGAGCGCACAGCTCTTTCATGTGTTTTGGTTGTTGCTGAGTAGATCCTATAAAAATATCATTTGATTAGCTATGGTATCCAAATACATATTCACCATAGTCGTGTTGCAGGTGGCTGTTAAGGTGCTGGAGCGGTGCTAGTGAAGGTAGCATGTAAAGGATTTAGCAGGCAGGATTGGGCTGAGTGTTAGCTGCATGTTTTAATATATGATGCAAGCTCAGTTGCTGAGCAAGCAACATACACAGGACTATTGTGAATACGTTTTCCAGTTTGGGGCTCCCTCTTGTGGTCAGTGCTGGCGGTGCAGTTGATATGTTGAATGAAAACCACACACCTGTGGAGGACTGTCAATCCTGTTACTTGCCGGTGCTCAATGGATATCCTGTGTGTTAAGGACATTCTGATACCAGCCCTGCTCACTACCAGATCTCCTCTCCGATAAGTGGTCTTGTGCTTCTGCAAGATTCCTATTTTGTCTGTGTGGAGTTCTTGGTGGAATTGGATCATTCCCTGCTGGGAGTGTCTGTATACTTAGCTCCATGATTCTGCAATGTGTTTTGTCATGCTTGGTATTAATTCAGTCCCTCATGTATATTAGTGTTTTTGGATCCCAGTAACATCTGAGTGCTGATCTAGTGGGGGAGAGGCCGTTTGGCCTCAGGGTTTTTCCATATCAGTCTTGCTGGTATTTATTACGGTTTTTACGGCTGCAGACAGTGCTCCTTCCTATCCTTTTCTATAAAGATAGTTTGGGCCTCACCTTTGCTGAATCTCTTTTTCTAGCTTTCTTTTGTGTGGACTATCTATATCTTTGGGGATTGCGCCGAAGCAGATTAGCTTTCTTATATCTCTATCTGTAAGAATATTTAGTTCTCTGGCTGTGTCGAGACGACTAGGTTATCGTAGGCTCGTCCCACGGTGGTGGTGGTGTCCTTAGACACACTTTGGTCTTGGCTATGGTAGAGAGGTTGGAGTGATTAATTGTGTGGACAGGAGTCTTTTAGACAGGTAACGACTTCAAATAGAATTAATATAGGTAATGAGGGCAGAGTAGGAGGGCTTCTTAAAGAAGAATAACAGGTCTGTAAGAGCCAGAATTCTTGCTGGTTGGTAGGTGATCAAATACTTATTTCATGCAATAAAATGCAAATTAATTATATAAAAAAAATCATACAATGTGGTTTTCTGGATTTTTTTTTGGGGGGGGATTTCGTTAGTTGGTGTATCTACAATAAAAATTACAGACCTCTCCTTTCTTTGTAGGTGGGAAAATTGGCAAAATCGGCAGCTGTATGTTGTATAGTAGATCTTTAGTGTCCGCAATTAGATTTTGGGAGTTACTTTATACACACAAGCAAATGTGATGTGTAAGCTCTGTTCAAGCTTTCAGTTTAGAAGGTGGTATAAGAGGAACTGATTTGTTGGCCTTGAATATTTCTAACAGTTGCTTTTGCAGCGCTGGGGCCCTGTTTCAAATCCCACCAAAGACAACATTTGCAAGGAGTTTGCATGTTCTCCCAGTGTTTGTGTGGGTTTCCTCCGGGTGCTCAGACTTTCTTCCAAAGAAATACTGATGTGCAATTTAGTTTGCGAGCCCCAATGGAGTCGATGATGATGATGCCTGTAAAGCGCAGCAGAATATGATGGCGTTTATATAAGCAATGCGTAATCAAAAATAAATCCCAGTACTTTAAAAACAAGTATTTGACATACTTTTGGAGACAAGCTTGTCATTCTGAAATTATGACTTAGAAACTATGAGCAAAAACCGAAATCATGAGCATAAAGTATACCCTATATTGATGAAACGCACATTGAGATTTTACTAATGAGCAATCTGTTTTGTTCCAGCCAGGTACGATGATTGAATGGGGAAATAACTGGTAAGTTGGATCCTTTTCAGACTGTGAAAGCATCCTAACATTGTTTCTTACTTCTTGTAAATTGTTTCAGTGGTCCTTGAAAACTAGCATAAAAATGTTTACTACTTACATAACCATTTTAACAAATAGCCTTATTTACCATTTAAACATTCTTCAGCATCTTTCCATAAATTTCTGAAAGGAAATGCAAAATTATATGAATACATTGAAAATTTAAATAACACTCAGTTCTCAAACAGGCATGTTCATGAGGCCTCTTTCTCACGTCCGTTCAAAACACACTCGTTGTGGGTGTGTCCGTTTGTGTGTGCGTGTGCTATACGTGTGACATCCACATAGCCCACGGACACCATGAACTTCTATACTTACCTGTCCATGGTGCTGCTGTGTGTGGTGCTGCTTCTAGTTCAAGGTGCAGTGAATATTTAATGAGCGGGAGCAAGTGATGACAGTGCTGGAGATAGCGGTATAGAAGAAGGGAATTTTGTTTACTTACCGTAAATTCCTTTTCTTCTAGCTCCAATTGGGAGACCCAGACAATTGGGTGTATAGGCTATGCCTCCGGAGGCCGCACAAAGTATTACACTAAAAGTGTAAAGCCCCTCCCCTTCTGCCTATACACCCCCCGTGCTCCCACGGGCTCCTCAGTTTTGGTGCAAAAGCAAGAAGGAGGAAAAGAATTATAAACTGGTTTAAAGTAAAATCAATCCGAAGGAATATCGGAGAACTGAAACCATTCAACATGAACAACATGTGTACACACAAAAAAACAGGGGCGGGTGCTGGGTCTCCCAATTGGAGCTAGAAGAAAAGGAATTTACGGTAAGTAAACAAAATTCCCTTCTTCTTTGTCGCTCCATTGGGAGACCCAGACAATTGGGACGTCCAAAAGCAGTCCCTGGGTGGGTAAAATAATACCTTGTAAGAGAGCCGTAAAACGGCCTCTTCCTACAGGTGGGCAACCGCCGCCTGAAGGACTCGTCTACCTAGGCTGGCATCCGCCGAAGCATAGGTATGCACCTGATAGTGTTTCGTGAAAGTGTGCAGGCTCGACCAGGTAGCCGCCTGACACACCTGCTGAGCCGTAGCCTGGTGCCTCAAAGCCCAGGACGCGCCCACGGCTCTGGTAGAATGGGCCTTCAGCCCTGAGGGAACCGGAAGCCCAGCCGAACGGTAGGCTTCGAGAATTGGCTCCTTGATCCACCGAGCCAAGGTTGATTTGGAAGCCTGTGACCATTTAAGCTGGCCAGCGACCAGGACAAAGAGTGCATCCGAGCGGCGCAGGGGCGCCGTACGAGAAATGTAGATTCGGAGTGCTCTCACCAGATCTAACAAGTGCAAATCCTTTTCACATTGGTGAACCGGATGAGGACAAAAAGAAGGTAAGGAGATATCCTGATTGAGATGAAAGGGGGATACCACTTAAGGGAGAAATTCCGGAACCGGACGCAGAACCACCTTGTCCTGGTGAAACACCAGGAAAGGGGCTTTGCATGACAGCGCTGCTAGCTCAGACACTCTCCGAAGTGAAGTGACTGCTACTAGAAAGACCACTTTCTGCGAAAGGCGTGAGAGAGAAATATCTCTCATTGGCTCGAATGGTGGTTTCTGAAGAACCATCAGCACCTTGTTCAGATCCCAGGGTTCTAACGGCCGCTTGTAAGGAGGAACGATGTGACAAACCCCCTGCAGGAACGTGCGTACCTGTGGAAGTCTGGCTAGGCGCTTCTGGAAAAACACAGAGAGCGCTGAGACTTGTCCCTTAAGGGAGCCGAGCGACAAACCCTTTTCCAGTCCAGATTGAAGGAAGGACAGAAAAGTAGGCAAGGCAAAAGGCCAGGGAGAAAAAACCCTGAGCAGAGCACCACGACAGGAACATTTTCCACGTCCTGTGGTAGATCTTGGCGGACGTTGGTTTCCTAGCCTGTCTCATAGTTGCGATGACGTCTTGAGATAACCCTGAAGACGCTAGGATCCAGGACTCAATGGCCACACAGTCAGGTTGAGGGCCGCAGAATTCAGATGGAAAAACGGCCCTTGAGATAGCAAGTCTGGTCGGTCTGGTAGTGCCCACGGTTGGCCGACCGTGAGATGCCACAGATCCGGGTACCACGACCGCCTCGGCCAGTCTGGAGCGACGAGGATGACGCGGCGGCAGTCGGCCCTGATCTTGCGTAACACTCTGGGCAACAGTGCCAACGGAGGAAACACATAAGGGAGCTGAAACTGCGACCAATCCTGAACTAAGGCGTCTGCCGCCAGAGCTCTGGGATCTTGAGACCGTGCCATGAACGTCGGTACCTTGTTGTTGTGCCGGGACGCCATGAGGTCGACGTCCGGCACCCCCCAGCGGCAACAGATCTCCTGAAACACGTCCGGGTGAAGGGACCATTCCCCTGCGTCCATGCCCTGGCGACTGAGATAATCTGCTTCCCAGTTTTCCACGCCTGGGATGTGAACTGCAGAGATGGTGGAGGCCGTGGCTTCCACCCACATCAAAATCCGCCGGACTTCCTGGAAGGCTTGCCGACTGCGTGTGCCGCCTTGGTGGTTGATGTATGCCACCGCTGTGGAATTGTCCGACTGAATTCGGATCTGCTTGCCTTCCAGCCACTGCTGGAACGCTTTCAGGGCAAGATACACTGCCCGTATTTCCAGAACATTGATCTGAAGCGAGGACTCTTGCTGGGTCCACATACCCTGAGCCCTGTGGTGGAGAAAAACCGCTCCCCACCCTGACAGACTCGCGTCCGTCGTGACCACCTCCCAGGATGGGGGTAGGAAGGATTTCCCCTTCGATAATGAAGTGGGAAGAAGCCACCACCGAAGGGAAGCTTTGGTCGCCTGAGAGAGGGAGACGTTCCTGTCGAGGGACGTCGGCTTCCTGTCCCATTTGCGTAGGATGTCCCATTGAAGTGGACGCAGGTGAAACTGCGCGAAAGGGACTGCCTCCATTGCTGCCACCATCTTCCCCAGGAAGTGCATGAGGCGCCTCAAGGGGTGTGACTGGCCTTGAAGGAGAGATTGTACCCCTTTCTGTAGTGACCGCTGCTTGATCAGCGGAAGCTTCACTATCGCTGAGAGGGTATGAAACTCCATGCCAAGGTATGTCGGCGATTGGGCCGGTGTCAGATTTGACTTTGGAAAATTGATGATCCACCCGAAACTCTGGAGAGTCTCCAGGGTAGCGTCGAGGCTGTGTTGGCATGCCTCTTGAGAGGGTGCCTTGATCAACAGATCGTCCAAGTACGGGATCACCGAGTGACCCTGAGAGTGGAGGACCGCTACTACAGTAGCCATAACCTTGGTGAAAACCCGTGGGGCTGTTGCCAAGCCGAACGGCAGTGCCACGAACTGCAGGTGTTCGTTTTCTATGGCGAAGCGCAAGAAGCGCTGGTGCTCTGGAGCAATCGGTACGTGGAGATAAGCATCTTTGATATCGATCGATGCTTGGAAATCTCCTTGGGACATTGAGGCGATGACGGAGCGGAGGGATTCCATCCGGAACCGCCTGGTCTTTACGTGTTTGTTGAGAAGTTTCAGGTCCAGGACAGGACGGAAAGACCCGTCCTTCTTTGGGACCACAAACAAGTTGGAGTAAAAACCGTGGCCCTGTTGCTGAAGAGGAACAGGGACCACCACTCCTTCTGCCTTCAGAGTGCCCAGCGCCTGCAGAAGAGCCTCGGCTCGCTCGGGAGGCGGGGATGACCTGAAGAATCGAGTCGGGGGACGAGAGGTGAACTCTATTTTGTAACCGTGAGACAGAATGTCTCTCACCCAACGGTCTTTTACCCGTGGCAGCCAGGTGTCGCAAAAGCGGGAGAGCCTGCCACCGACCGAGGATGCGGAGTGAGGAGGCCGAAAGTCATGAGGAGGCCGCTTTGGTAGCGGCACCTCTGGTGGCCTTTTTAGGACGTGACTTAGACCGCCATGCGTCAGAGTTCCTTTGATCTTTCTGAGGCCTTGTGGACGAGGAGAATTGGGACCTGCCCGCGCCCCGAAAGGACCGAAACCTCGACTGCCCCCTCCTCTGTTGGGGTATTTTCGGTTTGGGCTGGGGTAAGGATGTATCCTTTCCCTTGGATTGTTTGATGATGTCATCCAAACGCTCGCCAAACAATCGGTCGCCAGAAATTGGCAAACTGGTTAAGCGCTTTTTGGAAGCAGAATCTGCCTTCCATTCCCGTAGCCACAAGGCCCTGCGTAGTACCACCGAATTGGCGGCTGCAACCGCCGTACGGCTCGCAGAGTCCAGGACAGCATTAATAGCGTAAGACGCAAATGCCGACGTCTGAGTGGTTATGGACGCCACCTGTGGCGCGGACGTGCGTGTGGCTGCGTCAATTTGTGCTTGACCTGCTGAGATAGCTTGTAGCGCCCATATGGCTGCGAATGCTGGGGCAAAAGAAGCGCCGATAGCTTCATAGATGGATTTCAACCAGAGCTCCATCTGCCTGTCAGTGGCATCTTTGAGTGACGCCCCATCTTCCACTGCAAGTATGGATCTAGCTGCCAGTCTGGAGATTGGAGGATCCACTTTGGGACACTGAGCCCAACTTTTGACCACGTCAGGGGGAAAGGGATAACGTGTATCCTTAAGGCGCTTAGAAAAACGCTTATCTGGACAAGCATGGTGATTCTGGACTGCCTCTCTGAAATCAGAGTGGTCCAGAAACATACTCTGTGTACGCTTGGGAAACCTGAAACGGAATTTCTCCTGCTGAGAAGCCGACTCCTCCGCCGGAGGAGCTGAGGGAGAAATATCCAGCATTAGATTGATGGACGCAATAAGATCGTTCACTATGGCGTCCCCGTCAGGAGTATCAAGATTGAGAGCGGCCTCAGGATCAGAATCCTGATCAACTGTCTCCGCTTCATCAACCAGAGATTCCCCCCTCTGAGACCCTGCACAATATGATGATGTCGAGGGAAATTCTAAGCGAGCTCGCTTAGTCGGCCTGGGGCTGGGGTCTGTGTCAGAACCCTCAGCCTGGGACCCATGAGATACCCCGGGAGGGCATTGTTGGTCCAACTGAGGTGGGCCAGGGAACAAAGATTCAACAGAGTCCCTGTGCTGAGATACCGGCCTGGACTGCAAGGCTTCTAGTATCTTAGCCATAGTCTCAGAGAGTTTTGCAAACTCCGTCCTCGTCACCTGGACAGTGTCAGCAGGTGGCTCCCCCTGGGCCCCTCTTAGCAGAGGCTCTGGCTGAGTAAGTGCCACAGGGGCCGAACAGTGCACACAATGAGGGTCAGTGGAACCTGCCGGTAGCGGGGTCGTACATGCGGCGCAGGCAGCATAAAAAGCCTGTGTTTTGGCACCCCTGCCTTTCGTGGGCGCCATGCTATTATCTTCCCTGAGCAACACAATAGGGTATATAGCCAGAAATCAACTGTGCACCATACAGTGTAAAATATATATACCATAAACATATAATGTTACACTACTGCACAATGGGGCTAGCACCACAGGTGCTGCTTACCACCCGCTTAAAGCGGTTGTGAGGCCACCAGAGTCCCTGCCTGGGTCTCCCAGACTTTGTCCCCCTCTGCAGCGTCCGAGGAGCTGACAGGAATGGCTGCCGGCGTCCTGAGGAGAGGAGGGAGCCGTGGGCGTGACCCAGAAAGTGCGGGAACTGGTGCCCGCACTGTGCACAGTGAGAGGGGTGGAGTATGCAAAGCATGCTCCAGCCCTCAGTGCTGCTCGTTCTGTGCAGCGTCCCGCCCTTCCCCTGCCTGTCAGGGCTGGGGGTGGGAAGAAAGGAAACTAGGCCGCAAAAAGCCGGGGACTCTAGTAATAAACGCGGCCGCCGTAAAAGCGCGGCCGGCGTGGAAGTCCCCGGCGCACTACAAGTCCCAGCCGCGCCGCGGTGTTTCCATGGCAGCGGCGGTCAGTGCGGCAGTCCCTATACATAAACACACTCAGCAACGCTGAGTGTGTAATGGCACATATTAACCCGGTCAGCGCCGCGGTCCCCGGTGCACTAGCACACCCAGCAAAGCTGGAGTGTTGCTGTGCGCTGTCCCCACAGGGATACAGAGTACCTCCAAGTAGCAGGGCCATGTCCCTGAACGATACCCGGCTCCTATCCAGCAGGCTCCACAGGAGTTGTGGATGAAGCACGGTCTCAGTGCCTGGAGACCGATAGGATCCCACTTCACCCAGAGCCCTGAGGGGGATGGGGAAGGAAAACAGCATGTGGGCTCCAGCCTCCGTACCCGCAATGGATACCTCAACCTTAACCACACCGCCGACAAGAGTGGGGTGAGAAGGGAGCATGCTGGGGGCCCTATATGGGCCCACTTTTCTTCCATCCGACATGGTCAGCAGCAGCTGCTGACTATCTGTGGAGCTGTGCGTGCATGTCTGCCTCCTTCGCACAAAGCAAAAAACTGAGGAGCCCGTGGGAGCACGGGGGGTGTATAGGCAGAAGGGGAGGGGCTTTACACTTTTAGTGTAATACTTTGTGCGGCCTCCGGAGGCATAGCCTATACACCCAATTGTCTGGGTCTCCCAATGGAGCGACAAAGAAAGCATTTTATTTTACAGACACGTGTTTTCTCCGGTATGTGTCACACTGATGTCATATGGAGCACATCAGTGTGCGATCCGTGTGACACCTGTGCTGCCGGAGAAAAACTGACATGTCTACGTGTGGAGCACACTGACATACGTATGCTCCACATGGTCCGTGTCAAAACACGCAGATGTGCATAGACCCATTGATTTGAATGAGCTTACGTGTGCCCGTGTCTCCGCTACGTGTGAAAACGGATGTCACATGGAGCGGAGACGCAGATGTGTAAAGGGGGCCTAATGCACAGTCTGGCCTATCTACACCCCTAACAAGGAACACCCTGGTGTCAATGTGGTGTTTTTTGTTTTTTTTTTTAACATTTTAAGGAGGAATTAGAGGACTGGCACAATACATGGCTTTCAACAATTCTTAAGCATCTTCTTGTATATATCACTTGAGAGTGCACTGGCATAAATGGTTGTATAAGAAGATATCAAATATGCATAATGTTGGATATAATTGAGAAAGCCTTATGTTCCATAAAGCTTTTATATTGGTTATGGCTCACACACTGCATCATTTTTGAAGCTGAATTTTAGAGCACTAAATCTAAATTTCTTTAGCTAAATACCTATTTATTACAACAATCTTGTAAACATAATTAATGTCCCACAATATTCTAATTGAAGCTTGGCTAAAGGGTTTTTTTTTTTCCAGGTTGGCTACATTCATTCCTGTGTTTTTGGGGGGTTTTTTCTCCTTCCCCCAACAAGTGGTCATTAATTAGTGACGTGAACAAAATTTTAAAGGGTATTGTCTGATGCCATCAACCTATTCATGCTGCCTGAATCAAATGCAGTATTAAACTACAGTTCCAAAATCTGTTTTTGTTGCAATTTTGACGATGCAGAATTTCTGCACTTTGATGTACTTGTGGTGGGGTTGTTGGCTTTTTTTTTTTCTGCTTGGTGTGCAATGCTTTTAAATAAAGCTGCCTTGTTTTTGAGGCCTCCTGGTTTTGACGTTCTTGGGTGCGGATAACATGTTTTATTTTGTAGTGTATTTACACTGCATAACACTAAACACATGTGTTTGGGGGTTTTTTGGTTTTTTGTTTTTTTTTTTTTGCCTGAGGATTTTCCGCATCTAATGCAAATCTATAGGTAAATTCCCTACAGAAAGCTTGGCGTACCCACAAAAGAAATTGATGTGCTGTGGATTGCATAAACTCACCGTAGGTGAGTATACAAAGCGTAAAAAAGCACAGCAGGCTTGAGATTTCTATTAATCCCATCCACTTGGCTTTTACTGTAAAATGCTGCATTTTTGACCCAGTGAAAATACGTAGCTTACACAAAAAACACGATAAAAGCTCATTGTGGACACATAGCGTTAATTGAACACAGACTGCTTGATTGAAGCTAGATGTGTTACTCTAATGCTGCAGCGTTTAAAAAAAAATATCTTTTGGGGGGGATGACATGTTAGAACAAGGAGTGTGACCTATCAACATTTTTTTGTGCAACACTAATTTGAGCAATTTTTATTTATTTATTTTTTTTTGTGTGTTTTCATGCCAGTTTCTGTTAGCTACACCAAAATGAGCAGAGCTGGGACACGTCTTGGCAAAGACCACCTGATAAGTTGATCACAAGTCCCAGCCTGAAATAACATTTGTGGCGAGGCTCATGCTTGTGATACTCTTAATTCAAATAGTATCATGCACCTCTTAGTGAATTAGGCTCAGCATATATCTGCAAACCCATCATTAGGACTGGTGTACAAAATGCCATTCTTAATTTGGCCCTATGTGTCTTGCATGACTGGTACAAGGGCGTTCCTGGATTAACTTCTCCCCGCCCTGTTATACTAAACCAAGGAGATCTTCCCTAGATGTGTAAATATCGAGAAACCAGTCAGCCAAAGGGGTCAGTGCAAGGAGGGGGCACTAGGAACCAGCCTCTGACTCCTCGGCACAGACACACGTGGAAAGAAGTTACAATGTACAGTCACAAACCCCCCCCCCCCCCCAAGCCACGTGGCTTTAGCACTCCAGCACATATTGAAAGGGGGAAAATGCTTTTAAGACCCTGTATAAACCTTTTCTGCTGTTGAATATAACCTGGAAATGCATGTTAATACAGTTAAAGGGAGGGCGTGGCCTGGACCTCATGTAGAGAGGAAGCAGCCTGGGTGAGCTCCTGCCTGGATCCTGAATTATCCTGCACACCGGCCTTGCTGACAGGCACTACCGACCCTGGAGGGCTGCAACACAACTTATAACACCCAGGGAAGCGAGCACAGCCAGGATATGCCGACCCGCAGCAGCAATAAAAGGGACAGAGACGCGCAGGAGCGTGCCTCTGAAGAATCCAATATGGCGCCGCCGGCATCCACACCATCCCGAGCTGGAGCAGTGGGAGTAGCAAGCAGGTTGGAGCGGTTTGCCAGAGTGGCCCCTGGCACAGAGCCTACCTGCAACGAGGCACCCGATGGCAGCGCTGAACGGGCCCTGGAGCAGGGAGAAAACATACCCGACAGTGAGACTGTGAGTACCCTGGGCCCTGCATGTTCAGCAGCACAAGGTATGCAGACACAGAGGCCTGCGCTGGCAGAGGGAGGAGGGGGAGATGTGGAGCAAACAACACCTGTTTTCACTGAGGCCATACTGAGAGACATTCTGGCAGCAATTAACTCTTGCAATACCACATTGGCCACTCTAAGCAGCCAGATGGGAACTGTCACCTCAGATATGGCCTGTATTAAACGTGAGCTGCAAGGGGTGACTGTCAGAATTGGGGAGCTGGAGGAAAGAGTGAGTACAACAGAGGATAAATTGCCCCCAATGTCACGAGAGCTGGGAAAGGCCACACAAAATATCTCCACACTGCTAAACAAGGTGGATGATTTGGAAAATCGCTCCCGCAGAAGTAATTTGCGACTGGTCGGGGTCCCAGAGAGGATGGAGGGCAATGACCCACTGAATTTCTTTGAAAAATGGCTTAAAGACACCATGGGAAAAGACATACTATCCTCTTTCTTCACCATTGAAAGGGCGCACAGGGTCCCTGCGCGTGCCCCACAGCCGGGAGCACCCCCACGTCCTATTCTGATTAAACTACTGCACTATAAAGATAGGGACACTATCCTGCGCAGAGCCAGAGATATCAAAGAACTTGCAATTGATGGGAGGAAGATATCAATATTTCCTGATTTCTCCATGGAAGTGCAACGTAAAAGAGCGCAATTTATTGAGATCAAAAAACGACTGCGCAACCTGCAAGTGCCATACTCCATGATGTACCCTGCTAAGCTACGGATTGCTGCGAACGGAGAGACTCATTTTTTTGATACGGCTGGGGCGGCATTGTCTTGGCTGGATATCAATGAGAGATCCCTGAGGAGGAAGAATACCTGAGATTTCCCTTTCTGCCGCCAGGCGTTGTTTTTGTTTGGGACGCTATGCTGGTGAGCTCATTACAGTTAAATTCATCTAGGATCCAGGTTGGGAGACGGCCGGTTCATTGTGGACACCCGCTGCACTAGCGAGTTGTGGACCCCCCCCTCCCTGCATGGACTTGGGGCGTGTTTTTAGCCCTGATTCTCTCTATTTGGGAGAAATGTGTAAGATACACTTGATTTTGAGGGCAGGGGCACTGCGCACTGGTGTGCGGAGCCCTATCTCTCTCCTTGTTTTTTTTGTTTATTGTTGTATGATGCAATCTGTTTGGGAAGTGTGGTGTGCCTCAGTCGTGTCGCTCAACCTAATGTTTTTGAGAATCGGTGGAGAACGCCTCTCTCCTCCAGGTATGAAGTATCCGTCCGGATCATATCTTAGTCTACGCTTATGGCGACATCTTTAAATATTGTAGCGTGGAATGTTAGAGGGCTCGGAGATGCGAACAAAAGATGTGCTATATTCACTCACCTACAGAAACTTTTACCGGCTATTTTATGTCTCTCCGAGACCCACATGGTCAGGGATAATGTTCATTGGCTGAGGAAGGGATGGATCGCGCATGAATATCATTCCACATACTCGACCCATGCACGGGGTGTGAGTGTGTTGGTGCACAGATCCATCCCGTTCTCATGTACCAAATCAGTGATTGACCCGGGGGGCAGATTTGTCTGTTTGCTTTGCACGCTGTATGGTATACAATTTATTCTGGTTGCAATATATATCCCTCCACCATATTCAGTCGAACCGGTAAAAAGGATATTGTCTATTTTAGATTCCCTTCCATCTGTGCTGACGCTTTTGATAGGGGATTTTAATAATTACTTACATCCCTATCTAGATAAGTTACACTCGGGAAACATATCGGAGAACGCCGCCCCGACTTCATTTGCTAGAATGCTAACGGAGCTGGGTTTTGTAGATCTTTGGCGTGCCCAACACCCCACAACCAAACAATTCTCCTGTTACTCTAGCTCCCACCACACCATGTCACGGATAGACCTGGCTATTGGAAACGCACTTATGGCCTCATATACACAAAAGGTGGCCTACCTACCTAGAAGCGTATCTGATCACTCACCATTACATGTTACGCTTGCATGGGGAAACCCAGTCACTCTGCCCAGGCCTATCTGGAAACTTAATCCCTTCTGGATCCAGCTTATTGGGGGATCTTTATATGATAACATTCTGGAATACTTCCATATTAATGAGTGCTCTGCACCGCCACACATAGTTTGGGACTCTATGAAAGCTGTGGTAAGGGGCATATATATTAGAGAAATATGCATACGCAAAAATCAAACCAAATGTTACACCCAGAGTCTGATTCAGGAGGTATCTGATGCGGAGGCTGCGGTGGTGCTCAACCCGACAGTAGAAACTAAAAACACTCTAGAGAAGGCACAGATGTCACTCAAAGAAAATCTCATGTCGGTGGCAGAAAATAAACGCTATTTCCTTAAACAAAATTATTTTATGGCGGGGGAGGGCGTGGGGCACCTACTGGCCACAGTCATTAGAGCACAGGAAGGATCTTCTTATATAAATAGGTTAAAGACGGAATCGGGTGACTTTGTAACAGCAAGCGAGGATATAATAAGAGAAATAAAGAGGTATTATATGCGGCTATACACATCAGACTGTGACCTCACGGAGACTGAGATTGAGCAGTATTTGGATGCTCTCTCTCTTCCTTCACTGAGTGATGTAAACAGGGAATTGCTGGACCGGGACATCTCATTGGAAGAACTGGAGGAAGCGCTTGGCCAGACACAAAATGAAAAAGCTCCGGGAACGGATGGCCTGCCTGGAGAGTTTTATAAAACGTATGCACCCTTACTGCTACCCAAACTACTTAAGGTATTTGAAGAGGCTGAAAGGCAGAGGGTCCTCCCGCCCTCTATGAGGGAAGCCTTAATAGTCTTAATATTAAAACCTGGAAAAGATCCAGAGATCCCGGATTCGTATCGCCCAATCTCTCTCCTACAAACAGACATTAAATTGCTGGCCAAGGTGCTCGCCAATAGGATGTCCCGAGTCATCTCATCTATAGTGCAGAGTGATCAGACAGGATTCATTCCATGCAGAGCCACATCTATGAATCTCAGGAAATTATATTTGGGAATTCAACATAGTTCTGAGGTACCGGGGGAAAGGGCAATTTTGTCATTAGACGCCGCTAAGGCGTTCGATAGCCTTGAATGGGAATATATGTGGGCTGTACTTCGGAAAATGGGCTTTGGACATAGATTCATAAATTGGGTAAAACTGCTATATGACTCACCGGTGGCAAAGGTTAGGGTTAATGGCAGGGTCTCCGAGTCTTTTCCTCTTGGAAGAGGTACTAGACAGGGGTGCCCGCTTTCACCCTTGCTATTCGCGACTGCAGTGGAGCCGTTGGCAGTGGCAATACGGAAATCCAGGGAGGTAGAGGGATTTCGGTGTGGAGCCGTGGAACAAAAGATATCATTATACGCAGATGATCTACTCTTTTATATTTAGACAGGGTACGTTCCTCGATTTTGCCGGCAATGAATATCATTCGGGAATTTGGACAGAGGTCTGGTCTACTAATCAACTGGTCCAAGTCGGCTTTAATGCCGTTGGACCCCCTTCCGGGGGACTTTTCGGACTTACAGATTCCAGTTCCTGTGGTCCGGGAGTTTAAATATCTGGGAGTAATTGTCAGCCCAATCCCGAAGGATTTCCAGGCCCTAAATCTGGAACCCCTGTTACAGCGATTCAGAGCAAAAGTGCATACCTGGTGCCATTTGCCGCTATCAAATGTCAGCAGATCCAATTTAATTAAAATGGTAATGATGCCACAATTACTATACCTTATACATAATTCTCCAGTGTGGATATGTAGGGAATTTTTTGTAAAAATTAATACAATATTCCGGGAACTTATTTGGAAGAAAAAGCAAGCTAGGATTCGACTGGAAGTGCTACAGCGGGGAAAGGAGGAGGGAGGACTGGCGGTACCAAACCCATATATATACTATATAGCCTCCCAGATGCAACATCTGAGGGGTTGGGGCAAAGAAGGAGGGTATGATACCAGTGGTGATATAGTGAGAGAGGGATCAGTATGGAAGTACCCAGGTTGCCGGTTGGATGTGGGACAAAGACAGATAAATGGGGCACGATATCCCACACTGGCTATGATATTCCGGGTGTGGGACAGGGGTAAGTCTCTTTTGGGGATAAACGGACCTACAGAACTCTGGCCACTGTGGCAGAACCCCGACTTGCCAGAAATTAAAAAATTAGTAGGGTTCAGAGGATGGGAGGATAAAGGGATCCATTTAGTGTCACAAGTACTACAAAATAATACTCTTAAAAGCTTTGAACAACTGAGAACGGAGTTTCACCTTCCGCATGTCTTCTTTTATCAGTATTTGCAGCTGAGACACGCACTGGAAAGACAGGGGAGGACAAACCCGGTCACAGTGACACATAATCAAACATTACATAGGCTGCTTACATCTGAGTCCTCTAAGGGTCTTATTTCGGAACTATATAAAAAATTACTACCTGCCCATCTGGAAACACACCCATTGCTTGTTAAAAGCAAATGGGAACGAGACGTCGGTCCCCTGACGGAAGGCCAGTGGTCTGATATATTGGAACAAGTTCCTAAACTGGCGGTATCGGAGTGCCAAAAGCTGTCTCAAATATATCTCATCCACAGGGTATATAAAACTCCCAGTCTACTATTTAAGATGGGACTCAGACCAAACACACAGTGTGTTAGGTGTGGACAGGATGATGCCCATTTGATGCATGTTATGTGGGAGTGTGGACACATTGGTGATTTCTGGAACCAAACCCTGGGACTTATAGGTCAAATATATCATATCACAATACCACCGTCGCCCCGCCTGTGCCTGTTGAGTCTATGGGAAGGAGAAGTGGATCCGGATTCTCCAACAGCCCTGGGAATAGCACGTATCCTGTACCAAGCAAGAAAGCTACTTGCATATCACTGGTTAGACCCTCTACCACCAACATTACCAGAGCTCAAAAACAAATTAAATAACGTCATAAGATTGGAAAGGGGAGTTTATTTAAAAAAAACATTGAAAAAGTTTTACAACATTTGGCGGCCATGGATGGAGGTGCCGGGCCTACCCTCTAGTGCACTGGTTCGGGATGCAATGCTGGACCGGTTACTGTTGTGCCTGCAGTGATGGCATGTGTGAGGAAGGGAATTAAAACTAGTTTTTTCTGTGGCGAAATGGACTTTGAATGAGGAGGTGAGAGAGGACTGGAATGGTTTCATGGATGACTGCATGAAGAGGGAGGAGCAGGAGAGTATAGCAATATGATGTGGAGCGACACGGCTGATGGAGGAGGTGTTCCTGTTAGTCTGAGGCATTATTGCATAATTTAAGTTTTGTTTATTTGTAGAGCCACGAGGTTTGTAGGCTCAAGCTATATAATATAACTATGATTTGAGAACTCTATTATTATATTTACATATATGCAGAGAAAGAACCTGATTTCTAAATCACATGTGTTTATCTGTTTGTTATCAGTTATATGAAAAGTGAAATACTCTCTGTATTGATCCCTAATGATTTAATAAAAAAAGATCTGATTTAAAAAAAAAAAATACAGTTAAAGGGAACCTGTCAGCAGATTTGGGGCCTATAAGCTGCGGCCACCACCATTGGGCTTTTGTATACTAACATGCTGTATATATGAGCTCAGGCTGCTGTGTAAAGCGTAAAAAATACTTAAACGGCCGCTGCAGTGGCGTTGGGCCATATGGGCACCTCCTCTTTTGGCCATCTTCGTCCTCCTTCTGAAGCCTGGGTGCATGACGCGTCCTACGTCATACACACTCGCCGGTCCCGCACAGGTGCACTACAATACTTTTTGATCTGCCCTGCTCAGGGCAGATTAAAGTGCGCCTGCGCAGGACCTCAATTCCGGCGAGTGTGCATCATGCACCCTAGCCTCAGAAGGAGGAGGACAAAGATGGCCGAAAGAGGAGGCACTTGAGAACTGAGACGTCCATCCGACCCAACTCCACCGCAGCGACCGTTTAGGTGAGTATTATAAAGTGATTTACGTTCTACACAGCAGCTTGGGCTCCTCTTATATACAGCATTCTAACATGCTGTACATAAGAGCCCAGTGGTGGTGGCCGCAGGTTATAGGCTCCAAATCTGCTGACAGGTTCCCTTTTAAACTTTTTCAAGCTGATTATGCAGGAAAATACTTCTATTTGAAAAAAAAAAAAAAAAAAAAAAAAGCAAAATATTGTACTTTGTAGCTCTGTAACAGGAAGTTGTAATTAGGAGTAGGTCATGGGAAACACTGCTGCTCTCAGCACTTGTGGAATGGAACATTTCCCTGAATAGTTTGTGTGAGCTTATACTGTGTTTTACTAATTCTGCTGTCAGTTTTTTTGCATCAACAGGCTGTCATTATCTACATAACTTTATATATTGTTTCATTAAGGGCTCATGCTATCAAGCATCGCCAGGAGAATCTGGAAGCCGTGGGAGGATTCTTTTCTCAGATTGGCGAGCTGTATGTAGTGCACCACCTTTGGGGTAAGGATTAAAAACCAAGAACTGGTGTATTTTCAACCATTTAAAAGAAATATCATCCCCAAAAACATTTTTCTTAATCTTTTTTTTTAAACAATGTAACGTGGTTTTTTTTTGTTTTTTTTTTTTTTTTTTTTCTTTTCAAGGGGTAAATAAAAATATGAAAAATTGTGATACATTCAACTTCTAAACAATAGGGGGAGCAGCTGCTAACATTTGGCATGACAACCTAGTGTACTGCTAGCCTAGATTATGACTGCAGTAAATGTGGGCAGGATCTGCTAGTATGTGTTTGATATCACTCCTCTTCACCCCTTCTGGGTATTTACAAAAGTGTTAGGCTGCTTTCACACCTCCGTTTTTTTGCAGTGCGGCTCAATCCGGCTCAAAAACCTATGCAACGGATGCGGCGAAAAAAACGGATCCATTGCATACGTTTTTTTCCATGCGGCCCGTTCGTTTTTTGACGGATCCGGCTTGATACTGAGCATGCGCAGGATGCGTTTTTTGCCGCAGGACATCGCATCCGTTGTCCATTGGCTTGCACTGTAAATTGCGGTTTTTTTCGCCGCACAAAAAAAAAAAAAATAGCCAGGCAACGTTCCATCCGGCCGCCACATGGGCTAAATATGCCGCATCTGGCAAAAACCGGACGCAAGGCCATGCTCCACAATACGGCGCTAATGCAAGTCTATGCAAGAAAAAACGCAACCGGCGGCAAAAAAAAAACCTGTTGCCGTGTTGTGCCGCGCTGCAAAAAACGGATGTGTGAAAGTAGCCTAAGGGAGAATGAAGTTAGTTTTGCGGAGTTGCAAAATTTAACAGCACTACTCCATAGTGGTCACAGCCAGGTTCTGCACATCCACCTCCTCTTCAAATCAAAAGGGGCAGATGTACAGTACCTGGCCATGACCACTATGCAGTTGATAGAGCTGTGATGTGCAGCTCCGCATGCACGCTTGGCACATCAAAAGTCACGGACAACCACTTTAAGGATCACAGTGCAGCACGGCTGTATTAGTGACTACAAAGTGCTACTGACATGTAGACTGAGTCACCAGGACTGATGGCAGCACCAATTTCTCCATCGTTTCATTGGGGGACACAGGACCATGGGTTATGCTGCTGTCACTAGGAGGCTGACACTAAGTAAACAGAAAAAGTTAGCTCCTCCCCAGCAGTATAACCCCTGAGCCAGAGGCGGACTCAATCAGTTTTTTGCTTAGTGTCGTAGGAGGCTGATGTGGGCCGACTGGGCCCTTTTCAGCCACTTGATTTTTTGCGTTTATTTTTTCATTTTTCTCTCGGCGACGCTCGTCGCTCTCATCTGTTGGAATTCTCTCTTTCTGCAGGTATCGTTTCCCTACCTCAGCTCTCGCAGCCCGTGTGGGTACCACTCCCCTGGGTCGCAGAAGCTTGAGTCGTCGGGCCCTCTCCCCCGTCCAATTCCACGGTACCACTCCCAGGTTGGCACGCGGGGTTAATCCTTCCTGGGCACCTCCTATTCACCCTGCGGTATCACCCCAAAGGGTGCAAGGGGCATACAGCAGGGACAGGACCTCGCAGCGCGTCTGGATGATGATGGGGCCCGCAGCGCTGCTCCACTACAGGGGGCTCCCTGCCCCCACCGGCGTCCACCTCCCTGCCTGCCTGCCTGCCTCATTCTTCTGCGGTCCGCAGCCAGTCCTCCGGTGTGCGGAGCACACGGACACAGGTGCAGAGCTCCACGCCTGTACACTGGCAGAGGCAGGTAGGACACCGCCTGGGGCCCCCCCCGCCCCCCCCCCGCCCCAGGCGGTTACAAAATATAGGCCCCGGTCCGGGCCTACTCACCGGGCGCCCCGGCCACGTCCTCATCCAGCGCTGGAATCCACACAGACGGACGGTGCACGGACGTCGCTGCCGCGCCGCCGCCCCCATAGGTAGAACCGCCGGTTTCTTCATTACCCTGCGCTGGCGGCTTCTATTTAGGCTCCGGCCTGGGCCTAGTCACCGGACGCCCCGGGCCGCATCGGGTGACAGAGCGCACGCACTGCCGACATCCGGTCTTCGCAGCTGCGCCGCAGCCACCGTTCGCTGGTAGGGCAGCCGGCCGGTACCTGCCATGCTCCGGCAGCCTTCAAAATCTAGGCCCCGGCTTCGGCCTTGTCCCCGGCGTCCTAGGCCCGCCTCCTGCCCCAGCGCGATTGGCCGCCGGCCGCTCGGTCTCCACCCTCCTCCCAGCCCCAGGCATCACAGGGGGGGGCGGTGGAGGTTTTTCCCGCTCTCCTCGGCCCCCCCCCCCCCCCACCTCCAGCCTCCTCAGCATCCATTTTAAAAAAAAAAAAAAAAAAAAAAAAAAAAAAAAAAGACTTATTATAGCAGTTCCTCTAGTCTGCGGATTGCTGAGGCTTCAGCAACCCTCATATGGGGGAAAAGTAGCCAACATTAGCCACGTTCTCTGAACGGTAGTGGTTGTTTCTGTTTCTTTTGTCATGGGCTCAGTTTATTTCAATATGTAAATGTAGACATATATATATATGTATATTAACTCTTACGAGCTCTTATTCGGGTTCTTGCTTTGCATAATAGGTACAGTTGGTTTAGGGCTGTTCTCTCAGTTGTAAATTACCCCGAACGTTGTCACATTAGCGCTCCCAGCTTCCGCGGGCCCTGGCACTGCACGCCCCGGTATCCCGCACCGGCAGGCGGGTTGGCGCCCTCTCTCAGACCCCGCATCCCCGTGCTGACGTCCCTCGGGTGGGTGCGCATGCGCTGCGTCCCCGGGCCGTTGCTCTACCGTAACCATCCGCAAGACTGGCGCATTCCCCCCGGGGAGTTGGGTCCTGTACTAGGGAACTTTTCCTCTGCCCAAGGCGGACCCGCCAGGTCTCGTCTTCTGCGCCCCCAGGGCTCACCTTACTCCCCAGGTCCAGACTGCCTCTCCTCTGGTAGCCTTTCGACCTCTCGGGGATGGCCCAGGCGTTTCCACCTCTGCTGGACTTCGAGCAGGAGTACCAGGATGTTTGGCGCATGACTAATAGCCGGGTAAGGATGGTGAGTCAAGCCTTAAAGGTACGGACAGTCCTTCTCTACGTGCACGCACCGGGGGAGGTGAGTCCCGTACCAGGGACCTCACCCGCTGCTCGAGGCGTACCCACCAGGTCTCGCCCTCGGCGCCTCCCCCTGGTTTTTCCTTCATTCCCAGGTCCAAAGCTCCCGCTCGTCCAGAAGCCTTCCGACCTCTCTGGTGATGACCCAGACGTACCACCTCTGCTGGATTCCGAGCAAGCGCCGAGGTTCCGCGCATGACGATTAGCCTGGAAGAAACGGTGAGTCAGACCATCAGGCCACGGATAGTTCTCTTCTTCTCTCTGAGCACACAGGTCTCCTTTAGGAATTTTCTAGAGGACCCATGATGTTTTTCAGTGGACATCCAATAGTTCGCAGAGCTACTGCCCCTTCACAGACATCAGCCAGACTGGACGTTACCAGCGGTAGGTCTTGTTATTGTCTTTATTCATTCTCCAAGGGGCTCCGGAGAGAAGGGGCATGCCCCCCTGCGATCGACCCGCCAGGTTGCCTCTTGGCTTATCATCCCTAAGGTGACGTCTCTCAGGGACTCCACGGACTCCCTACACAGAGGACTACATTCCATCTCTGCCGATCAGAACTGGTTGACATCTTCGGTAAGTACCTTCTCATCATAGCCCTGGCACTTACCAGCTTCACGGCCTGAGTCTATAGCAGCAGTGTGACCACCCGTCGAGGCCTCTGCCTCAGGAGCTGGATCGCGGAGGCGACATCTAAAGAGTCGCTGACCTTCCTTCCGCCTTTAGGTGAACGTCCCTTCGGACATAAGTTAGTCCAGTGGACCCCCTAGACTACGTGAGGGAAGTGTACATCTCTCCCTAGGCTACGTGAGGGAAGAGCACATCTCTTCCCAGCATCGGCCCAGACGCTCAGGATCGTCGCCTTCAACGCTCGGCTCCTGTCCGTTCAAGCCGCAACCGTCAGGGCGCCTCTATCTCTCATCGTCATTTCTCGCTACTAGGGCAGCTGCTCCACCGGTTGGAGTCCGTTCAGATCCCGGCCCGGTAGATCATCCCCTTAGGCATGTTTTTCGAGACCGCCATAGGGAAGTTACTCTTCAAGCAGGAGTAGTTTTTCCTTCCCCGCACCAAGTCGGGTTCGGTATGCGAGTCCGCAGCGGCCGGGGGAGGTGATAGCGGTGGTACACTTACCAGGTGTTCATCCTTGCCCTTCCAGAGGTCCCCACTGAAGAACGGAGATAAGTAGCTTCCGTCTGACCCGGGGGATCCGCCTTCCCTTCCTAGTGGACCAGCTTTCGTGTCCGGTCCCTGGGAAGATCCCCTCTCCGTCTCCTCTGGAGAATAGCATCAGCCATTGCCAGTCTCCTATGCTAGGGTGGGCTTGTCCACCTTTCCACAGCACGATCCCGAGGAACACCCCTTATGTGTGGTCTCCCCTTCAGCATTCCAGGATTTCAGATCCATCCGGTTAGACTGGTTACGTTTTCTTCACTGGGGCGAGGTTGTTCCGGTCAGGTTCCAGTCGGACCATGCCACAGTGGTGGCGTGCATCATCCACCAGGGAGGCGCAGGAAGTGGCGTGAAAAAGGAAGAGGTCAAGAAGATCTTGCTCTGGGCCGGATCTCGCGCTCTCTAATCTCAGCAGTTCACATCCCTACCGTGGACGTTTGGACGGCCGTTTTTTCTCAGCAGGAGGGGCCTCGCCTAGGCAGAATGGCTCCTCAACAGGGAAGTCTCCAGCCAGATCTACGACGAAGGAAGACCTCCAGTCGTGGTCCTATTGGCCCCCCGATCCAGCTTTCTAGTCAACGGCACGTCTAGGGTGCCCCCTTTTCTGCGCTAGGTGACGACGCCCTCGCCCGGCTGTGAGGCCGGTTCATTTATTCATTTTTTGGGCATCTGCCTACGGCTTCCCATGATCTCGAGCTTCTCAAGAGGGACCAAGGCAGAGGGTGGCTATGGAGGGGCCCAGGCGAGCATAGTTCACAGAAGTCACTCAATCCACTCGCAGAGGCCCTGTGGCGCTTTCCAGACCGTCCAGTTCTTCCGTGTCGAGTCCTCTCTGCCACCAGGACTTAGAAGCCCTAAGTTTCCCGACCTTAAGAGCGGATCCCGGGTTCTTGCTCGCACAGGCCGGTTGGCAAGAAGGATGCAGACGATGTTGGAGACCGGGGAGCCGGTTCCCTCGAAAAGGTATTACCACACGTGTGGAGTTCCTCCGGGGTGTAAAGAGCACATCTTCTTTCCTCTCTCTCTCGCTCCTTTCCTGCACTACTGCCATGCTGACAGTCAGATCTGGATGCGGCCTTCTAGCGCGTCCCTCTAGGGGCCTGGTGTCGACGCGGTCATTTCAGTTCAGAGGCTTATCACTTCTCGTCCCACGACCAAGGTGTTTCACGCAGAGAAGCGTCCATCTGGCTCGGCGGCATCGCCGTCCACTAGTAACGTGGGACCTTAATCTAGCGATGGGTTCACCTCACGGCTCTCGGTTTGAGCTTTTCCGAGGGCTTCTTACTCCCACATGTTTGGATAGGTGGGCTCCTCGTGGCCGTCTCCTTGTCTCAAGGGGCATCAGGGCGGACAGCTCTCTCTTGTTGCCTTTGTCCCCCCCCCCTTTTTTTCCAGGTCCTCCAGTAGGGCAAGGGGGGTGCTCCGGCCACTACCTTCCCTTCGGTCCAAGGCAGCCCGCCTTCCTTCCAGATAAAGTGTTTGGGGTTTCGGGTTCGGTTCTAGTACCTTCTCTCAGCCTGAAAAGAGCCTAGTTCGTTCCTGAACGGGTACGAGCCCTCAGTAGGTTGTGCCCTCAGGACCGCACTTTTCGGTCTACTCCGACAGTCAGTTCATCTTTCAGGACAGTTCATCTTTTCATCCGGTCCCAGGAGGCGCTTGCCAGCGCCCAGGGCTAAGATTTCCATAGGGATCCTTCCGTCATAGGTGAAGCCTATCGCATGGAAAACGGACCTACGCCGTTTTTTTTTCTACCGTCCAAGGAGAGTCTCTTGGATGATTGGACTACAGACGTTGACGGACCGAGGTCTGCCGGTCCTCCTCCTGGTCTAGTAGGCAGTCCTTTACTAGTTCCTATCAGGTCACACCCAAGCTTTGGCAGTGGCCAGTCTTGCCGTTATCTTCGCGGGCGGCAGTAGCACACCTGTAACAAGGTAGGTAATTGTAGGTCTGGGTCAAGCCCGACAGGAGGTAGCGGTTTCCTACCGATCTCCGGTGATGGTTCTCTTCCCACCCAGGGACTGCTTTTGGACATCCCATGGTCCTGTGTCCCCCAATGAAACGATGGAGAAAGATAGATTTTTGTGTACTCACCGTAAAATCTCTTTCTCTGAGTCTTCATTGGGGGACACAGCACCCACCCTGCTTGTGTTTTTTGGGTTACATTTTACCGGTCTGTTGCCTCAGTGGCCATATTCCCAGGCCATTGGTCGCACGTCTATTTGGTTATAGTTTTTTCCTTGTCTTATTCAGGATTGTTTGGTTCTCCTCCTACTGCTTGTGCACTAAACTGATTGAGTCCGCCTCTGGCTCAGGGGTTATACTGCTGGGGAGGAGCTAACTTTTTCTGTTTACTTAGTGTCAGCCTCCTAGTGACAGCAGCATAACCCATGGTCTTGTGTCCCCCAATGAAGACTCAGAGAAAGAGATTTTACGGTGAGTACACAAAAATCTATCTTTTGTTAATTGGTGTTGCATTGCTCACTCTATCACACATGATAGAATTATATACACTGCTTCATGGACTAAGTGCAAAGTGGAAAAAAATTCCTAGAAAGGAAGCGCCAGGTGGCGCTTTTCTGGGTGCAGTATTTGTGATCACAAGGAGTGCTTGAATGGTAATACTCACCTTTTGGGGTAAAATGGATCGAGCATGTAATCCGGGGAATCTGTCTGTCTGGTGGCATCTGGTCGGCCCACTGAATCGGAGACCTTCTCTGGGCTCTGAGCATAATCAACAAAAGGAGAAAGGCGGTCCTCGCACAATCTGGTGGCTTAGACGTATTATGAACCTGATGAAGGCAGAGACTTCCAAAACACGTTGTACAGCAAGCGATTGTTTTTAAATTTTTTTTTTTTTACATTTTTAATAAAGACAAGATCAGTATAAGTGGATTTAGTAATTTCGTACCTATGCATCTAAGCCACTGGATTGTGTGCGGACCACCCTTCTCCTTTTCTCTTCATGGACTGTAAGAGTATGTGCACATGATCAGTGTCTGCAGCCTTTTGGATACAGCATGGCTTTTGCTGTGTTTTTACATTACAAGCTCAATGGATGGAATTTATAGAAATCCCATGCCCACTGTGCTCCTTTTTTATGCAGTGTAAACTGACATGCGGCGCTGCCTCCCAAACCACAACATGTCAATTTATGCTTGTAGAGAAGAAAGAGAACAGTGCCTTCTGGCTGTGGACAGGAGCTGCAGGAATCCTGGGCGCTTCTTGTGAAAGCGCCAGAATAGCAAAATCATATCTGTACAATGCACAGATGACATTACACCAGGCCGGTGAATCAAACGCCGCACCACGGAACCTGGCAGATCAGGAAATTCATGCAGCTCCTGTCCATGGCCAGAGAGGACTGACGTGGTGAACTAGAGTTGCGTAATGTGATCCATTTATATCTAGTATATAGAAAATTATTATAATTATATTTTTCTTCATATTCCTGGAGAACCCTTTACATTTTCTAATGTCTCCTTATTTGTCAGCTCCTTTTTCTTATACAAAGCGCCAAATCCCCTGTATAAACAAATTTTGCTAAATTCTGGCTCTGTATGACAATCACTAGTGTACTATTCATGTTCTACAATAAGATGGTATGCAGGGAGCTTGCAGCCCATAAATACACCAGACTGCTGCCACACCACGCTAATACTTTATGGCAAGGGATAATATGTCTGTTTGAAGCAACAGAGGAAAAACAAACTCATCCCCTGACGAAGGTACGCCGAAACACGTGTAGGGTCGGAGGTTGCCTACACACAGTCTTGTTGATGGCCTCAGGTATATCCATCTCCATTTAATCTTGCTGCCATATGGGTGCATGGTAATATTAATACTATATTTTACTACTCTATGATGGATTTCACCTCCAGTGGTATGTGTAGTGTGATTCTGCAGGTGGACGTTTGCTGACACCTATCACCATGACTGATCTTTATAGTGCACTTTAGTATTGACCATTCTTATAGCACTTCTGTGCATCTCCCATATTGGTCTATTATATGCACTTTATTACTTGCAAATTTTGCACAGATATTCATGGTGATTTTGGTCTTTGCTTATGCGCATCTGTAGCTATTTCCCCATCCTGCCATCTGGTGGCCTTATATATGAAACTGCACTTCTTTGCACTTTATTGAAGTTATATTGCAATATCATTGCCATATTAGTACTGTGTTTTAGGCCCCTCTCTCTTTTTTTTTTTTCTTCACCATTTCCTTGCTGATCTATTTTGTATGTTTTTAATACATTATCAATAAAGAGATGTTTTTATTTTATTACTACTGATGTTGGCTATTTTCTATGAATTGGTTTATGTATCTATATTATAGCCTTTCTTATGAATTTGAGGAGTATTTAATCCTTTTGGTGATAATTTAACACCAACCTCCCTTTGGCATTAATCGGTGTATCCTGCAATGTTGGTGGAGGGGTCGCATACACCTGCTGTTTGATGTGACCTCACAGAAAGAAGTCCAGTGGGGTCAGGTCAGGTGAGCGTGGAGGCCACTCCACGCAGCCACCATACCAAATGACTTGTAGGAAGGTCTCCATGAAATATCGCTTCACGTCTGCAGCCTTGTGAGTTTTACACGTTCTAATCATAGCATTTCTGTATGCAAGGTGTCGATTCTTATTGAATTGATGATGCCCTACAACTTTGTATTTCACTTTTTTTTTTCTCTATCTCGTTCCGTTTGAGATAAAAATGCTACCTCCGTTGTTTTCCACCTGGTGGCGCTATAGGTGGTTTCATTGCGTAGCGCATGGCTACTTTACTATACCTAGACACCACTTCTATGCCTATAGCTGTCTCCGTTCTCAAATTAATGGCGGTGGACACACTGTAGGTGCTGCCTGGATAATTCCATTAATTTGAGACTGGTTTGGAGAGGTGGTGTGATCTGTACTTACTGGTAGTTGTAGTACTTCATTGCTGTGAGAGATTATGGTTTTAGGAATAGCCTAGGATCCCCCTAGCAAGAGGGACAGTATAGGAGCCTCCTGTCCCCAGTTATTTATCTATTGTTTATTTCTTTTCTTTTTTTTTTCTTTTGTCTTTGAGGGTTTAATTTTTTGTTGGTCAAGTGGTACGTTTGAATTTATTTATTTTACTCCGTTATGTATCACAGCACTTTACAGACTTAATCGCTGTCCCCATTGGGGCTCACAATTTATATTCCCTATCAGTATATCTGTGGAGTGTGGGAGTAAATCTCAGATCCCAGAGCAAACCCCTACAAACACAGGGAGAACATACAAACTTTTAGCAGATGTTGTCCTTTGTGAATTTTGAACCCAGGACCCCAGCGTTTCAACAGACCCCTTGCAGTCATAGCAACCCATCGGCGCCATGCAAGCTCATCTCAGGGCTACTGATGGTCCGCATGGAATGATATGCCGATGCCCTGTTAAAGGAACTGTCAAAGTTTGTCAACTGAATTTAATAGGTTAAATATCGCGACCACGCAGTTGACAGAGCTGTGATGTGCAAACAATCATTACCTGTCTGGTATGGGGCTGAGTCACCCTATTGGCCTGCTTCGTACACCTGCTACTGACTTGTGCCGTATATGTATGGCGAATGTTGGTAAGGTGTTAAACAATAGGTAGTTTTCTGATTTCTTCAGCGCTCTATTGGGAGACCCAGACGATTGGGGTATAGCTACTGCCCTCTGGAGGCCACACAAAGCACTACATCAAAAGTGCAAGGCCCCTCCTCCTCTGGCTATACCCCCCCCGTGGTATCACGGGTTCTCCAGTTTTAGCTTTGTGTGCGAAGGAGGTCAGACATCCACGCATAGCTCCACAGATTTTAGTCAGCAGTAGCTGCTGACTATGTCGGATGGAAGAAAAGAGGACACATATAGTGTCCCCAGCATGCTCCCTTCTCACCCCTGGATGGTGTTGTAAGGTTGAGGTACCTATTGCTGGTACAGGGCTGGAGCCTGACATGCTGCTTTCCTTCCACATCCCCCTGAGAGGCTCTGTGGAAGTGGGATCCTGCCGGCCTCAAAGCTCTGACGCCGGGCTCCATCCACAGACCCATTTGAACCTGTTGGATACGGAGCTGGAGTACCGTTCAGGGACAGGCCCTGCATCATACAGGTACTCTGTGTCCCCGTACACACAGGCACAGCACACTCCAGGCTTGCTGGGTGTGCTAGTGCGCCGGGGACAGTAATGGGTTACAGTCACTGCAGCTTTGCTGAGTGACTTTGTGTTTTGGGAACTACCGCGCCGGACGCTCCGGGAGCGGCGGCGCGGCTGGGACTTGTAGTTCGCCGGGGACTGGGCGCCGACCGCGCTTTTACGGCGGCGGCGCTTATAAATACAGTCCCCGGCTTCTGCGGCCTAGGGCCGCTTCGTTCCCGCCCCCTCCCTGTCACTCAGGGAAGGGGACAGGCGCTGAGCAATCAGCAGCGCCGAGGGCTGGAGCCTTTTTACATGCTCCAGCCCTCTCACTGCACACTGTCGGGCGCCGGATTCCCGCTCTGCCTTGGGGGCACGCCCACGGCCCGCCCCTCCTCACATGAGCTGGGGAAGAAGCCGGCAGCCATTACTGAAGTCCGAGCTCGGATTTTCAGCAACCAGGCAGGACGGTGGCGATCATACACCCGCTGATAGGCGGGCGGTAAGCGGCACACATAGTGCTGAACACAGATAAATGCAGTGTGTACATGTGTTGTTTTTAACTGCACAGGTCGCTATATGCCCGCTTGGGGAGCGACACATTAGCAGCAGGAAAGCAGGTGTGCTAAGGCACAGGCTTTCTAGGCTACTTGTATCGCAGACTGAGATGCTCATTTGTGTTTTTGTGTTGTACATTCCACTGTACAGTCGCTAGTCTTAGCTATATTCTCCTGGAAGGGCTAGACTACAGCAGCAGAAAACCAAGGGTGCTGGGGCACAGGTTTTTTTCTATGCTGCTTGTATTGCATGGGCTGCAGTGTGCATTTGTACTGGTGCTTGTATGCTATACATTGCACTGTATGGTCACTCTTCTGGGCCATATTCCCCTAGATGACTAGTCTACAGCAGCAGTAGAGCTGGGGTGCCACGGCACAGGCTTCTACGCTGCTTGTATTGCATGTGCTGCAGTGGTCATTTGTACTTGTGCTGGTATGCTATACATTGCACTGTACGGTCGCCATTCTTGGCGCTATAATCCTAGATGGCTAGTCGGCAGCAGCATATAAGCAACACAGGCTTTCAATGCTGTTTTTACTGCATGTGATACTGTTCCACGGCACTGACCCCCATTGTCTGCAATGCTCTCCTGTAGCACTTGGTCAGCCGGGGTCTCTCCTAGACGTGGCCAAAGGAACCACCTGTCAACCCTGTCCAAGGACAGGGACAGAGTTGCAGTTTTGGCTGATATATTGTCATCAGACAGGCCATGCGCAATCTGGTTCATTGCTCCCTGGCCACCCTCATTTGGAATAAAATCGGTGCTCCGGGGGGGTCCCAGGAGGACTCTCTGTATGGTGAGGCAGACGTAGCTCATCAGGACTTTGATCCTGACATCTCAATCCGGATACACCGGATGGTGACGCCATAAGGAATGATCCTATAGCGTCCATCAATGGAATGTTGGATCTTTCTCCCTCAGCTCCCCCAGCGGAGGAGTCAGCTTCACAGCAGGAGAAGTCCCATTCCAGTAGCTCAAACGTATATTGAGTATTTTTCTGGCCACGCTGAATTCAGAGAAGCAGTCCAGGAACACCACGCTTACCAGATAAGCGTTTTCTCCAAACGTATTAAGGATACACGTTATCCCCTTCCCCCTGACGTGGTCAAGCGCTGGACCCAGGGTCCAAAGGTGGATTCTCCAATCTCCAGGCTTGCGGCTAAAGCCATAGTTGCAGTGGAGATGGGGCTTCACTTAAAGATGCCATTGACTGACAGATGGACTCTGATGAAATCTGTCTATGAGGCTATCGGCGTGTCGGTTGCTCCGGCATTCACAGCCGTAGGGGCACCCTAAGCTTTCAGCTGTTCTTGACGCAGCTGGTCTTGAGCATATGTACATCTATGCCGCAGGGGCGTCCGTAACCTCGCAATGTCTGCATTGCGACTTACCCTATTGATGCTGTCCTGGAACGACAGTCGAGGTTTCGGTCCTTCCCAAGCTCGGGCAGGTCCCACTTGTCCTCGTCCAAAAGGGCTGAAAAGCCTCAGAGGGGCTCAGCTTCCGGCCGGGCTCAATCACGCCCAAGGAAGGCAGCCGGAGGAACCGCTACCAAGGCGGTCTCCTCATGACTCTCAGCTCTCTCATCTCTCCGCATCCACGGTTGATGGCAGACTCGCTCGCCTTTGGCGACATTTAGCTGCCACAGGTCACAGACCGGTGGGTGAGGGACATTGTGCCCACGTGCACAGGACAGAGTTCGGTTCTCGTCCTCCGACTCGATTCTTCAGACCGTCCCCACCTCCCCACCGAGCCGATGCTCTTCTGCAGGCAGAAGGAGTGGTAATCCCTGTTCCTCTTCAGGAACAAGACACGGTTTTTCTCCAATCTGGTTGTGGTGCCAAAAAAGGATGGCTCTTTCCGTTCCGTTCTGGACCTAAAACTGCTCAACAAGCACGTGGAGGCCAGGCGGTTCCGGATGAAACCCTCCGCTCCGCCATTGCCTCAATGTCTCAAGGAAATTTCCTAGCATCAATAGACATCAAAGATGCTTATATCCACGTGCCGATTGCTACAGAGCACCAATGTTTTTCTACGTTTCGTGATAGGTGACGACCATCTTCAGTGCGTAGCTCTGCCATTCGGTCTGGCGACAGCCCCACGGGTGTTCACCAAGGTCATGGCGGCAGGGGTAGCAGTCTTGCACTCACAGGGACACTCTGTGATCCCTTACTTGGATGATCTACTTGGCAAGGCACCCTCTCAAGAGGCATGCCAACTCAGCCTGAATGTTGCGCTGGAGACTCTCCAGACGTTTGGGTGGCTCATCAACTTCTCAAAGCCAAACCTGTCACCGACCCAATCACTAACGTATCTTGGCAGGATTTTCATACCCTCTCAGCGCTAGTGAAGCTTCCGCTGGACAAGCAGCGGTCACTACAGACTGGGGTGCAGACTCTCCTTCAAGGTCAGTCGCACTCCTTAAGACGCCTCATGCACTTCCTCGGGAAGATGAGCAATGGAGGCGGTTCCGTTTACGCAGTTTCATCTGCGTCCACTTCAATGGGACATTCTCCGCCAATGGGACGGGAAGTCAACATCCCTGAACAGGAAAGTATCCCTTTCACAGACGGCCAAGGACTCTCTGTAATGGTGGCTTCTTCCCACCTCATTATCACAGGGAAGATCCTTCCTACCACCGTCTTGGGCGGTGGTCACGACAGATGCGAGTCTGTTAGGGTGGGGAGCAGTTTTTTCTCCACCACAGGGCTCAGGGTACGTGGACTCAGCAGGAGTCCACCCTTCAGATCAATGTTCTGGAAATCAGAGCAGTGTATCTTGCCCTTATAGCCTTCCAGCAGTGGCTGGAAGGAAGGCAGATCCGAATTCAGTCGGACAACTCCACAGCGGTGGCATACGTCAACCACCAAGGGGGGACACGCAGTCGGCAAGCCTTCCAGGAAGTCCGGCGGATTCTGATGTGGGTGGACGCCACGGCCT
This sequence comes from Anomaloglossus baeobatrachus, assembly GCF_048569485.1. Classification (NCBI taxonomy): domain Eukaryota; kingdom Metazoa; phylum Chordata; class Amphibia; order Anura; family Aromobatidae; genus Anomaloglossus; species Anomaloglossus baeobatrachus. The sequence continues at coordinate 658,359,462 of NC_134353.1, forward strand.
CCACCATATCCGCAGTTCACATCCCCGGCGTAGAAAATTGGGAAGCAGACTTCCTCAGTGGCCAGGGCATGGACGCAGGGGAATGGTCCCTTCACCCGGACGTGTTTCAGGAAATCTGTCGCCGATGGAGAAGGCCGGACGTCGACCTAATGGCGTCCCGGCACAACAACAAGGTCCCAACCTTCATGGCACGGTCTCGCGATCAAAGAGCTCTGGCGGCAGACGCCTTAGTGCAAGATTGGTCGCAGTTCCGGCTCCCTTATGTGTTTCCACCTCTGGCACTCTTGCCCAGAGTGCTACGCAAGATCAGATCCGATTGTAGCCGCGTCATACTCGTCGCCCCAGACTGGCCGAGGAGGGCGTGGTATCCGGATCTGTGGCATCTCACGGTCGGCCAACCGTGGGCACTACCAGACCGACCAGACTTACTGTTCCAAGGGCCGTTTTTCCATCGGAATTCTGCGGCCCTGAACCTGACTGTGTGGCCATTGAGTCCTGGATCCTAGCGTCTTCAGGATTATCCCAAGGGGTCGTTGCCACCATGAGACAGGCTAGGAAGCCCACGTCTGCTAAGATCTACCACAGAACGTGGAGGATATTCTTATCCTGGTGCTCTGCTCAGGGAGTGTCTCCCTGGCCATTTGCATTGCCTACCTTTCTATCTTTCCTGCAATCTGGGTTAGAAAAAAGGTTTGTCGCTCGGCCCCCTTAAAGGTCAGGTCTCGGTGCTATCCGTCTTTTTTCAGAGGCGTTTGGCGCGCCTTCCTAAGGTGCGCACGTTCCTACAGGGGGTTTGCCATATCGTACCCCCGTACAAGCGGCCGTTAGATCCATGGGATCTGAACAGGGTACTAGTTGTCCTCCAGAAGCCGCCCTTCGAGCTTCTGAGGGAGGTTTCACTTTCTAGACTATCACAGAAAGTGGCTTTTCTGGTAGCGATCACATCTCTTCGGAGAGTGTCTGAGCTGGCAGCGCTGTCATCCAAGGCTCCCTTCCTGGTCTTCCACCAGGACAAGGTAGTGCTGCGCCCCATTCAGGAGTTTCTCCCGAAGGTGGTATCCTTTTTTCATCTTAATCAGGATATCTCTTTGCCTTCGTTTTGTCCTCATGCAGTTCATCGGTATGAGAAGGATTTACTTTTGTTAGATCTGGTGAGAGCACTCAGAATCTACATTTCCCGCACGGCGCCCTTGCGCCGTTCGGATGCACTCTTTGTCCTTGTCGCTGGTAAGCCCAAAGGGTCGCAGGCTTCTAAGGTCACCCTGGCTCGATGGATCAAAGAACCAATTCTTGAAGCCTACCGTTCTGCTGAGCTTCCGGTTCCATCAAGGCTGAAGGCCCATCCTACCAGAGCCGTGGGTGCGTCCTGGGCATTGCGACACCAGGCTTCGGATCAACAAGTGTGCCAGGCAGCCACCTGGTCCAGCCTGCACACTTGCACCAAGCATTATCAGGTGCATACCTATGCTTCGGCGGATGCCAGCTTAGGTGGAAGAGTCCTGCAGGAGGCAGTGACACCCCCGTAGGGGAGGGCTGTTTTTGCAGCTCTAACATGAGGTATTTCTTTACCCACCCAGGGACAGCTTTTGGACGTCCCAATCGTCTGGGTCTCCCAATAGAGCGCTGAAGAAGAAGGGAATTTTGTTACTTACCGTAAATTCCTTTTCTTCTAGCTCTTATTGGGAGACCCAGCACCCGCCCTGTTGTCCTTCGGGATGTTTTTTTGTTGATTGCGGGTACACATGTTGTTCATGTTGAACGGTTTTTCAGTTCTCCGATGTTATTCGGAGTTAATTTGTTTAAACCAGTTATTGGCTTCCTCCTTCTTGCTTTGGCACTAAAACTGGAGAACCCGTGATACCACGGGGGGGGTATAGCCAGAGGAGGAGGGGCCTTGCACTTTTGATGTAGTGCTTTGTGTGGCCTCCAGAGGGCAGTAGCTATACCCCAATCGTCTGGGTCTCCCAATAAGAGCTAGAAGAAAAGGAATTTACGGTAAGTAACAAAATTCCCTTCTTTATTGCTTCCTTTTTAACCCTTTCTAGCAAATGGATGTAACTATACCAACAGATTTGCCTCATAAGTGGTAACCTCTTGCAATCAATCATACAGTTTTTTCCCGCTGGATGAGATGGGCATAATCTCCTTGGACATAGCTGAACTCCTGCTACTTATGCTGCAACTAAACATATTATTTTGGCAACCAGAGGCTTGAAAAAGACCTGCAGGTCTGCCATATTGCTCGGCCTATCAGAACCCAAGGGGTTAAAAGCACTCCTTGTCAGGAAACAGGATCAATCCTAATCTAAAAATAGGTCAAACAAACTATAATATTTCATTGAGCCAATATAGGTATGTTTACCTAGTATGATAGCAAGGATTAACGGCAGAGAAAGTGGTCAATAAATCAAGAGCACTTTGTTTTATTGGTGCCTTCAGTGTGAAACCCCAGTGTAATTAGTGACAGTCTAACCACATGATTATTGTACATCATTAATCCAGTGGTGGTTTACAAGTTATTGGAGCACGAAAACCATGTGTGGTAACAGCCCATGCATAATTTATGGAATGACTTCTCTGCCATTGACCTTTTATCTTACTGTTGTGACAAACAAATACCCAGTGCAAGGCGCTTGTTTAAACCTCCTGTGGCAAATTGGCTTCCTTAATCATTTGTGTCTGATGGCGGTTAGAAGAACTCCCGACTGCTAATTCTTGTACTGAAGCTGTGGCACACGTATTTACTCCTCTCATTCATGGAATCATAGAATATTGCTATATATTAGAGTTGGAATGGACCTCCTGAGTCATCTAGTCCAACCGCCTGCTCAAAGCAGGATTCACTAAATCATCCCAGACAGATGTCCGTCCAACCTCTTTTTAAAGACTTCCATTATAAGAGAACTCGCAACCTCTCGTGGCAGCCTGTTCCACTCATTGATCACTCTCACTGTCAGTTTTTTTTATAATATCTATTCTATTTCTCCTCCCGATCACTTTCATCCCATTGCTTCTAGTCTTTCCTTGTGAAAATGAGAATAAAACTGATCCCTCTACAGTGTGACAGCCTTTAAGATATTTGTAGACAGCTATTAGGTCTCCTCTCAGACTTCTCTTTTGCAAGGTAAACAATCCTAAATCCTGTAACCGTTCCTCATAGGACATGGTTTGCAGACCAGTCACCAATCTGGTCACTCTTCTCTGAACTTGCTCCAGTTTGTTGATGTCTTTTTTAAAATGTGGTGCCCAGAACAGGACACAATATTCCAGATGAGGTCTGACCAAAGAGGAGTAAAGGGGGATAATGACTTCACGTGATCTAGACTGTATGCTTCTGTTAATACATCCTAGAGTGGTGTTTGCCTTTTTTGCTGCTGCATCACACTGTTGACTCATGTTCAGTCTGTGATCTATTAGTATACCTAAGGGGTACTTTGCACACTACGACATCGCAAGCCAATGCTTGCGATGCTGAGCGCGATAGTCCCCGCCCCCGTCGCAGCTGCGTTCTTTTGTGATAGCTGCCATAGCGAACATTATTGCTACAGCAGCTTCACATGGACTTACCTGTCCTGCGACGTCGCTCTGGCCAGCGACCCGCCTCCTTCCTAAGGGGGCGGGTTTTGTGGCGTTACAGCGACGGCAGGCGGCCAATAGAAGCGGAGGGGCGGAGATGAGCGGGACGTAAACATCCCGCCCACCTCCTTCCTTCCGCATAGCCGGCGTGAGCCGCAGGATGCAGGTAGATGTTCCTCGCTCCTGCGGCTTCACATACAGCTATGTGTGCTGCCACAGGAACGAGGAACAACATCGTAACATCGGTCCTTCCGAAATTATAGAAATGACCGACGCTACACCGATGATACGATTCTGACGCTTTTGCGCTTGTTAATCGTATCAAAAACGATTTACACACTCCGATATCGACAGCGACGCCGGATGTGCGTCACTTTCGATTTGACCCCACCGACCTCGCACCTGCGATAGGGGTACTTTGCACACTACGATAAGTCTTTTTCACACATGCTGTTGGATAGCTCTATTCCTCCCATGCTGTATATGCTCTTTTCATTATTCCTATTAGTATTGAAAGAAAACCTGGTCAGGATGATGATGCTGGAAGGGAGAATAAATTAATAAAGCGCTTTTGGACGCTGCTTTAGGAAAAACTCCTCCGTTATCGAATTGCTTTTCAGATTGCACAGCATAATAGCCAAAATTGGTTTAAAATTTGAAAAGGGTTTAAAACCCCCCCCCCAAAAAAACAACCTTTTACTGTGCATAAGTTTTAGGCAGGTGTGGAAGACCTGAAAGTCTTACTAGTTACCGGAAAGTAAGAATGCTTTCAAAAATAGAAGGATCACTAGTTTTTCATTTTGTTAATTGATAACTATAAAGTTAAAGTTAATTAACAAAAGAGAAATCTAAATCACATCAATGTTTGTTGTGACCATAACTTTGCCTTTAACACCGCATCAGTTCCTCTAAATACAGTTGCTGAAAGCCAGTTTTACAAAACAGGTGGTGATCATAATTTTCATATGTAGGATGAAAGTAGTTAACTGAAATAGAAACAGCTGTGTGGGAGGCTTAAAGGCAATTTATAACCAGGTTTTTGCTACCTATACAGAGAACAGTATAATTTGAAGGTCGAGATCCTGATCCTTTTTAGGCTGCTTGTTTAATTTTTCGATCTCCTGCTAAGTGATTTTGTCATTAGAAGAGTAGTAAATCTGATGCCATGTAATATTCTATATTCAGGAGTTCTGTATAACTCAACCTCCACCACTGATCAACAACTTTCTGACTATGCGCTGTGTGCACAAAAAGCTGTCAATCAGTTGTGCAGAGGTCCGCATTCAGAGGACTAGTAGATCTGCAGCAAATAGAAGTTATTTTATCAAAATGAGAGACCTAGAGTGATATTTTTATGAAATATTATCTGCTCCTTTTTCGATGGGATAGCAAAAACCTGGTGACGGATTCCATCTAAAACTGAGCCAAATGCTGCTACAAAGGTGAAATTATGGAAAAGTTTCATATCGCAGATTATTATATATCATGGCAAGACTGGGCAGCAATACACAAGGTAGTTCTACTGCATGAGCAAAAGTCCCTCACAGGTAAAGATTTCAAAGTATATAGTTAATCAACAAAATTGTCCTTTACATATAGTTAGTGCACACACGGCAACATAAACTAGCCCAACAAATGCCCAAAGGAATACCATCCCATGGACAATAAATGCGATTGCACTATAAATGTTTAATCAAATGTGAATTTATTATGAAGAATTATAAAACATCAAAAAAAGGTGGAAAACCGGGAGCCACCAAGAGGGACATGAACCAAAATGCTGAAGCTGATATGTATAATCTTAATAATTAAACAGCTAGGTATTATGATACGTTATAATTGTTCAGTTGGTACCGTATTTGTGTGTGTATATAGATAGATCTCTCTCTCTCTCTATATATCTCTATCACATATAATGTTAATAAGGTCAATTGTCCGTATCCATTCATTTATAGACAGAATTTAATGTGTATATAGCAATTAAAAATTGCACTCAATAGGCTACAGAAAATGTAATCCTTAAAACCACAATCGCATATTTTATTTACCATGTTCACTAGATGATAAAACTGATGTGTGGGTGTGGTGGCTCAGGTCGGTACGAGTTTGTAGACACCAAACATGTAGAAGTTTACTTTTATCTAAGGGGTTAAAAAAAAAATTCACAATTTTGTCCCAAAACCGTGGTGAACGTTTTGCTCCATTTTCCAAAACTCTTAGCGTTCTCATTTTTGGGATCTATGGCTTAGTGATGCCTTATTTATTTGCATCTTGAGCTGACATGTTTAATGGTATCATTTTTGTGCAGATGGTACGTTTTGATCGCCTGTTATTGCAATTTGCTCAATTTGTGGCGACCAAAAAACGTAATTTTGGTGTTTGGAATCTTGCCGCTACGTTTTTACTGATCAGATTAATTGATTTTAATGAATTGGGCGTTTCTGAACGCGGCGATACCAAATGTGTGTAGTTTTATTTTTTTAACCCTTTAATTTTCAATGAGGCGAAAGGGGGGTGATTTGAACTTTTTAGGTTTTAGCTTATTTTATTTTTATTTTTTATATATATATTTTACTAGGTCACCTAGGGGATTATAACGATCAGCACTCTGATCGCTCATTCATTTCTCCCGATCAGAGCAACATCGCTCCGACCAGGAGAAATGATAATCTCTTGTAACAGCCAGTACTTGGCTGTTTTACAGGACCTTAGTCATGTGAGCACAGGAGTCATCACATAATCCCGTTAACCCTGTACTACCATGACAACCACCGGAGGTCACGTGATTACATCACGTGACTTCCGGTATTGGCCTGTAAGTTAAGTTTCAGCGCGATCGCGGCTATAATGGTGCTGTCACTTATTAACAGTGCGATTTAAGGGGTTAAAAGGCACGAGCGGATAACTATTCCGCTCGTGCCTGGCAGGCACATGTCAGCTGTGTAAATCAGCTGAGTTGTGCGCCGATCTTCCCTAGCTGCCTACAGCAGCCGGGAAAGATTAACACTGACCACTAGGATGTAATTTTACTGCCCGCGGTCGTTAAGGGGTTATAGGGAAGGTGTCGTTAAAAGAAAAAAAAAATTGAACTGAAAAAATGTAAAGTATTAATGGTTTTGTTTAAATATTTGTTTTTAATTGACAAAAATAAAAATATTTAAAAGTTTTTCATAGTTTCCACTCAAACACTAGGGGAGCAGCTGCTGGAATCCTACTGTAGAACTAGCTCGCATACCAACTACAGTAAAAGTGGGCAGAATCTGCTCTCCTGTGTGTGATGTCACATCCCCCTCCCAATCTGGGGGTTTCCAAAAGGATGGAGAATGAATTTTAGGATCACAGTGCGGAGCCATTTTGTTGTTGACCGCAAAGTGATCTTAATGTCTAAAGTGTCACTAAGGACAGCTGGCATAGTGCCCCACTGTATCCCGTGCCCCCATATACTGTGCTGCTGGCCGGGATTGGAGGTCTGAGGTGATATGCGGGAAGGAGGGGTGATCTGTAGTGCAGTGCCGCTCAGGCTGCAGATGTCATGCCGCGATCACTGCTTTCAGCCACATGCACTCACCACAGACCTGCGCCCCCGGAAGCCTGTCCTGTCAGTCTGGTGTATTTTCCTCCCATCCGCAATCACCGCACAGAGCAGCGAGGAACAGAAGCCCTAGGTAAACAGCGGGGGAGGGGGGGCAAGGAGGGGTAGGGAGCAGCACACCAGAATCAGTTATGGTGCAGTCATTGCTGCCCTGCACCAGTATTCTCCCCTTCCTGGCGGGTGATGGGGAAAGTGCAGCATCCACAAAGTAAGCTCCACAAAGAAGGCGGCAATCTCCTCCCTCTGCTGTGATCTGGACAGCCCAGGGGGGCGTGTCTCACTTAAAGCTGTCTGTGTTAAAGAATAGGGTTGGAGCCCGAGAATTGATGCACAGAGGGCTGCCATAAATGTGGTGAGTTACTGTTGTTACACACAGCATATCCAAGATGGCAGCCCCCAGTGTTTAAGTAAAACTAGAATTAAATAAAAACGAAAAACTGTGAGTTTAATTTTGTATTAAAAATACTTTATTTCATAATCACTATTAATTAATACAAAAATAAAAAAGGGACACCTCACCTTTTTTAAAGGGGTGGTTCACCCATATTTATTATTAGCCACATCAATATTATGTTGAGAAACAATGTTTCTCTCAAATACCTTGTGTTGCCAATAGTGCCTGTGAGCGGCGCTATTGTGCTCCACTCACCTTCCTTCAGGTGAGCTGCAGACTTCATGACCTCTGGGATCCGGTGATGTAATGTCAAGTGAGGCCGGCCGCAGTCTCTGTGACTGACTGGGCTGTGAGCGGCGTTTCACGGCTCGTCACAACCCAGCGTCACAGCCCATCATCTCCCTGTTCCCTCCTCCTCTACCGCAGAGCGTGCAACCAGGAAGAATGCTGGACTGTGACGAGCGGTGAAACGCTGCCAACAGCCCAGTGACTCACGGAGACTGTGGCCGGCCGCAGTGATGTCAGGTCAACAGTAAGTTGACGTGACATCAGAGGTCATGGAGCCCAGGGGTCAGACGATGGGGAACAGTGGTCCGCAGTTGCGCCACTCACAGGCACTATTGGCAACACAAGGTATTTGAGAGAAGCCCTGTTTCTCAACATAATATCGAAGTGGCCAATAATGAATATAAGTGAACCATTTCTTTAAATGATTGTAAATGAGGATACCTTACTTTGTTTGCTAGCAGGCATATATCTAACATGTGTGATAACTTGAATTAGCATGTAGGAGAGGCCTGCAGTACAGATGATTAAAGGATGAATAAAGGGGTACGACGAGGAGATAAATATTCCAATAGCTATTCCTTCAAAAGAATAAGGTTACATGTTTAACATTTATAGTACTCTTTGCCACCCTCACAGTACCTGAAATTCAGGCTGACACTGGAGCTGCTCCTCATTGCTCCCCCTCCCTTCTGGAACATTGTCACACATCAGGGAGCATGGCCTGATGCTGTAGCCAGCCCTCTGATAGTGTCTCCTTCAGTGTAGTCCAAGATGAGGGGGTGGTGCTTGCTTACCCTGGCTTCTAGTAGCAGTCAGCCACCTGATAATGTCTCCTTCACTGCAGGGCTACTAGCATGGAGCAGGCCATGCTCCTTCACCTCAGTCCTGTGACTGCTACTAGAAGATTGGTGGCAGGCCATACCCCCTAACCTCAGACTGCAGACAAGGAGTCATTTTTAGGGGGCTGGCTACTGCTAAAAGCCAGGAGCAGGCCATGCCCCCTCATCCTGCGCTGCAGTGAAGGAGACCTCAAGGGGCTGGGAGCAGGCCATGACCCTTGATCTGTGACCTAATGTCCCAGAAGGGAGGGGAAGCCGTGATCAGCAGCTCCAGCGTCAGGCCGAATTTCAGATACCATGAGGTTTTCAAACAGTACTAGCTATGTTAACCTTATTGTGTATAAAGGCATGGCTATTATAATAATTTTTTATCTCCCTGGAGTACCCCTTTTAAAGGGAATCTGTTACCAGCTTTTTGCCACCTAACCTGAAAGCAGCATAATGTGGGGGCAGAGATCCTGATTCCAATGGTGTCTCACTTACTGAGCTGCTTAAGGTCCAGTCACACTAAGCAACTTACCAGCGATCCCAACAACGATAGGGATCGCTGGTAAGTTGCTAGGAGGTTGCTGGTGAGATGTCACATTGCGACGCTCCAGCGATCCCACCAGCAACCTGACCTGGCAGGGATCGCTGGAGCGTCACTACACGAGTTGCTGGTGAGCTCACCAGCAACCAGTGACCAGCCCCCAGCGCCGCGTGGAAGATGCTGCGCTTGGTAACTAAGGTAAATATCGGGTAACCAACCCGATATTTACCTTGGTTACCAGCGCACGCAGCTACACGTGCAGGGAGCAGCGCATACTGAGCGCTGGCTCCCTGCTCTCCTAGTTACAGCACACATCGGGTTAATTACCCGATGTGTGCTGCAGCTACACGTGCACAGAGCAGGAGCCGGCACTGACAGTGAGAGCGGCGGAGGCTGGTAACAAAGGTAAATATCGGGTAACCAAGGACAGGGCTTCTTGGTTACCCGATGTTTACTGTGGTTACCAGCCTCCGCAGAAGCCGGCTCCTGCTGCCTGCACATTTAGTTGTTGCTGTCTCGCTGTCACACACAGCGATCTGTGCTTCACAGCGGGACAGCAACAACTAAAAAATGGCCCAGGACATTCAGCAACAACCAACGACCTCACAGCAGGGGCCAAGTTGTTGCTGGATGTCACACACAGCAACATCGCTAGCAACGTCACAAAAGTTGTTCGTTAGCAGCGATGTTGCTAGCGATGTTGCTTAGTGTGACGGGGCCTCAAGTGTAGTTTTGATAAAATCACTGATTAATCAACAGTAGATTATCATTCAAGCACTACTTGGGCGTGCTGCCAGGTAGTCCAGCATATTCATGAGCTCTGTATAACTGCTAGATCGGCAGCAGAGAAAATATTGTTTTTTATGAAAATGACAGCAAACTGCCTAGTAAGACACATTGCTGGAGTCAGTGTCCGTCTCTAAATCATGCTGCTCTCAGGTAAGGTAGCAAAAACCTGGTGAGAGCCCCTTTTAAGCTTTGATGGGCTACACTAAGGTACTGTACCTGAGGCTATAGGAGCACTGTGAAATATTCTTGTTCCCCCCCCCCCCCAAACTAAACAGTATAAAGAATGTTTATTGTGGAGACACGGGGGCCAGTGGGTGCTCTCGTCTGCTGGCAGGGCCGCCTTTAGAAAGACAGCATGGCTCAGGGCTCATCCCAACTGAACGCCCAACCTCCTTGACCGTGGGCAGAACACTACTCAGACAACACAGGGTGAGGGAATCACAATATTAAGACTTTATTGGATCCCCAAACAATTAACGGCACATAGCACATAACCAGCTCACCAGGGATTTAGAATGTCCGTGCCTCAGTGCTTCCAGGGCTACTTACTCCAATCCAACAGCACCCCGCTTTCGGCTGGCACCCACCGAGACTGGAATAACGCCAGATTTAGGAAGCTGGCTGAGGTCTACAAATTCTGTAGCCAGGTGACCAAATTGTCCCAACCTGGGTTTCTTCCTTAAGTAGTCTCTGGTATGATGATATGATATAATCCTGTCAGCAGGAGTCGAAATCCCTAGACTGTGGTTATGGTCTCCAATCGGAATCGGAGCCCCTATATTGAAGCCATGTAGCCAAGTGATCCTCTAGTCGGAGCCAAAGTCCCAAGACCGAGTCCACAAGGCATCCTGGTTCTGATCCCCCTAGCCAACTCCTAAGAGCTTAGACTGGATTATGCAACATCTACAACTGGTGACTCCAAGAAGTCCCTTTTTATAGCCCAAGCCTTCCCTTAGGATATACTGTCCCTTATCGGATTGGTTGTACAAGGTTGCTTCTCTTATTGGATGAATTTCAAGCTGTATACAGAATATCCCAGTAATAATGGTCAATGGCAGAGAAAGAAGTTAAATAGCATCCAGTAAACACTATCTTCATGTCTGGCTGAATTTTAAGAAATTTAACCCCTGCTAGGCACTGACAGAGTCCATGTTATCACTTAGAATCCATGTACAAAATGCTAATTTTTTTTTTTTATTTTATCTTTAAGCTTACAAGGATCTACAGTCTAGAGAAGAAACTAGGAAAAATGCATGGAGCAAGAGAGGCTGGGATGAAAATGTATATTATACAGGTACTGTGCACTTTTTGTAGCTTACATAATATTTTCCAAGGTAAAATGCTGTGTTACTAGGATGGCTCATCACTACTGTTGATACAGACAAGAGTGCCCCTGTTAAAGAATGGTTTGTGTGTTCTTTTCAGGCCAATAGTTCATTACACACGTGTACTGCTTTAGAGTAGAAGTGGGCCCAGGTTGCACCAATGGTATGTTCGGCCCTTGGTCATCAATGAGGTCAATGGGGTTCTGACACCAATCTGTTCTTATGAGCTCCTGCACTAGCTGTGGGTTCACAAAATTCACTACACCGCTAGATGCAGTGAACTTCTCAATATAGGATCACTTGTGGAGTTTCTGCTAATCTGGCACCTGAGGGCCTTGGCTAATCTATTCAAACAGAATCTGTGATCTATCTACAAAGGTGTGCTCCTTCCCATCTGATCCCCACCGTCATGTGGTCACACCGCAGTGTACATTTACCTATGGAGTATGCCACGTTCCATCCTCGTGCAGATTATAAATTTGGTGCTAAAACAGTATTTTAGTGGCACAACATTTTTTTTTTTTTTTTTTTCACCTTTTTAAATGTTATAAAGTTTTGAGTCACATGTAGGCTAAAAATTCTCAGTACACTACTAGATTAACTCCTTGAAGGATCTAGTTTCTCAAATAGGGTTATTTGTGGGGGTGAGGTTGCTGTTTTGGCATGCCAGGGGCGCTGTAAGGCTACATGCACACGCTGCATTTTTTTCTGCACACAAACTGCAACCAAAACTGCACCTTGTCTGAGAGAGCCTAGAAATGTAAAAAAAAAAAGCTTGTAATGTAGGTGTGTTTTTCATGCGTTTTTGGTGCTTTTTTTTTTTGTGACATAAATGCACCATATTGACAGCATGTGCTTTTGATGCGTTTTTTTTGTGACAAATGTTGACAAAACGCTAGAACAGGGATTCTCAACTCCAGTCCTCAGGACCCACCAACAGATCATGTTTTCAAGGTTTCCCCTCAATATTAGACAGGGAATAATTCCATCACCTGTGCAACATTAAGGAAATTCTTAAAACCTCATTGAGGAAAACCTGAAAACATGATCTGTTGGTGGGTCCTGAGGACTGGGGTTGAGCAACACTGCGCTAGAAAAATGAACATGCTGCATCTTTTTTGTCAAACGTTTGACAAAAAAAAACGATGGCAAGGTACACATAGAACTTTGACATTTGACTTCCCAGCAAAGTGTACGAGAAGTCAGATTTACTGACAACAAAACTGCACCAAAAAACGCACAACAAAAAACGCAGCATGCGCATGTAGCCTAAATGCAACATGGCATTCACAATCAAATCCAGACAAATTTGTACTCTCAAAATCAAATGGTGCTTCCCTTCCAAGCCTTCCCTTTTGCCCTAAAACTGCCTATGTATGGATAAGTAAATGGAAGTTTGAGCTGGATTTCATGACATTAGACATGCACACGATCACCTTGGCTATGCATGTCACATGACTGGTCCAACATTTTGCCTAATTTAGCATATGTATACACTACACGGGGGAGGGATTAATACAGTGGTATGAGAGCAGCATTCTAGAACAACTTATTTTAGATTTACATAACTTATATATTTAATAGTATAAAACCGTAATATGCCTTCAATAAGCACTGTTATACTTATTTGTATGGCACTGTAATATTCTGCTATGCTCCAGTGGATGCTATAGTTGGAGCAGTCCTCACCTGGAACCATTTCCCCATACATATGGCATCTGATGGTACATGGTGTGAAAGTACAAGTCCCGGTGACTTTTTAAGTATAACTGTAGCGAGGACATGACTTTTTTTTTTTTTTTTTTTTTTTTTTTGGTTGAGGGGCAAATACTTAAATAACTCCAATGTTTTTGTTTTTTTTTTTTTTGTTTTTTCTATCCTCCTATAATGCAATCATGCTATTGGATGGCACGGTGTTGCTCATTTTTACCTTTCTACCTGGTAAATTCTGCTTTTTTGCAGAAATGGTCACGTTTCCCTGCATGACTCATCCCCCTTTCATCTCCTGACCCAGATGCTACCTCCTCCCCTCTGCCAGGGACTCTTGCGGTGATGACTCATGCAGGGAAAGGAGACTTCCTGTTTCTACATGGAGCTTAGAGCTAGGCTGTTTTTAATCACATGATGTGATAAACTTAATGGAAAACACAAAAATGAACTATATAGAATGGAAAACGAGCAATTGTAAGTATATAGTACTATATAATATGATAAATAAAGCTTTTATGGGAGTGCTTTTTTAAAGGTTGCAATATTTTCTTTATGCAGTGTGCAAGACGTGAAACGTGTGAGTTTTAGTATTCAATTCCACATTATCTCAAATTTTGTAGTTGTGTTGAATGGAAGATGGAGTAATTAACCAATAGATGTTCGCTAATGTTATCTTTCTACTGACACAATTTTTTTTTTATTTATTTTTGCAGTACCTCTTGTGCGGAATATGGAGTCCCGTATCATGATTCCTTTAAAGATTTCTCCTCTTCAATGAGGCGGCTATCATCTCTTCAATGAAACCATTCCCATATATGAGCTGTTAGTAGATTTTACTGCATCACCAATGATCTCTACATCCATAGGGGCAGATTAATATCTGTGTAGCAAGCCTACTGCTAAAGGTGTGCGATAACCGTCCTTAGCATTTCCTTGTCTAGTGACCTTTAAGGCAACCTTTCATGTCTGAAAATGCTATTTGCCTTCAGATACAGGGTACTTTTAAAATCCTGCCTGACTTACTGGAGCAGCAGCTACAGGGACAAAATGAAGCTCTACTCTTTCTGTAGGCGCTCGCTTCGTCATTGGGGCAGTGCAGGGAGCAGTTACAATTACCACTCACTATACCTTGCCGGTAATTGCTCCCCAGCACTCTGACAACCTGGTATACACACATGCTACAGAGCTGACTGTAAAAGTGCTAGGGAAGGATTACAGCCTCATTCACTGTATAGTGACCATTGCAGGTCCCTGTACCACCCCAATGACTGAAAGAGTGGCTACAGGGAGAATTTAAACTTTTTGCTCCCTGTAGCTAGTGCGCGAGTAAGCTAGTCATGCATCATTTTACTGTTATTTACCTGCATATTAACCCTATATTTGCAGATAAATGACATTTCTGAAAATGTCCGGTTTCCTTTAAGACGTACAAAGTAACTCACTGCCAAAAAGGGAACTTTTATTAATGTCCACGTCCACCTTTACTGGATTCACCTGTAGAATGCTTAGAGAGTTGGAGCTCCAAATCTATCAAGTGTCACTTGAACGCTATGGTACGTGTTGGACGTGCCAATTTGTAGTCCGGTGCTGCGCTATAAAGAGGGGGTTCACCAGTTTTCATTACTGGACACATCGATATTATGTTGAGAAACAAGGTTTGTCTCAAATACCTTGTGTTGCCAATAGTGACTGTGAGCGGTGCTGTTGCGGTCCGCTCATCTCTATTGCGTGACCTCCGGGCTCTGTGACCTCACCAGACATCAGAGGTCAATCAACTGAAGTGGGCCACAGTTTTTTCCTGAGTGACTGGACTGTAGGTGGCATTTCACCACTCATCACAGCCCAGTGTTACTCCTGCTTGCAGCGCTCTGCAGCGAAGGAGAGAGCACACAAGATGCTGGGCTGGGACGAGAGGTGAAACACTATCCACAGCCCAGTCACTCAGGAAGACTGCAGCCTGCCTCAGTTGACTTGACATCACTGGATATCAGAGGTCATGGAGCCCAGGGGGTCACAAGAAGGGGGTGAGCGGACGGCAGTAGCGCTGCTCACAGGCACTATTGGCAACACAAAGTATTTGAGAGAAACCTTGTTTCTCAACATATCGATGTGGCCAGTAATGAAAAGGGGTGAACCACCTCTTTTAAAGCTATGTACGCACGTGTGTACTCTTCACCGCACACAAAGGTCCGCTTCAGAGCGCAGCCGAAAAGCTCTGTTCTGAAGCACCTGTTGCCTGCAGAATTCGTGCGCTCTGCATGCTGCCTCTCCCTATAGACCGCATGCAAAGCGCACGAAAGAAGTGACATGTCACTTCTTAGAATGCACACTTCGGGCAGCAGCCGAATCGCTGCGTTCTAATACGTCACGTGCGCACGGCTCATGCACAATCTTCATAGACTGTGCAGGGGACGCAGGACGCATGCAGTTACGCTGTGGTGCAGAACGCAGCGTAACTGCATGCAATACGCACACGTGCGCACATAGTTTAACTCTTAGCATGTGCAATCATTACTGACAAAACATAGCAAAGATGCTTAGATATTTTATATTTCAACATAACCCAAAATACATGAAGCAATATATTAAAGTGTACTCAGGGACACAGTTATATTTACTACTTTTAAAGGGGTTGTCCACTTAACTTGTTTTGTTTTTTTCTGTTTTTGTTTTTTTTAAATGTGATTTCTAATATTAAATATAATGCCCTGATGCACTTTTATTTCCAAAGCTGTCCCTTCAGGTATGGCTTAGTCTTGACAGCTCCACTTCTGACTGGTCATGGAGACAGAAGTGTTTTCGGTGTCTACACGTGACCAATTGACCAATGCTGTGAGTGAAGGGGCTGGCTGATTGGGCTATATTTAACAGATAAGCCAACCACTTCTTCTTCTTTTTTTTTTTTTTTTTTTTTTTTTTTTTTTTTTTTACTATCGGGGTATCAGCAATGACTGAGAAGTTGGCTGGGTTAGCTACTGAAGTGAGCAGTCAGTTAGCGCCATAAAGCATTTCTCTAATGTGTGGATACTGAAGACTCCTGTGAAAAGCACAAATCAGAAGTGAAATCACTAACTTGGGATCATGTTGAGTATCTGAAAATGGTGACACATTTGGAAATAAAAGTATATTTGAATATTATATATAGTCATATTAGGAAGGTCTTCAAAAGCACAAATAGTTCATGGCCTACAAGCTTCAGCTGATGTCATCTTTGTCCTTTTCCAATGCAATGTAAATAATACAATAAATCTCAGCTGAGTATGTGTTGTCTAAATGTATTTGTGCTGCGATATGTTACAGGAATGCAGCATTATATGTATAATACTGAAGCAGAAAGAGCATTTTTAAAGGGGTTGTCCATTACTCAGACAACCACTTCTAAATCACTATCTCCCCATGGAAAATAACTATACTCCCATTTCAGAGGTGTCTGCATCTGCTCTCTCCAAGCACCTTGCAGCCGATCATCGTCCGCTTCATTCTCGCTTACTTGAGACGACACGGACGCCTGAAAGAAGGGAGCGTGTGCTGATGCGCTCTCTCTGGATGGCAATTGGTTCCGAAGGAGGTGATTGTAAAGCAGTTGCTGATTGCAGGGCGTTCCCAGCGTGTAGGCACTGATATCGCTATAACTGTGCCCGTAATGAAGGGTGTACTGTATAGCTGTTATTTTACATGGGAGAAATGGTGATTGAGGGGTTTTTCTGAGTATTGAATAGTCTTGGCAGCATGAAACACTAAAATTGAATTTGATTTAGTGTATTTCTAAAGCTTTGTCATTTTAGTACCAGTGAATACACCACAGAACAATTATTTGATAATTAAAGTGGCTATCCCATGAATACATATCAATTTGCACTTAGAATAATTTAAAACACAGGCTTATTTAATGTTTATATAATGCCTTTCCCCCCTCTCCATCTTGGGCCAGAGTGGAAAATCAGTGTGTGAACCTTCTTACCAGCCTGTCTGTAAATTGCATCTTCTGAGGGATTTGGCTGAAGTGTTGTGTGATGCCACGCTGCTGTTCTACCGGTCATTGGAAAGTGAGTTCACGCCAGTCAGTGCAATAGAAAGTGACTCTCCTGTAAATAATGAGCATCTGATGAAGAAACAGGGGAAGGGTCTTAGTGTTTCTGTAGGAGTTAAAAAAAAAAAAAAATCATTCTCCCTGATTCAGCATTCGATGTTTACGCCGATAAGGAATTAGGAGACTCCAACATGCTTCCTCATCAAGAAGAGGCGAACACCACTTAATGAATCAGGAGTATTTGACAAGTGGTATGTGCCTCCATGCACCTTGCCAAAAACTTTATAGCAAAAATGTTACTCTAGTAGTCCCTGACTGTAGTAAGAAACACCACAGTTCGTCATGAATTAGACAAGTTTTGGCGGAGTCAGGTGGAACTGGCGTGAAAACTGCAAGAAGTGAAATAATTTCATGAATCGGGACATATATATATTATCATTATTAATCTTTATCTTCAGAAAATAGCCTGATTAGTTTTATAAATGCCTATCAGGCTGATTGGGTCTGGAGACCTGCGGCAGATCTGTACATCGTGAATGCAAGTGAGGAATTGCAGAAAGAATATAGCTTCATTCATTCTCTGCGGCTGTGCTTTCAATTTGAATGCTGCACATTTAAAACAATATACCTCAAGATTGCGCTTAAATGTTGTTTTTCTCTTGGGGTTTTTTTTTAATATCCATTCTCTTTTTCAGCTGGTTTTACTTTTAATTGTTAATCAGGCTATGTGCGCACGTGTGTGCTCTGCACCGCACCTAAAAGGTGCGCTTCAGAGCGCAGCTGAAAAGCTCCGTTCTGAAGCGCATGGTGCCGGCAGAGAACGTGCGCTCTGAATGCTGCCTCTCCCTATAGACAGCATGCAAACCGCACGGAAGAAGTGACATGTCACTTCTTAGAACGCAGCGATTCGGGCAGCAGCCGAATCGCTGCGTTCTAATATGCCACGTGCGCACGGCTCCTGCACAATCTCCATAGACTGTGCAGGGGACGCAGGACGCATGCAGTTACGCTGCGCTGCAGATCGCAGCGTAACTGCATGTAATACGCACACGTGCGCACATAGCCTCAGACTGCATTTTATTTAACATGAAACAACCCAACGCATCTTGACTGATTAGCAAAAATCTGATAGAGAAATTACCGTATTTTTCGCTTTATAAGACGCACCGGATTATAAAACGCACCCCAAATTTACACGTAAAAAAAAGAAAAATGGGGTCAGTCTTCTACTCCGGTGTTCTCTTACCTTACGGTGGCAGCAGTGGTGGTGAAGCGGGGTCACAGGAGGCACAGGTTGTGCTGGCAGGCGCGGCGGGTCAGTGGCAGCGGATCTGTGGTGGTAGGAGCCGCGGGGTCCGTGGTGGCGGCAGCGGGTGAGTCGTGCAGCAGGCCGGTGCAGTGAGTGTCCCAGTGTTGGCGGTCCCGGTTCACATGATGGCTCAGTGGTGGCAGCGGCGGTGCCTTCTCAGTGGTGGAGCAGACCGAAGTCGTGTTTTCAGTATGTCCGCGGTTCCGATTCAAGTGATGTTGCCCGGAGCGGCGCATGCGCACATGGAGCTCTCATCCAAGGGCTCAATCTGCGAACGCGCTGACTCCCGGAGCAGCGCGTGTGCAGATGGAGCTCTCATCTAAGAGCTCCATCTGCGCACGCTCCCGCTCCCGGCGCCATCATTTGAAAGTGGGACCGCGGACAAACTGGGTAACTTGCTGCACAGCCGCCAGCCCCGCACGCACAGAGTGGCAGCCAGCAGGCTGCCCGCCCACACTGCATGCAAGCGGCCAGGTACATGTGCTTGCGTGCGGGCGGCAGCCAGGTGCCTGTGTGAGGGCGGCAGCCGTCTGCCGCCCGCACGGGCACCCGACCGCCGGCCGCACACAGCGCCCGGCCGCACACAGCCATGGCTACCCGGCCGCACACAGCGCCCGCACACAACCACGGGTACCCGGCCGCACACAGCCACGGGTACCCGGCTGCCACTGCACGCAAGCACAGGTACCCTGCCGCTTGCACGCAGCCACAGGCACCTGGCCGCCCGATCGCCGCACAGACAGGACCCCCAGGTACCGCTATATTCGGATTATAAGACGCACCCCCCCATTTTCCTCCCAAATTTTTTGGAGGAAAAGTGCGTCTTATAAGGCGAAAAATACCTTTTTACTATTTTCTGCCAACCTTTTGGTCTGGGGCCAGATCACACAGTTAAGCATGTTCACAGGCAGTTTGTTTCTACTGAAAATACCATGGTAAAGTCAAATTTGTAGCGCTTTTTTGTACTGTGTATTTTAGAAGTTTTTTTTCTCTTCATGCAGAAATGGCCCAAGAATTGATGTTACTGCTTTTTTCCACATCGAAAAGTTGTGAAAAAAACCCAAAACAGGCCTGTGTCCTTTCCCATTGAAATAAAAAGCATTCTGATACAAGGTCTTCGAAGTGGCTTTTCATGTGGATCAAAATCCATGTGAACCTTGAACCTGTGTTTTAATTGCTAAAAGTAGTGAGTGAGGAAAAGAGAAACCTAAATGAAATAATCATTTGGTGTCACCACCCTTTCATTTCATAACCGCATCAATTCTTGGATTTTGCAGTACTGGGCTACGTTCTAATGAGTAGTGATGGGTTGACTTGCAGGTACCCAGAATCGGCAGGTCCAACCGGGTTAAAAAAAAAAACAAAACCCTGTTTCGGCCCAGAATTGATCCCGGGTATTATGCCGGACGCCGCTTCCCATTAAAGTGTATGGGTACCCGAATCAGGCACTTTAACCCCTTAATGACCGCGGGCCGTAAAATTACGTCCTAGCGGTCATAACGTTACTGCCCACGGTCTCCTGGCAGCAGCATGCTGCGATCGGCGCACATCTCAGCTGATTTTCACAGCTGAGATGTGTGCCTGCTAGGCACGAGCAGAATCGTTATCTGCTCGTGCCGTTTAACCCCTGTAATGGCGCTGTCAATATGTGACAGCGCCATTATAAACGTGATCGCGGTAAAGTTTTACTTACCGCCCGATACCGGAAGTCACGTGTCATGATCACATGACTTCCGATGGTTGTCATGGTAGCACTGGGTCATGTGATGACTCCTGTGCTAGACATGAACTACTTTCACTTTCGCTTTCCACGGAGGCCAGGGAAACAGAAAGTGCACGTATCTGCTGTTTACAGCTGTGTAGCTGTGATCAGCAGATAGTGCAGAGCGATCAGATTGCTGATCGCAATAGCCCCCTAGGGGGACTAGTAAAATAAAAAAAATAAAGTTTTAAAAAAACCCCCAAAAAAACAGAAGTTCAAATCACCCCCCTTTCGCCCCATTGAAAATTAAAGGGTTAAAAAAATACACACATTTGGTATCGCCGCGTTCAGAAACGCCCGATCTATCAAAATATAAAATCAATTAATCTGATCAGTAAACTGCGTAGCGGCAAAAAAATTCCAAACACCAAAATGACTTTTTTTTTTTTTTTTTTTTTTTGTCGCCACAACTTTTGCGCAAAATGCAATAACAGGCGATCAAAACGTAGGATCTGCGCAAAAATGGTACAGTTAAAAACGTCAGCTCGAGTCGCAAAAAATAAGCAGTCACTGAGCTATAGATCCCGAAAAATGAGAACGCTACGGGTCACGGAATATGGCGTAAAACGTGCGCCACTTTTTTCAGACAAACTTCCGAATTTTTTTTAACCCCTTATATAAAAGTAAACCTTTAGGGCTGCTTCTCACTTGCAAGTTTCTCGCAGTAGAGCAATGCGAGAAACTCTCATTGGAATCGGACACATGTTAGTGAATTATTCAGCTCTCATCTGCGAATTTTTTTTTTTTTTTTTTTTTTTTTTTTTTTCAGTCCAAATCGGACTAAGAAAAAAATCGCAGCATGCTGCTTTTTTGCGAGTTTCTCACACCATTTGTCCCAATGATTTCCTATGGGAGGGGATTAAAAGTAGGATCACACACGCGCACCAGCATTCACATTTGCGAGTGTGGCAGTAACTTTGCTCATTAAATATTCAACAGATGAATGTGACATCACATTCCCAAAGGTAAATTAAATGACACATGTGTAATGTTGCATGAAACTAGCATCGCAAACGCGACACACACGCGAGCAAAAAGCATCGTACTTGCGTTGCACTCGCACCTAACGTGAACTAAAATCAGCCGAGTTTTTTTCAGCCCAGTCGGACCGATTTTACTCGCATAGATGTGTTTCCAGCCTTACATGTTTGGTGTCTACGAACTCGCACTGACCTGAGGCATGACACCCACACATCAGTTTTTACCATACAGTGAACACAGTGAATAAAATATCTCAAAAACAATAGTGCTATTGCACTTTTTTTGCAATTTTTCTGCATTTGGATATTTTTTGCCATTTTCCAGTACACTATATGGTAAAACTTATGGTTTCATTGAAAAGTACAGCTCGTTCCGCAAAAAATGAGCCCTCACATTACCATATTGACTGAAAAATAAAAAAGTTACGTCTTAGAATGGCAAAAAAAAAACGGGAAGCGAAAAATCGGCCGGTCGTGAAGGGGTTAAAATGGTGGTAGAAGGCATAGGGGTATTAGAGTAGGCGTGTTTTTATATTTAGTGTCCCGTGCGGCTGTAACCCTACTTCAGGGGCTGCTCATTTAATTTCATACATATGCACAGTTTCCCCAGCCCACAGGCAGGCCTGGCATCTTTTATTGCTTGCAGTCAGACATGCCCCGACCCTGTGGGACAGCATGTTTGACTGTTTCCAACCAGAGGCACTGTGTGCATGTGTATATTGGTGTAAAAATTGGTATTTGATGTGTGAACGTAGCCTAAGCAGTTTTTTTTTTTTCCATCAGGCAAAATCCGGAAAAAAAACGGATAACTGATCCGGTGCCGGATCCGTTTTATCCCCATTGATTTGTATTAGCGCCAGATGTTGACGGATCCGACGTAATTACTCAATGCAGCGGCCAGATGCGGCAAACAACGGATGCGGCCGCTGGATCCGTTTTTTTAAACTGAGCATGCTCCAATTTATTGTGAAAAAATGGATGCGCCGGATCCGTTTTTTGACAGATCCGGTATACCAGATCCGTCAAAAAAATGGATCTGGCGCATCTGTTTTTGCATATTCTGTGCCAGATCCGTTGCATCAGGCACACGCCGGATTGTGCCTGATGCCAAAAAACTGATCTGTGAACATAGCCTTATCTTTTAACTAAGTATGGAGAAAACAGAGTAGGCACTCACCGATTTTTGCTGTGTAGAAAAAAGCAGGCATTTATTCGTGCGCTGAAGTTACATATTGTGGCAAGCGGGGAGGGGGAGAGACAGGACAGCATGTTAGACGATGGCCGTTTCGCACACTATGGAAGTGCTTCTATGGGTTTATCTGTTAGACCCGTAGAAGCACTTCCATAGTGTGCGAAACGGCCGTCTTCTAACGTGCTGTCCTGTCTCTCTTCCCCCTCCCCGCTTGCCACAATATGTAACTTCAGCGCACGAATAAATGCCTGCTTTTTTCTACACAGCAAAAATCGGTGAGTGCCTACTCTGTTTTCTCCATACTTTAGTTATTGGATTTCTTGTCTGACTTTTGGAGGGAGCACCACGTAGCTGTAGTAGATTTTTCCTCAGCTGAGTCTTGCTGGTCATACCAGAATGCGGTAGGTAGCCGCTTTATGTGAATACTGACAGATTTCATAGTTGGAAGTAGTGCCCTGTATTTTTTCCTTCTTTACTCCTGCTTATAGCCTTATCTTTGCTGTGTATCAAAATAAGAGGAATTGCATGCGGCTTTTTATTTTGATACTCAGACATGATAAAGCAGACAGCTCGGAGGTGGTGTTCTCAGGCTAGGGAGGCCAATGCTAATTGCCCCCACCAACCAAGCCTACAAATAGCAGCCAGCAGCATCCAATGATTGTCACATCCATTAGATGTGACAATCCTGAAACTTTACTCGGCTCATCCCTATTGCCTTAGTGCGGAGGCAACCTGGTAATATAGGGTTAATACCAGCTCACAGCGTACTAATCTGAAAAGAAATATACAGAAAAAATCTTTTTTTTTTCCTTTCTTTAACACCCAGGTCTGACGTGATCCACACAAGATCCTAAGATGATTTGTAACTCTGCTACATTACTAAAGGCACAGCGCACAGGCATAGAACATGACCGCCCATTGTGGGAAGACAATTTTTTTTTATTTAAATTTTTTTTTATTTTTTTTTATTTACACCAATAGACATGTGCACACAGCGTCTCTGATTGAAAACATAGACACGCTGTCACACAGGGTGGGGGCGCTTCTCTCTGCAACCACAGACTCTGGGACTGCTGGTGGGTGGGGGAAGCGGTGCTTATGCATGAAGGATAATGAGCGATGAGTGGCCCAGAAACAGTGTACAACTACACAAGAGAATAAGCATAACAAGCCTACTCATTTATATTGTGAGACGAACAGCCAAAATCTGGTACAAAGCTGAGATCGTAGAAGACCGCTTTGTCACAGGTCATACACCATGGAAATACTTGGCACAGAAACAATACACAAGAAAGATATACTGCATCAGGTCTCTTCCAGGTAAAGATGTCAAAGCAGACTGGAGTTTCAAATATGGTCTGCGGACGCTCTTTTGAAGATGCACCAAGAAATGGATAACTTTAAAGATGGTGATTATGTGGTTAGTAAAATAAACTGTGCTTCTGGGGGATACTAATAATTCTTTTATTAAATGCCATGGCGATAAAGGTTTGTGTGATTATTCCGGATTGCAGGTAAACTGGGATAAGTATACTGATGCTAGTGGGTGAAATGTCACATGTCCAAGATAGAAGACACCTTTTGAGAGTGGGCAGAAAGTTTATCTAGGAATACAAATAACTTAACATTTACCAGCTTTGTGTCTTTGAACTTGAGGCCTTTGTATGCAAAATTTTGGCAAAAAAAATAACTCCTTGTGCAACCTACCATTAAATATGATAGGCTGTGCTAATCTGGTAAAGTTAAACAATTGAGATAAAGGAATCGGGTTTGATGCTGCGCTAAAAACCACAATATCCAAAGTTGTAAAAAAATCCTTTTCTTTATTTCCAAAGGTCTACGCGTTTCAAAGGCATGTCCGCCTTCTTCATCCGGACAAGGAAAAAATAAGAGGCTGTTCTTTTATTTTTTCCTTGTCCTGATGAAGAAGGCGGACATGCCTTTGAAACGCGTAGACCTTTGGAAATAAAGAAAAGGATTTTTTTACAACTTTGGATATTGTGGTTTTTAGCGCAGCATCAAACATGAATCCTTTATCTCAATTGTTTTTCTCCACGGCTTTATCGGGGCTGCAGCTTACCGCTTTCTTTACATTCAATTGTTTCGGCTTTCCCAGGAGTTGTGCCTGTCACAACCATAGCAGGTGAGTACCTGTCCTGTTGTTATATCTCCATTTATCATCGGATAAGACCCTATGTGCGCTTTTTTCCACAGTTCTTTTCTGACGTTCAAATCTGGTAAAGATGGCTTTAATGCCGCAATTGTTATATATTATACACAACGCTCCGGTTTTGCTTTGAAATGTTTTAACCCCTTCACCCCCGGCCACTAAAACACCCTAATGACGGGCCATTTTTTGCAATTCTGACCAGTGTCACTTTGACAGGTTATAACTCTGGAACGCTTCAACGGATCCTGGCGATTCTGAGATTGTTTTTTCGTGACATATTGTACTTCATGTCAGTGGTAAATTTAAACCAATAATTTTTGCGTTTATTTGTGAAAATTTAGGAAATTTTGCGAAAATTTCGCAATTTTCAAACTTTGAAAATTTATGCCCATAAATCTGAGAGATATGTCACACATAATAGTTACTAAATAAACTTTCCCACTTGTCTACTTTACATCAGCGCAATTTTCGAAACATTTTTTTTTTCGTTAGGAAGTTAGAAGGGGTCAAAGGTCATAAGCAATTTCTCATTTTTCCAACAAAATTTAGAAAATAATTTTTTTTAGGGACCACATCACATTTGAAGTGACTTTGAGAGACCTAGGTGACAGAAAATACCCAAAAGTGACCCCATTCTAAAAACTGCACCCCTCACTCTGCTCAAAACCACATCCAAGAAGTTTATTAACCCTTTAGGTGCTTCACAGGAACCAAAGCAATGTGGAAGGAAAAAATGAAAATTTTTCTTTTTAACACAAAAATGTTACTTTAGCCATAAAATTTTCATTTTCACAAGCGAGAAAAGAGAGAGTGCACTCCTACAATTTATTGTGCATTTTCTCCTGAGTACGCTGATACCTCATATGTGGTAAAAATTAATTGTTTGGGCGCACAGCGGAGTTCGGAAGGGAAGGCGCGCCATTTGAATTTTTGAACGCAAAATTAGCTGCACTCATTAGCGGACGCCATGTTGGGTTTGAAGACCCCCTGAGGTGCCTAAACAATGGAGCTCCCCACAAGTGACCCCATCTTGGAAGCCCTCAAATAATTTTTTCTAGATGTTTGGTGAGCACTTTGAACACCTGGGGGCTTCACAGAATTTTTATAACGTTGAGCTGTGAAAAGAAAATTTTTTTTTTTTTTTTTTTTTTTTTTTTTTTTACCACAAAACGGTTGCTTCAACTAGGTAGCTTTTTTTTCACAAGGGTATCAGGAAAAAATGCACCATAAAATGTATTGTGCATTTTCTCCTGAGTACGCAGATACCTCATATGTGGTGGAAATCAAATGTTTGGACACACGGCAAGGCTCGGAAGGCAAGGAGCGCCATTTGAATTTTTGAATGCAAAATTAGCTGCACTCATTAGCGGACGCCATGTCGCGTTTGAAGACCCCCTGAGGTGCCTAAACAATTGAGCTCCCCCACAAGTGACCCCATTTTGGAAACTAGAGCCCTCAAATAATTTTTCTAGATGTTTGGTGAGCACTTTGAACACCTGGGGGCTTCACAGAAGTTTAGAACGTTGAGCTGTGAAAAGAAAATTTTTTTATTTTTTTTTTTTTTTTACCACAAAACTGTTGCTTCAACTAGGTAGCTTTTTTTCACAAGGGTATCGGCAAAAAATTCACCATAAAATTTATAGTGCATTTTTTCCTGAGTACGGCGATACCTCATATGTGGTGGAAAGTAATTGTTTGGGCGCATGGCAGGGCTCAGAAGAGAAGGAACGGCCATTTGACAGCAAAATTGGTTGGAATCACTAGCGGACGCCATGTTACGTTTGGAGACCCCCTATGGTGCCTAAACAGTGGAGCTCCCTCAAGTGACCCCATTTTGGAAACTAGACCCCTCAAGGAGTTTATCTAGATGTTTAGCGAGCCCCAAGGGGCTCCACAGAAGTTGATAATGTTGAGCCATGAATACAATTTTTTTTTTTTACCACAAAACTGTCACTTCAACCAGGTAGCTTTTTTTTCCACAAGGGTATCAGGAAAAAATGTACCATAAAACGTATTGTGCAATTTCTCCTGAGTACGGAGATACCTCATATGTGGTGGAAAGTAATTGTTTGGGCGCATGGCGGGGCTCAGAAGAGAAGGAACGCCCATTTGACAGCAAAATTGGTTGGAATCATTAGCGGACGCCATGTCATGTTTAGGCACCATAGGGGGTCTCCAAACAGTGGAGCTCCCCCACAAATTACCCCATTTACCAAATTACCCCAACTAGACCCCTCAAGGAATTTATCTAGATATTTGGTGAGCCCCTTGTACCCCCAGGGGCTCCACAAAAGTTGATAACGTTGAACCGTGAAGATTATTTTTTTTTAACCATAAAATTTTTGTATCAACCAGGTAGCTTTTTTTTTTTTTTTTTTTTTAACGGTATCAGGAAAAAATGCACCATAAAACATATTGTGCAATTTTTCCTGAGTACGTAGATACCTCATATGTGGTGGAAAGTAATTTTTTGGGCACATGGTGGGGCTCCGAATAGAAGGAACGCCATTTAACTTTTCAAACGCACAGACGCGGTGCACTGATCGGCCGCTGCAGGACGCACGGTCGGATGAGATATAAAAAGCGTTGGGGATACGGAAAAAAAAAGTCACGCCAAAAATTGAGCAGGGATGCTGATCCGTTATGTGCATCCCTGATCAGCACTCGGCGGGACGCACAGACAGCTGCGATACAAAAAGCGCCGCGAATACAGAAAAAAGTCCCGCTGAAAACTGACCACGGATGCAGATCCGTTATCTGCATCCCTGATCAGCGCTTGGCGGGACGCACGGACGGATGAGGTGTAAAAATGGACAGATACAAGAAAAAAAAAAAAATTATACTCACAGTACCAAGAGGATCACTGACCAGAGGAACTGCAGAGGAACAAGAAGGCAGTGAGATGGACAGCTTTACACGAGCAGCAGGCAGGACGTTGGACAGATCAGCAGAAGGACCCAGCGATGGAGGCAGATGTGATCGGGCCAGTGAAGACCTCGGACGACCCGTGAAGGCAGGTAAGAGGACGTCGGGAGGGGGGTTGCAGAGAGGGATGTGGAGAGGGGGGGTACAGAGGGGGGGGCAGAGAGGGAGAGCAGAAGGGGCGGAGAAGCAAAGGCAGAAGGGAGGAACTTTGGAAGCAGAATAGAGATGACAGAGGAGGCAGGCAGATTGCGTGGGGAGCAGATTGGGATGCCGGGGGGTAGATCGGGGCGTAGGGGGGCAGATTGGGGGGGCACGGGCAGGTGCCTTCACGGGAGCGCGCAGGGGCCTTCACCGGAGCGCAATACTTACCATTGGAGCAGGCGCAATGACATCAAATTCGGTGTCTGCGGCAGCGTGGTACCAAAAGTACCAGCCAGAGCACGCTGCAGGCATGTTGGGGGAGGGTCCCCAGACCTGCACAGGCCTGGGGAGGGCGGCCACCTGCAGATCACACCGCCCCACTGCACACTGATTGGAGCGATCGTGCTATGACGCGCAATCGCTCCAATCAGTGCTGCAGGGGCTGGGGGCGACATGTTTGAGATCCATCTATGATCTGCTGTAGCTGCTACAATAGATCATAGCAGGATCTCACAGTATCGCACTAATTCGGGCATTATTTTTGCCGAAATTAGTGTGAACGATGTGGTTGGCGGTTCAGATTTGAACAGCCAATCACATCGATCGCCTATGGGGGGTGGCGATGCCACCCTCCCTGGGGTCAAGCAAAGGTCCCCTGCTGTAAGAAACAGCAGGGGATATCATTTGACAGCCGTTGCTATGGCCACGGCAATCAAATGAAGTTTAGGCAGTAAAATTACGTCCCTGGTCGTTAAGTCACGTTAAAATAGGACGTAATTTTACTGCCCGCGGTCGTGAAGGGGTTAAGCTATGTTCGGGGGACATTTTTGGGGAAGAAGGTATCTTGTATTATTACGTGACAAATAGGGGGGAATAAAAGAGGACAAAATAGATCTGTACAGGGAAATACAGCAGCTATACATCAAGATTACTAAGAGGGTACCACCATCATTCTGTTCTTAGAGGTGGGGTATAAAGCGAGACAATTGTGTGGGGTCCCCACAATAGTCATGATTAAGTGTTGGGAAAAGGCTAAACAACTATCTGACATAATGGGTACATTCCATTTACACCTACTGTATATAGCAGAACCCAGACCTCCTGGAAATATTTAGATTAGGCTTCAGCCCTTGGAAGAAGTCAGGCATTCTTTTTATTCACCAACTTCAGAGACTGAGTCTTTAAGAGCTTCCAACAATTTAGAGATGAATTCCTTTTATTACGTAAGTGTTTTTATCTATGTCTTCAAAGTCGTCATGTTTGGACTAAAGACAGAATTAAGTGTCTTAAGGTGAAGAATCAGTTAATATGATGATTTCGAACCAGACATACACAAAACGAGAAATCTCAAGATTTTATAGGCTATAAATACAATTCATGCTTAAACACCCGCTAAATGTTAAAGATAGATGAGAACTGGATATTGGTCACATTAGCCAAGTACATTGGGATTCAATAGTTCCTTCATTTCTGCAAGTAGTTACAAGTGAAGCTCATAGAGTATCACAATTTATTATAATTACATTGAGTTTATAGAACACCTAAATTTCTTCATAAGAGAGTACTGAGAGCAGATGATACGTGTCTCGGGTGTAGTTGGGCCAGCAGATACACTACATATGTCTTGGTCCCTTGACTCCCTTTGGAATTTTTGGAAACGCACAGCACACATTTGATATAGATATTTCTTTACAGCTATTAGTATGCGTTTTGGGATATGTAGATTGGATTCTTGAAGATGAGAAGCTAGCCATCAAAAGGATATTGTACCAAAAAGGAAAACTTAAGCCTCCGTCACATTTAGCGACTTACCAGCGATCCCAAAAACGATGCGACCTGATAAAGATCGCTGGTGAGATGTCACACAGTCAGACCTTACCAACGACTCAGTAACGATACAGGTTGCAGTAGCATCCTGTATAATGATCTCTGCTGTCATTGGGACCCTGTCACACAGTGTCAAACGTAGCGATGTGTCCTGCCCAGCAAGACATCGCCTTTGAAGAAAATAAACCAGAACAGTGAGTAACGATCAGCGATTTCACAGCAGGGGCCAGGTCGCTGCTTAGTGTCACACATAACGAGATCGCTGGTGAGACACCTATTACGTCACAAAACCTGTGACTCAGCAGCAATCTCGTTATGTGAGAAGTACCCCTTATAGCTTTTCCCTGACTAGATAACTCTCCTGCAAGATTTGGCGAGATTTTGGGGAAAAAAAAAATAAACTATTAGACTAGATGGTGTTTACAAAAAAAAAAAAAAAAGCCATTAGCAAATATGATAAGATATGGGACTGTTGGAGGGTATATCATGGTACATCAGTTCTGTCTATCTTAAATTTGACAGTCAAGGCGATAAGAATTCTGATAAGGAATTAGGCAAGAATGGTTCTTTAGTGGGAGTGATCTGTAGGTTGGTAATTGGTACTGTATTAACCCCTTAACGACCGCGGGCCGTAAAATTACGTCCTAAATGACATAATCTTACTGCCCGCGGTCCTCCGGCGGCAGCATGCCGCGATCGGCACACATCTCAGCTGATTTTCACAGCTGAGATGTGTGCCTGCTAGGCACGAGCAGAATCGTTATCTGCTCGTGCCGATTAACCCCTTATAATGGCGCTGTCAATACATGACAGCGCCATTATAAGCGCAATCGCGGTAAAGTTTTACTTACCGCCGAAACCGGAAGTCACGTGACGCGATCACGTGACTCCCGATAGTTGCCATGGTAGTACAGGGTCATGTGATGACTCCTGTACTACACATGAATTGGTTTCACTTTCGCTGTGCCCGGAGCACAGCAAAAGAGAAAGACAGCGTATCTGCTGTTTACAGCCTTCCAGCTGTGATCAGCAGATACTGCAGAGCGATCGGAATGCTGATCGCAATAGCCCCCTAGGGGGACTAGTAAAATAAAAAAAAAAAGTAAAAAAATAAGTTTTAAAAAATTAAAAAAAAACAAAAAAACCTAAAAGTTCAAATCACCCCCCATTCGCCCCATTAAAAATTAAAGGGTTAAAAAAATAAAAAATATACACACATTTGGTATCGCCGCGTTCAGAAACGCCCGATCTATCAAAATATAAAATCAATTAATCTGATCAGTAAACGGCGTAGCGGCAAAAAAATTCCAAACGCCAAAACGACGTTTTTTTGTCGCCACAACTTTTGCGCAAAATGCAATAAGAGGCGATCAAAACGTAGCATCTGCGCAAAAATGGTACCGTTAAAAACGTCAGCTCGAGACGCAAAAAATAAGCCGTCATTGAGCCTAAGATCCCGAAAAATGAGAACGCTACGGGTCACGGAATATGGCGTAAAATGTGCGCCACTTTTTTCGGACAAACTTCCGATTTTTTTTTAACCCCTTATATAAAAGTAAACCTATACATGTTTGGTGTCTACGAACTCGCACTGACCTGAGGCATCACACCCACACATCAGTTTTACCATATAGTGAACACAGTGAATAAAATATCTCAAAAACCATAGTGCTATCGCACTTTTTTTGCAATTTTTCAGCATTTGGAATTTTTTTGCCATTTTCTAGTACATAATATGGTAAAACTGATGGTTTCATTTAAAAGTACAGCTCGTTCCGCAAAAAATGAGCCCTCACATGACCATATTGACTGAAAAATAAAAAAGTTACGTCTCTCAGAAAAAGAATGGCGAAAAAAAAAAACGGAAAGCGAAAAATCGGCCGGTCGTGAAAGGGTTAATTGAATATGCTATCGCATTTCTTGAAGGGGTTGTTGAGCTGAAGCTTTATGGTTACATTTAAAAATACTATATAAATGTGGTATAACTGTAATTGTACTGACCTGAAGAATAAAGCGGTCTTAAAACTTTTACCACACGGTAAATGGTGTAAAAAAAAAATAAATATATAAATAATCCAGAATAGCTATATTTCTTGATTTTGCACCTCAAAAAGTGGAATAGAAAGCGATCAAAATATATTGTGGCCCAAAATGGTACCAATAAAAAATTCAACTAATCCCGCAAAAAAACAAGGCCTCCCTTGATTGTTGGCAGAAAAATAAAGCTATAGCCTTCAGTTCGGTGATGCAAAAAAAAAAAAATAAAATAGCATTTTTAGCGTGATAGTAGCCAAACCTAAAATAAAAAGATATAAGCCTGTAATCTCTAATTGCATTGAATGGAGGAATATGGCCTTCTAATCAATTATACCACATGATGTATGGCGTAAAAAATAGAGCTAATTCTTCTGCTTTCTAAGGTCACTGTACGAGCCAGCTCCTGTGCTCTATGCTGAGCGCTTACATTTGGGATTACCCTTAAATCTCTGAAAATCGTGACTGATAAAATTGGTAATGGAAAATTCACTATAATGAGGAAGAGGGAGTTACTTTGAAAGCCTTTCTGGCCTGTCGCCCAGCAGTGTCCATTTTTTTCACTCTTTTTCTTTTAGAAGTATACAAAAGTGCGGTCAACAACCGTTTTTTGTTCACCTTTGACAAGACAGACACCGCTGAACAGAAATGAAACTAAATCCCTAGTGACTCTGATGCCTCACTAGTGATGGATCCCTCCGGAGTTTCACCAGGATCACGTATTTTGGAGATTTATATGGGAACCCTGATGTAAGTGCTCTGCATAGAGCACAAGATAAATGTGAGCTGATCCAAAATGTTCTGTACCCCAAATTACCACCAAATGGCATTCAACTCAATCCACAAAAACACTCAATCCCCAAGTCCCCACTCAGGTCTGTCATCTGTTAACAGAAATATAGGGGGCTTTCATATTACTGGCAGCACAAAGGCTCTGTAAAAACGCTATAAATTGCAATAGAAAAAAAAAAATCAAATTCCCCCCCTCCCTTCTGAGCCCCACAATGTATCATAGTCAACATCCGCATGTTTGGAATTATTGTAGTGAGAAAGCGTGCTTAATTTATGGGAGGGTGTCTCCAAAAGCATGAGTTGGGAACAGTGTACGGGCACTATGTACTAGGATAGACCACGGCTTTATTTTCAGTTTTTAATCCTACAACATTCACTGCGTTTTACTCCATGGGTGTTTTCCAGAGACTTTATCGTCACTGCACCCATATATAAACTACCAGAGGGGTGTAATTAACAAAATCTGGTCACAATTACAGCTGGCAAGTACCAATGGTGGATGGGCTCTCATACAGAGATCTGCATCATCGTCAGGTCCCTCACCGATCCAGCTGCATTGCACTACAGGTCTCACAAAAAAGATCCGGGTACCAGTATGACTCTGCGTGAGTGATACTGCTTCCAGTCACCAGGAGCAGCCAACCACTGTAGAATGTAGGGGGACCTGACAGCGATGCAGTTGTATATATCTGATGGCAAATAAATGGGCTAACTCTTAATTGTTTGGGATCTGGTAAGTGTGATTCTTTTAGGGGGGTGTCAGCTTTCTTAACTGTACATAGAGAATAATTAATAAATTTAAGCAGGTAATTTTAAACCTTTTGTAAATATGGTATGTATCCACCGCTATGGGATTAGTTTTACGCCATGAGAATAGTAGATCAGATGATAAAATATAAATCCACAGGAGAAAGAACGCTGGTGGTGTCAGGACCCGACAAAGCGCCAAGGTGCACAAAACATTCGCTGTCGTTCCTTGTGTGCCCTGCGTCTTTGGACATATCCCGCATCCCCCTCCTGTATGTATTTTATGTTTTGAAGAAATTAAATAAAAGAAGATTTTACTAAAGGGTGAGTGCCACCAGATTTCTCTTTCTGCTCCTGTGGATTTGGATTGTGGAACTAATTTCCAGGTGAAGCACATCCCTGTTTTGTATGCCGATATTCTATGGACCCTGTCTTATAGTCTAAGAAATTCTGCGCTCCTTCCATCCTGAGCCCTACGGGATGGCCAAGCAGTACTGTACAGTCACGTGGGGTAATTGCCACATTCAGGAGAAATTGTGTACCATATTTTGGAGCTTTTTTTTTACCTATTCCACTTTAGAAAAACTCGAAATTTTCAAATTTAATTTTATACATCTATGAACCAGTTAGTCATGCTGTAAAAGATAAATAACATTTTCCCTATGTCTACTTTACAGCTACATTATCATTTTTCAGACGTCATTTTATTTTGTTAGGATGTTATGATTAAAATTTAGCAGCAATTTCAATTTAAGAAAATTTACACAACTTGTTTCTTTAGGGACCTATACAGATATCAATGGACTTTGATGGGCCTATACAGTGTGTCCACTCCACCCATATTCTGTCCACCGCCATTAACTTGAGAACAGCGGCAGCTATAGGCATAGAAGTGGTGTCTAGGTTTAGTAAAGTAGTCATGCGCTACGCAATGAAACCACCTATAGCGCCACCTGGTGGAAAACAGCGGAATTAGCATTTTTATTTCGAAAACAGAAAAAGTGAATTAAAAAATTGTAGGGCATCATCAATTCAATACGAATCGACACCTTGCATACAGAAATGCTATGATATGAAACCCAAGACCCCCCCCCCCCATAACATTGAATGGTGGTCACGCATATGGCGCGCTCATATAACTTTGATGCTCAAAGTGGCCACCATCAGCTGCACTGCACATCTGGACACTGGACAGCATACTATATCTTGCTGCACGTTGTGCAATATGGTAGGTGACACGTTTGCACAAGCATCTGGGATACGTCATCGTAGGTCCTGCAATGTTGGTGGAGGGGTCACATACACCTGCTGTTTGATGTGACCTCACAGAAAGTCCAATGGGGTCAGGTCAGGTGAGCGTGGAGGCCACTCCACACAGCCACCATATCCAATGACTTGTAGCAAGGTCTCCATGAGGTATCTCTTCACATCCACAGCCTTGTGAGTTTTACACCTTCAAATCATAGCATTTCTGTATGCAAGGTGTCGATTTGCATTGAATTGATGATGCCCTACAACTTTGTAATTCACTTTTTTCCTCTCTCGTTCCGTTTTTTAGATAAAAATGCTACCTCCGTTGTTTTCCACCAGGTGGCGCAATAGGTGGTTTCATTGCATAGCACATGGCTACTTTACTATACCTAGACACCACTTCTACGCCTATAGCTCTGCCGTTCTCAAGTTAATGGCGGTGGACAGGATATGGGTGGACACATTGTATATTAGAAACTGGTCAAATGTGATACCATTTTAAAAAACATACCCCTAAAATACTACAAAATTTGCTGTCAAGTTTTTTTTTTGTTTTTTTTTAACCCTTCAGGCGCTAAACATTAATGCAAAAAATAATTTTCCCTGTAAAATGTTGCTTTAACCCCAAATTTATTCACTTTTACAAAAAACAGCATGAGAAAATGGACAGCCCAATTTATCACCCAGTTTCTTCTGAGTGCGCCGATACCCCACAAGTGATCAGAAACCTACATTTGGACAAATTGCAGGGGTTAGAGGTAAATGAGCACCACTTCAAATTTGCAACACAAATTTGGCTGAAATAAAGTGTGGGCACCATGTCGCATTTGCAGGACCCTTAAGGGACTTTGACAGTAGAAACCCCCCACAAGTGACCCCGTTTTGTAAACTATACCTCACAAGTATTAACCCAGGGATATAGTAAGCATTTTAAACCCATAAGTAGTACACAGAATTTGATTAACATTAGGTCGTCATATTAAAAATTTACATTCCCTACTCCCTCCAAAAATAACAAAAAACTTTAGCTGGAAATGTTTCACTTTTGTAAGAACCAACATAAAAAAATGTACCCCACAGTTTGTTACCCTCTTTCTCCTGTAGTCAAAAGTTCTGTTAGTACACACAGCAGGGTTCGGAAGGGGAGAAGCAACATTTGGTGTCTGCAATCTATTCCAGTGAAATTTAGATTCCAGACACCATGTCTCATTTGCAAGGCCCCTAAGGGACCAAATCAGCCAGCAACCCCACAAGTGACACCATTTTGGAAACTAGACCCATCAAGGAATTCATCTAGGGGTGTGTTGAGAATGTTGAATCTCTAGATACTTCACACAATGTTTTAAAATGTGGATTTGAAAAGGAAAAATTCAAGGTGTTTTTTTTTTCCCCTAAAATGTTTTGGTCCCAAATTTTTAATATTTGCAATGAATAAATGCAGAGTCAGACTGAGGTGTCCATGGCCCACCAGTGGAATTGACTTTAGGGACCCACTCTATAGCTACCATAAACTGTTTTATTACATGTTCATTTTTTTGGCCTCTCTCACTAAAGTGTAGCTTTTACCAAACTATACAGTGTGCAAAAGAGCACTGTATTGTACCCTGCACTATAGCAAAGTGTTTCTTGTTAAAAGGGTGGGTCACCCATATTTTTTTATTTTCTAGATCGATATTATATTGAGAAACCATATTTCTCTCAAATACCTTATGTTGGCAATAGTGCCTGTGAGAGGCGCTATTTCAGACCGCTGTTCCCCATGCCTGACCCTCGGGCTCCGTGACCTCAGGGATTTGGTGACTTCACGTCAAGTTCCTGACACAGCGGCCGGCCGAAGTGTCCGTAAGTGATGGGCTGTGGGCGGCGTTTCACTGCTCGTCACAGCCCATCAGCTCCCTCCTCCCTCACAGCAGAGTGCTGCAAGCAGGAGACACACTCTGCTGTGACAAGCGGTGAAACACCGTCCACAGCCCAGTGCCTCAGGAAGACTGGGGTCGGCCGCAATGATGAGACGTGAGCAGGAACTTGACGTGACGTCATCCGATCCCGGTGGTCATAGAGGCAAGGGGACAGGCATGGGGAACAGCGGTCTGCAATAGCGCCTCTCACAAGCACTATTGCCAACATAAGGTATTTGAGAGAAACATTGTTTCTCAATATAATATCGATATAGAAAATAAA
The DNA here is from genome assembly GCF_048569485.1 of Anomaloglossus baeobatrachus. Classification (NCBI taxonomy): domain Eukaryota; kingdom Metazoa; phylum Chordata; class Amphibia; order Anura; family Aromobatidae; genus Anomaloglossus; species Anomaloglossus baeobatrachus. Next base: position 658,395,845 of record NC_134353.1, read on the forward strand.
AAAATATGGGTGAACCACCCCTTTAAGAAACACTTTTTTTTTTTTTTATTGTAGTTAAGGGAATCTGTTATGTACAATCTAACTTATTTTTCCCCTCACATGGACATTCCTTGTCCTAGGTAAGCCAACCCAGTCCCTCAGCCAGCTTTAATATTTAAAGTGAAGCAAAATATGATCCAGCATCTTCAAATTTTAAAATTTTAACTAGAATGAATTCACCTATGTTACCATCTATCCAATTAGAGCGTCTTTCACAAGTTACTTGGGAAATACCCTAGAAGTCAATATGTGGTGGTGTAAAGCATAATCACGCCAATAAACGTTTCCATTTGGAGATGCAGGTGAACATTTTCTTCAATTTAGTCTGAAATTGATCAATTTTGTTTCTCTTACATTGTATTACTATAATGAATACAACTATGTTAACATTATTTGGGATCTGTATCATACAAATCCAAAATGAAGTCATGTGCCTAAACCTTCACACACTAACCATATGATATTCTACAGATACATAGAAAAGAAAATGTGATAAATTATTTTATTGCATAACCAAATGGGTGAAATAACATTAAATATTAAATGAAAATTTTCATCATGTTAAGCTACTAAAAGTAGTCACTAGAAACAAAGAGAAAAGAAATGACCAGAAAGCCCAATTGCAAAGGTGAATCTTTATTATGGTGTTTGGTGAGCGGCACAATAGCAAGAGGAACACTGACAACAGGGAATCCCGGATCAAACAATGTGATTATTCACCAAGTCTATGAGAATTAAATAATCCATATACACAGTATAGAAAGATGGTAAAACTATACCTAGTATAGGCACAATTGTCGATGATATCAATCAAGTATGGGTGAAACACAGCCATAAAAATCACAGGTATAAATACCAAAAAGCAATAAAAACTGAATAGTCAGAGAGTCTAACCATATAGAGAGCAGCAATGGGTGTTACATCCAAAGCCCAAAACCAAATGGTCAAAAGGGATCCAAAAGGCAAATGCCCATCATAGAGTATACATACCAGAAGAGATCTGGGGGAGACCGGGTGCCAGCGTCCACCCGACGGCTGTTTCGGCGAGAAAAGCCTTAGTCAGGAAATATACCTCAATGTTCAATATAATGAGGTAGTCCAACACTTCTTGTCCAATCAATGATCTCAATTGATTCTTTCGATTCTTTACTATTTTTTTAGTTTTGAAAACACTCACAAGAAACCTGAGTGCAAGCCAGTGTAAGTCATGCGTTGTAGACTGCCACAAGATTTGTGTATGCAGCAGAATGTAAGTTTTGATTGTATACGTCTATAAAAGAAAGGCAGTTTTCACAAGCTGCGTATCTTCCCTCACTGATGTCATCCTCACCGTCATTATCAGCTTCAATTATAGCTGCAGTAGCAGAGAATGTTTTTCTCAAGGCAGCATAGTTCTCTTGGAAGCTCAGTAGCTGAAGTTTAAGTTGTACAATATCCACATTTGCTAACTGAGCTACTGGTTTCAAAGACTTCGATAAAATGTCTGTGTGAATTTGACAAATCTTCTTGGGTGCAATTGTGATATATCATGGATGAGAGTTTCATTTTTGGAAAATTTTGCATTAATGCTGGTTATTGCTTGGTCTATGACAATATTAAATACTTGATACTGAAAGGCGTTAAAGGTGGCTTTACACGCTATGACATCGCTAAAGCGATCTCGTTGGGGTCACGGAATTTGTGACGCACATCCGGCCGCATTAGCGATGTCGTTGCGTGTGACACCTATTAGCAATTTTGAATAGTCGCAAAAACGTTCAAAATCGGTGACATGTCCCCCTCTTCCCAATTATTGTTGCTGCTGCAGTAGCGATGTTGTTCTTCGTTCCTGCGGCAGCACACATCGCTACGTGTGACGCCGCAGGAACGAGGAACCTCTCCTTACTTGCGTCCCGCCAGCAATGAGGAAGGAAGGAAGTGGGTGGGATGTTAGTCCCGCTCATCTCCGCCCCTCCACTTTGATTGGGCGGCCGCTTAGTGACGTCGCTGTGACGCTGAACGAACCGCCCCCTTAGAAAGGAGGCGGTTCGTGGGTCACAGCGACGTCACCAAGCAGGTATGTGCGTGTGACTCTGCCGTAGCGATTATGTTCGCTACGGCAGCGATGACCACATATCAGCCGTACAATGGGGGCTGGTGCTATCACGCTCGACATCGCTAGCATCGGCTAGCAATGTCGCAGCGTGTAAAGCCTGCTTAAGAGCGTCAGGAGGAGACTCCTCTTCGGCTAATTCACCAGGCATAGATTTTAACTTGCTGGTCTCCTTTGCGGTAAATTGTGTTCTACATCAGCCTTTTTAGATTGCTCACCAAAAACTGTTTCAATCAGTTTAATAAATTGATTTACCAACATTTTTAGAACTGAAAATTAATCCCTAAAGAAAAAAAAAAAAAAAATCAAACAAACTGTCCTTTTAGCATGCTCAATCACTTACCATGCATGTATAATATCCAAGTTTAATAACCAGATTTGGTGGCATTGCCTGCCCTGATCCTTGCAGTTGGGTGCCTGCTGTATTATACAGTCGGCACTTACAATGTATGGCGCACTGTCAGTGTAGCAGCCTGCTTCATGCATTCTCATCTCATTCATTTTTACTGTTTTCATGTTTTACTGAACAAGTCATTTGTTTTTTTGAGGGACAAGTTATACTTCTAAGGACACTATCTTATACTGTAATGGAAAATGGTCTTGCGTTTTGCTAATCAAGTTTTCATTATTACACACTTTGAATCTCCACTATTTTTTGTAATGTAATGGGAAGCTAGAAAAGAAATTGTCAATGGGGTAGAGTTGAGAAAAAAATCTGCCAGTTCGCCACAGCTTTAGGGGTTTAATTTTTAGGGTGTTCCCGGTAAAACTGTCCTGTTACCTTTTTAAGGCTAAGAACGCACTTTGTGTTCACCCACTTGCAGTTCTAAGCGCACGTTTTGGGCTTAATTGATTTGACCAAAGTTGCCTTTTTCAGAAATTTAGCGCTGAAACGCATGCGTATTTACCGCTTTTTGGATGCTTTTTCATCTGCATTTTGACAGATGCGTTTTGAACATCAAGACACTGCTAAATAAAGTTTAATATGTCAAACACAATGAAAAAAAAGAGAAAAAAAAGAAAACAGATTTTAAGAAATAATAAAGAAAATAGAAATATAGATTAAAATTATAGCGGTAATATACTATTTATTGCAAAAATAGCAAGAAATTATAATTTTTTAATTAATTGTCAGACTGTGTGTGTGTGTAAAGGGACATATGAAATCATTTTAATGTCCAAAAAGCATGCGTTTTGGAAGTCCAAAACGCATGTTTTCTGCACTGAAAAAGCAGGTAAAATGCAGGAATTTGAAGGAATCTTGGTTTTTGCCATTTCTCATTGACTTCAATGTTAGCAAAACGCACCCAAAATGGCAAAAACTGACATGTTGCTTCTTTGAACTCATGGTTTTTGCCACAAAATATGCAAATTAAACGCAGCGTTTAGAAACGCAAAGTGCGGTCTTAAAATCCCCCTTTTCCATAGACTTTGCTGGAAAATCAAAACGCAAGCCTTTTGGCATGAAAACGCTGCAGTTCAAAACGGACCTAAAAAGCACCTGAAATGCAGGTGAAAACGCAAAGTGCGATCTTGGCCTAATTCATTACGTCAGTCCAAATACAGCGATACTAGAGCCACAGGTATAAAGTTTCGTTTTTTAAATATTAAAAAAAAAATGCAGATAGTGCAGGACCACGATCTGACTTCCATAAATTGTTTTAATTCCACCTACTGAGCAGTGTGACTGAGCTCATTTTTTGATGAGTGACCTGGTGCTTTTATTGATACCATGTGTTGTGAAGTGTGGCAGGCTCTTCTGTTTAAGAAGAGCTGCACAGATTTCACAGGATCTGCAAATTTCCTGATGCAGCCAGATACTCCCATTGACTATAATGTAAGGCCACCTAAATCTACAAGCAAGCTGGCAAAACGGCTGGACATCAAATCTCAGCATGGTGTGGTTTTCAACTGCCTGTTTAGCTGGCGCGCGATCGCCCTCCCATTATAGTCAATGGGAGCATTTGACTGCATCAGGAAAGTTTTTTGGATTGTGTTAAATCCATCTAGCTCTTCCCAGATAGAGCCTGCCGGATTTCACAACGGAAGTGTGAAAGTAACCTAAAGAGTACTTTACATGCTGCGACTTCGCTAGCGATCTCGTTAGCGATGTGAAATTCTAGATCGCAAGTGCGATCTTTCGGGAGCGCACATAGGTCATTTTACGCATGTGCGATCTCGAAAGATCACACTTGCGCTCTAAAATTTCACATCGCTAACGAGATCGCTAGCGATGTCGCAGCATGTAAAGTACCCTTTAGGCTATGTGCGTGCTATGACGTTTTTGCACTTCTCCAAAACACTGCGTTTTTGGCCGCAAAAAAACGCACCCACGGCAAAAATGCAGAGCTTTTTTGGCTGCGTTTCTGATCACTGCACTTTGCTGTGTTTTTCCAATGCATTACATGGGTGGAAAACGCAGGAAAGAATTGACATGTCCATTTTTATTTTTAGCTCAAAAACGCAGCTAAAAGAAAACTTTGTGTGCGGATAGCAAAAATGAAAAGTCATAGACTTTGCAGGGGAAATTGAGTCCAAAAACGCACAAACGCTGTGAAAAACGTTCAGTGCGCACATAGCCTTAAAGTGTGAATGACTGTTGTTGCGGCAAGTTCAGATGCAACACCTGTCCGCGAAACATCACTTCAGTAACAAAACTACAACTCCCAGCAGGCGCTGAAGGTTTGACTCTGACAGGGCTTGCTGGGAGTTGTAATTTTCGGAGGGGAAAGCAGTACAATTTGAAATTATTATAATACATTTTTTTGCAGTATATACCAGGCTTTATAGATATAGTCTCTCAGTATGGGGGCAGTCCGGTTTGCTTCTTCCCTGTCTCCTCAGTTAGGAACACACGAGAGTGAAATCTAGCCGCCGTGATCTGCAGACTGGGGGCAGGCCACGGGGATCTTCACAATGCCTTGTGAGTAGCAAGAAGAGGAAAAAGTACACATCAGGAGGTGGTCCCAGAATTGAAGCGCGTGGAATCCACTGTACTGAGGCTGTCGCACTGTCAACGACGCAGGATGCCCAGCCGGCTCACGAAACTGAAGTGGCGAGATAACAACAGTGATCCCACCGTGAAGATCATCTCACCATTCGCAACTGTAATGTGCTGTTGGAAAAATGGTAGCAAGCAGGGTGGATAAAAATCAATGTTTTTTTTAAAAAAAATAAAAAAAAAAATCGATTTTTTTCAATAAACTGCTTTTTGAGGAAAATATTTTACCATCCAAAGGTTCTTCCATCATGAGATAAAGCTGAGTTGTTTAACTCAGTAGAATAAAGGCTGTATATGTGTAACATTCACAATGCCATGCTCTTCCAGAGGTTTCTGTAGGACTAGTGGGCAGTTTCTCTCCTATATTATCACAGACGCTCGCTTTACTAACGCAGTTCTCAAAACTGAATTTGACTCCGCAGAGGTCCCAGCCTCTTCTTCACGGCAAAAATATTACAACATGAACAGAGTTGAGAAAAATACCTTAATCCTATTGTTCTACAAACCTATGAATACAGAATCAACCCCTTCAGTGCCAAGTCCAAGAAGTTAGACAATATGTTTCTGATTGTTTGGAGTGGAATAGATCTGCACAACACAAGAAGAATGTGAATCTAAGTGTGAGGAGGAGGAAGGGCAAGCGGACAAGAAAATGAAAGTGAAACTTTGAGCACAATACTGCAGCATAGCCACAGACAAGTCTGGATCTGTTTGTGTGTACGATCTGAGGTTTATTACATTCTTTCCTTATAATGGCAGCAGGCCGTAAAAGAGACCCAGTTTGGGAATATTTTAATGAAGCTCCTTCGCCTATCTGTAAAGGTACCTTCACACATAACGACTTACCTGCGATCCCAAAAACGATGCGACCTGATAGGGATCGCAGGTAAGTCGCTGGGAGGTCGCAGGTGAGATGTCACACAGTGAGATCTTACCAGCGATGCAGAACAATACAGATCGCAGTAGCGACCTGTATAACGATCTCAGCAGTCACTGTGACCCTGTCACACAGTGTCAAACACAGCGATGTGTCCTGCCCAGCAGGACATCGCCTTTGAAGAAAATGGCCTGGACCGTTCTGCAACGACTAGAGATCTCACAGCAGGGGCCTGATCGCTAGTAAGTGTCACACATAACGAGATCGCTAACGGGATCGCAACTGCGTCACCAAAATGGTGACTCAGCTGCGATCTCGCTAGCGATCTCGTTATGTGTGACAGTACCTTTTAGGCAGGCATGCGTGCAAAATGCAAACGATGCAACAAAGAGATGCAAGGCCTGGTGGTGCGAATGAGGCAACATCATGAGAAGTGCGGTGATGAAGATGACCAAAGAAACACTTCTGAACGGGCAGGATCTTCAGGTTGGTAAACATTTTTATTGAATCCTATTTCTAAAGACTGAACTGTCATGTGTGAGAAAAATTATATTTCTTATTATTACTGCATGTTACTGTCATTTGGTACAGTTATGAAGAAAAACAAATATTCCTTTTGGGGCAGGGGCAGTGATGTGTTGTGTACAATAAGCAGAAATTGTATAATAAACAATAAAATAACAGCATTGACTTTTTTTGTTTAGGGGAATTCATGGATTCTGGAAACTATCCACCTCCAAGATCACCATCATCCTGTTCTACAGTTTCAGAGTTATCCATCCAGGATAGTGCTTCATTAGCAGCAGCATCATCATCATCATCATCAGACACCCACAGCCACATATCACCATCACCCAAAAGGAAGAAAAAACCTTTACCTCCTGGAACCACCATAGATAGGTTTGTGATAAGAACTAGCAGATTAGAAAAAGAGTTGATTGATGAAAAAATTGCCCAGTTTATTTATGCAACGAACTCTTCTTTCCGTCTGACTGAGAACCCACATTTCATTAATATGGTTCAGTCACTGAGACCAGGATACAGTCCACCCAGCAGAGCTGATGTTGCAGGGAAACTGCTGGATCAAGTGTATGACAGAGAAATGGAGCAATGTGCAACAGCTCTGGAGGGTAAAATTGTTAACCTAAGTATTGATGGGTGGAGTAATGTCCACAATGATCCTATTGTATGTGCTTGTATAACAACAGAAGAAGGTAAAGTCTTCCTTGCACAAACAACTGATACGTCAGGAAATGCACACACAGCAGAATACTTACAAGAAATGGCAGTAAAAGCTATAACGACATGTGAACAAAAATTCAAATGTCTAGTACGCAGTTTGGTCACTGACAATGCTGTAAACGTATCCAAGATGAGAAGAGATTTAGAAGAGCAGGGAGGGAATACAAAGCTGCTAATAACATATGGTTGCAGTGCTCATTTGCTGCACCTCTTAGCCAAAGACTTAAGTGTTCCAGAAATACGTAATTACTTACCGGTAATGTGTTTTTTCTGAACCCATGACGGCACCACGATGTAAGGGTGCCGTCATGGGTGCTGGAAAAATACGTAATTACTTACCGGTAATGTGTTTTTTCTGAACCCATGACGGCACCCTTACATCGTGGTGCCGTCATGGGTGCTGGAAAAATAAAGGCTAATGTTGTTGAAATTGCTAACTACTTCCGTAATAATCATTTTGCTGCAGCAGCTCTGAAAAGGATGGGTGGAACCAAACTAACGCTCCCACAAGATGTTAGATGGAACTCTGTGGTGGACTGTTTTGAGCAGTATATCAAAAACTGGCCTATTCTGATGACACTTTGTTAAGAAAATCGAGATAAAATAGATGGCACTGTCACAGCCAAAATCCTCAACATTGGGCTTAAGAGTTGAACATATGCTGACTTCCTGAAACCCATCTCTCAAGCTTTAAACAAAATACAGAAAAATAGCTGTTTTATTGCGGATGCTGTTGAAATTTGGAAGGAACTGAGTGAACACTTAAAAACAGAACTACACATGGACAGAATTAAATTACAAGCAGTAAACAAACGAATGGGACAAGCACTGACTCCAGCTCATTTTTTGGCAAATATTGTCAATATCCAATATCAGGGTCAAAAACTAAGTGCTGAGGAAGAGGAGTTAGCTATGACATGGGTATCCAGCAATCCTCCATCTTTAATGCCAACTATAATAAACTTCAGAGCTAAGGGGGAACCATTCAAGAAATATATGTTTGCTGAAGATATTTTAAGGAAGGTCACACCAGTAAATGGGTGGAAGTCACTTAAGCGCTTGGATTTAGAGACTGTTCAAGTAATGATTTCACTTTTAACAGCAGTAGCTTCTTCTGCAGGCGTTGAAAGAATATTCTCTTCCTTTGAACTCATTCATTCTAAATTGAGAAATCGGTTGGGACCCAATAAAGCAGGAAAGCTTGTTTTTCTTTTCCAGATTATGAATAGAAACAAAGAAGAAGATGATGATGATGATGATGATGAAGATGACGACAAGTGAGCTACAGAGGACAGCAGGGACAGTAGTATTTAAGTTTTTCATGTGTCGGCTGGGCTGACAGTCTAAGTTTCTTAAAATATATATATATTTTGTTTAGCCAAATTAGTTAACAAACATGGATGTTTGTTTAAGCAAATAACTTATGCTGTAATGTTGTTATTGTTTCAGTTGAATAAATCTATTTAAATTGTTAAGGTCAGGATTATTTTTCTCCTTCCTAAGTACAACAGAACAGTGGTGTCCAAATATGAATGATTAACCCATTAAACTGGGGAGAAAAAAAGTCATATAAAAAGTGATTCTAAAAATCTTCATCTACTTGCATGTTAAAGTAGCAAGAACTAGTTTAGGTAGAAACTTTGATTTAAATCACTGATTTTTAAATCAAGCCTTACTGACTAGTGATTTAAATCGTGATTTAAATCAGTTAGATTTAAATCAAATCCACCCTGGTAGCAAGCTTTTTATATCTAGGCAATACCAAAAGCTGATTCTGGGATGACTTTCTCATTTCACTCCAGTTTTTCCTCAGGCTGCTTTCACAAGTGGAATCCTAAGGCTATGTGCGCACTTACCGGATTTTGCCGCGGATTTTCCGCGGATTTGCTGCTTGTTTCGCTGCAGAAAATGTTCATAACATCTCTGCAGTGAATCACCAGCAAATCCTATGGAGAAAAAAAATCCTGTGCGCACTAGGCAGAATTTGACAGCTGCATGTTTTGCTGCGGAAATCCCGCAGCAAAAACAAGTGCATGTCACTTCTTTTCCGCAGGTAGCTGCGGGTTTTCCCTAATCTAATGTAAAAATCACGCAGGGAACAGCTTGCGGAAAAACCGCACCAAATCCGCACCAATTCCGCACCAAATCCGCAACAAAACGCGACAATCCGCATGCGGATTTTGGTGCGGATTTTTTCCGCAGGTGATAACATCTTTGAGAGCCTGCGGAATTTACGCAAGGAAATTTCATTTCCCAGTGCGCACATAGCCTAATAGCGTAAAAAGAAGAATGACATTTTTGGTGGGTGTCAATCACTGATTAAACACTAAAATATTTGAATAAATATATGTCAATGCACACACATAGTCTAGACCAGTGATCAATTTTCAGTATCTTTCAAACTTGCTGCTTTATTTCAATGTAAAACGTCTGCAGTATGTCTATACACTATGGTCACAACTGACACATTACTCCAGTGCAGTAACCACTGCAGCCAATCACAGGCCTGTAGTAGATGTGGAACTGTTAGGCTATGTCCGCACGTTGCTTTTTACCTGCTTTTTTGCTGCTTTTTCAACTGCAGCGTTTAATGCCAAAATGGTTGTGTTCTGCTTTTCAAGCAAAGTCTATGGGAATTTGGGTTTCTTGTCCGCACTTTGCAGTTCAAACTGCAGCCTTTTTGTTGCAGAACTTTGGTCAAAAACTCAGCTTTGCAGGGCAAAACCCAAATGGCAAAAACAATTCACATGTCAATTGTTTTTGCCATTTGGGTTTTGCACTGCAAAGCTGAGTTTTTGACCAAAGTTCTGCAACAAAAAGGCTGCAGTTTGAACAGCATAGTGCGGACAAGAAACCCAAATTCCCATAGACTTTGCTTGAAAAGCAGAACACAACCATTTTGGCATTAAACGCTGCAGTTGAAAAAGCAGGTAAAAAGCAACGTGCGGACATAGCCTAACCGTGCTGCTGAGTATCCAGTTATTCAGCAGCGTATAAAACTCTGCAGCAGCTTACTACATGCTTTAATTCTGGTTGAGTAACATACAACCCCAGAAGGTGAGCACATTCCCTTCTCACTCTTATATATCCATTGGGTAAAACCGTATTGCGCTTTTTCCCTTCAGCTTTTAATCACAGGCACAAGCAGTCAAATCAGCTAAGAATGAACCAACATCACTTCCGGTCCTGGCACAGACAACGTATAGGACCACTACTAGGACAACCCTTTCTCATTCACTGTTTGCCTCTGTTAAAATAAAAACGCTCCTACTTCCCTCCCGTGCATGTATCATTCCAGTAGAGTTGGCTCTCTTGTTCCCAGGTCTCACATGAGGTTATGGCGACAGGCAGGCCCGTCACCCAATCACCTCCAGCTTCTCTCTCCCTTCAGATGGAAGAATAATCAACAGGAAGTGATCAGCCACTCATTTCCTGTTAATTAAACATCTGAAGGCAGGGAGAGAGAACCCGGCAGTGCTTGGCACAGGGCCCGCGTGATGTTACAACCTCATGTGAGCCCTGGGAACAAGAGAGCCGACACTGCTGGAATGGAACGTGCATGGAAGGAGAGTATCAGCTTTTCTTTATGTTAATTGAATAAAATATGGGGAATGAGAAAGTGTTGTTCAAGTGGTGGACAACCCCTGTGCTTTATTACCAAGGTTTAGAGTGGGTAAGTTTGTCTCCGTTTATTGTTTTAAAAGGAGTCAGCAAAGAGTTAATGTTCAAATAAAGTACAAGCAATCGGTACATGGCAAGGCCAAACATTTACATGCACCTTCCCACCTATCTCTTCCCTTCTCATGCTCTGTGAAGCCAGAGCTGTCAATCAAAGAAGAATGGGGGAGGAGATAGATGAAAACCAAGCAGATGGGGAGGTGCACGTAAATGATTGGCCCCGCCATGATGCACAGAGCTCCTGGACTTGGTTTGAAGTCATTCTGTGTGGACAGAGTCCACTTAAAAGCATCACTATAGTTTCTAAATTAGTTTTAGAGTAGATCAAACCTTTACTAGTCCAGTTTATTCTGACATTACTGCATTTCTCTGCTTGTTTGAGCTATTTACCTGCTCATTGATTGTATCCAAATTCATGTATTTACTCTGCTACATACAGTAGGTCATAGCCTGTCCTGTTAATATTTGTTTCTGGTCAAGGAATCATGTTGTATACACTGTCAATGTATATTTACTAATCCGTATACTGTGGGATTGTGTGTTTCCTGCTGGGATACATTGATTAAAATACCCCCCTTTTTGGGCACTATGTTTAGATGCTTTTAAATAAATTTTTGTTAGTTTGTGTATTTTAAACCGTGTACATTAAAATTTATATCTTATTTACTGGTGATCCCAATTATTTTTATACACCGCTCTTTCTTCTTCTTGTCCATTGTATTTAGTGGTGTGTTACTTGGTTCAGATCCCAATATATATTTGTGGTGCCCTCAAAAAATTCCTAGTTCCTTTCAGCATCATATGTCCCACTCAGGCATCTCACTCCTCCAAATCCCATCACAGGCATCGCATGCCCCCTCAGGTGCCCTCCCAAGATTTGTACCGTACCACCCCCCCACCCCAAAATCAGGCATCAGCCCAACATCGTACACCCCCCTCAGCATTGTACACCTCCCCCAAATCCCACTAAAGGCACCACCCGAGTATCATATCTCCCCCTCAGGCATCCCTCCCCAGCATCATTCGCCCCCACCAGCATTGTATGGCCACCACAAGCATCTATGCCCCAGCATTGTACATCCCTCCTCCTCCTCAGGCATCCCTGCCCCAGCATTGTACATCCCTCCTCCTCCTCCTCAGGCATCCCTGCCCCAGCATTGTACATCCATCCCCTCCTCCTCAGGCATCCCTGCCCCAGCATTGTACATCCATCCCCTCCTCCTCAGGCATCCCTGCCCCAGCATTGTACATCCATCCCCTCCTCCTCAGGCATCCCTGCCCCAGCATTGTACATCCCTCCTCCTCCTCCTCAGGCATCCCTGCCCCAGCATTGTACATCCATCCCCTCCTCCTCAGGCATCCCTGCCCCAGCATTGTACATCCCTCCTCCTTCTCCTCAGGCATCCCTGCCCAAGCATTGTACATCCCTCCTCCTTCTCCTCAGGCATCCCTGCCCCAGTATTGTACATCCATCCTCTCCTCCTCAGGCATCCCTGCCCCAGCATTGTACATCCCTCCTCCTTCTCCTCAGGCATCCCTGCCCCAGCATTGTACATCCATCCCCTCCTCCTCAGGCATCCCTGCCCCAGCATTGTACATCCCTCCTCCTTCTCCTCAGGCATCCCTGCCCCAGCATTGTACATCCCTCCTCCTCAGGCATCCCTGCCCCAGCATTGTACATCCCTCCTCCTCCTCCGGCATCCCTGCCCCAGCATTATACATCCCTCCTCCTTCTCCTCAGGCATCCCTGCCCCAGCATTGTACATCCCTCCTCCTTCTCCTCAGGCATCCCTGCCCCAGCATTGTACATCCCTCCTCCTTCTCCTCAGGCATCCCTGCCCCAGCATTGTACATCCATCCCCTCCTCCTCAGGCATCCCTGCCCCAGCATTGTACATCCCTCCTCCTTCTCCTCAGGCATCCCTGCCCCAGCATTGTACATCCCTCCTCCTCAGGCATCCCTGCCCCAGCATTGTACATCCCTCCTCCTTCTCCTCAGGCATCCCTGCCCCAGCATTGTACATCCCTCCTCCTCAGGCATCCCTGCCCCAGCATTGTACATCCCTCCTCCTCCTCAGGCATCCCTGCCCCAGCATTGTACATCCCTCCTCCTTCTCCTCAGGCATCCCTGCCCCAGCATTGTACATCCCTCCTCCTTCTCCTCAGGCATCCCTGCCCCAGCATTGTACATCCATCCCCTCCTCCTCAGGCATCCCTGCCCCAGCATTGTACATCCCTCCTCCTTCTCCTCAGGCATCCCTGCCCCAGCATTGTACATCCCTCCTCCTTCTCCTCAGGCATCCCTGCCCCAGCATTGTACATCCATCCCCTCCTCCTCAGGCATCCCTGCCCCAGCATTGTACATCCCTCCTCCTTCTCCTCAGGCATCCCTGCCCCAGCATTGTACATCCCTCCTCCTTCTCCTCAGGCATCCCTGCCCCAGCATTGTACATCCCTCCTCCTTCTCCTCAGGCATCCCTGCCCCAGCATTGTACATCCCTCCTCCTTCTCCTCAGGCATCCCTGCCCCAGCATTGTACATCCCTCCTCCTCCTCAGGCATCCCTGCCCCAGCATTGTACATCCCTCCTCCTCCTCAGGCATCCATGCCCCAGCATTGTACATCCCTCCTCCTCCTCAGGCATCCATGCCCCAGCATTGTACATCCCTCCTCCTCGTCAGGCATCCCTGCCCCAGCATCATACGCCCCCTCAGACATCCCACCCCCAGCATTGTACTCCCCCCTCAAATCCGAGCACAGGCATCCCCCTCAGCATTGTACATGCCCCCTTAGGCATCATCTATCGGCATCATACGCTGCCCACAAGCATCCCCCCCAGCATTGTACACACACTCTAATAACACGATATGCATCCCCCCAGCATTGTTCGCCCCCTCAAATACCGGTATAGGCATCCTCCCTTTGAAGAAAATAAAAGAAATTTAAAAAAAAACCTATTGTGCTTTTGTCACCATTTTCTGAGACCTGTAGCGTTCTAATTTTTCAGGATCTGGGGCTCAGTGACAGATTAATTTTTGCATCATGAGCTGATGTATTTAATTATACCATTTTGGTGTAGATATCATGTTTTGATCACCTCTTATTGCATTTTATCACAATGTTGTAGCAACCAAAATAAACATAATTCTGGCTTTTTTTATTGATTTTTTTTTTCTCCTTTTTACTGATAATGAATTTATTTTATATTTTGATTGGGTATTTCTGAACTCCGCAAATGTGTTTTTTTTATGTATAGATTATAGGGTAAAAAGGGGAATGATTTTAACTTTCTTTTTTTCTTCATTGTTTTTTTAAAAAAAGTGAACACTTTGTATACACTAGTGCCTTAGAGGACTTGAAGATACCCCTCAGCATTGTACATGCCCCCTGGCATCATCTATCGGCATCATACGCTGCCCACAAGCATCCCCCCCAGCATTGTACACACACTCGAATACCACGATATGCATCCCCCCCAGCATTGTACACACACTCGAATACCACGATATGCATCCCCCCCAGCATTGTACACACACTCGAATACCACGATATGCATCCCCCCCAGCATTGTACACACACTCGAATACCACGATATGCATCCCCCCCAGCATTGTACACACACTCGAATACCACGATATGCATCCCCCCAGCATTGTACACACACTCGAATACCACGATATGCATCCCCCCAGCATTGTTCGCCCCCTCAAATACCGCCATAGGCATGCTTCCTTTGCATCGTGCGCCCCCTCAGGCATCATCCCAGCATTGTACAACTCCCCGCCCCAGAGTCGAATGCCCCCAAAATCCTACTACCACCACAAAACTACACAATGAGGACCACCTTTCGCCCCTCTTCATCTGCAGCGCATCAGTGAGGCTGGCGTCACACCTGCGGGACTCGGGCGAGGATCGCATTGTACTGACGGACAGGAGAGAACAGCTTCATGTATTCCTATGCAGCTGCACGCTCCTGTCAGGAGAGAAGCCAGCCCGTGCACAGTGCGCTGGGATGAGAGCCACGCACTACTCTCCTACCACGCTGTATAACACGCTGAACGTGAGAACACGCCCACAAGACATTACGGAAGTGACGTCACACCGGACAGGAGCCCATACAGTCTAGCATCTACCTTGGATTTAGCCTGTACCGGCCGTCGCTACGTTGCAGACCGAGTCCTGTAAGTTATCAGCCTTTATAGTCACCGCTCGGTATATCCCCAGTGAAAGCTATAGACGTCTTATGTGCTGGGCTGTCTATAGGTATTTGTATTTCTTTCCAGTGCAGGATCCCATCACTATACAGAATGTCGTCAGATGCCAAGAAGAGGAAGCCCAAGGTGATCCGGAGTGAGGAAGGGAAGCGGAGCCGCCATGAGGAGCAGGTAATGCCCACCGTCAGAGGCCCGCCTGTAACCCCTTCACCCCCGAGCGAGTTTCGGTTTCCATTTCTCTCCCCTGCTTCCAAGAGCCATAACTTTTTATTTTCCCTTTACTATAGCCATATGAGGTCTTGTTTTTTGTGGGACGAGTTGTAATTTTCAATGACACCATTCATTCTGTCCAATATTGTACTGGAGAATGGGGGGAAAATGCCAAGTGCGGTGCAATTGCAATTCCACAATGTTTAGTTGTTTGTTTTTTGTTTTTAATTTACTAAGTTCACTCCATGGTAAATCTGTCCGGGCAGTGTGACTCCCCAGGTCAGTATGAGTTCGTAGATACCAAACATGTACGTTTTTGTTGTTTTTTTTTTTTTTTATCTAAGGCTGGTTTCACACTACGTCTTTTTAACATCCGTTGAAAACGTTATTTTAGCGGAAGTACGGATCCAGTGCAAATGCGTTTTCATTTCAATGCATTTGCAATGGACTCGCGTTAACATCCGTTCACCTGCGTTCACCTGCGTTTGCGTGCGTTATAGTGCGGATCCGGTGACTTGCAGTTTTTTAACATGTTTCAAAAACGCTACTTGTAGCGTTTTTGAGCTGCGTCAAAATACTGCAAATTGCTGGATCCTGACTAAACAGCACGCAAACGCAGGTGAACGCTGGCGTGCTGATAGGCAGGATCCTGCTTTTGTACTGAGCATGCCCAGAAAGTACTGAGCATGCCCAGAACCAGTCTCGCGTGATCTGTCTCTCTCTCCTCCTCCCTCCCTCACCCTCTCTCTCTCTATCTATGTCTTTCCCCCTTCCTCCCCTTCCTCTCTCTCCCACCTGAGAGCTGCGGACACTCGTAACCAAGGTAAATATCGGGTAACCACTTCTCTTAGTTACCCGATGTTTACGTTGGTTACGCGTGCAGGCAGCCCTGCTCCTAGCAGCTGCAGACACTCGTAACCAAGATAAATATCGGGTATCCGAGGCCGATGTTTACCTTGGTTACCAGCGTCTGCAGCTGTCAGAAGCCGGCTCCCAGTCTAGTTCCCCTCACTCCCGATCACATGACTCCAATGCCCGCCCCTAAACATCCAGTGCAGGATCCTGCAAAATAACACATGCGTTTGCATACGTTATTTGCTGTAAAAGCAGGATCCGTACTTCCGCTAAAATAACGTTTTCAACGGATGTTAAAAAGACGTAGTGTGAAACCAGCCTAACTGGTGACAGAAAATAAGAAATAAAAAACAAACAACAATTGCGCTTTTGTCACCATTTTCTGAGACCTGTAGTGTTCTAATTTTTCAGGATCCGGGGCTCAATGACGGCTTATTTTTTGCATCTTGAGCTGATGTATTTAATTATACCATTTTGGTGTAGATATCATGTTTTGATCACCTCTTATTGCATTTTATCACAATGTTGTAGCAACCAAAATAAACATAATTCTGGCTTTTTTTATTGATTTTTTTTTTTTTTTTTTTCTCCTTTTTACTGATCATGAATTTATTTTATATTTTGATTGGGCATTTCTGAACTCCGCAAATGTGGTTTTTTATGTATAGATTATAGGGTAAAAAGGGGGATGATTTTAACTTTTTTTTTTTCTTCATTGTTTTTTATAAAAAAAAAAAAAGTGAACACTTTGTTTACACTAGTCCCTTAAGGTCCAGTCACACTAAGCAACTTACCAGCGATCCCAACAACGATAGGGATCGCTGGTAAGTTGCTAGAAGGTTGCTGGTGAGCTGTCACACTGCGACGCTCCAGCGATCCCACCAGCAACCTGACCTGGTAGGGATCGCTGGAGCGTGGCTACACGAGTTGCTGGTGAGCTCACCAGCAACCAGTGTCCAGCCCCCAGTCTCCTAGTTACAGCACACATCAGGTTAATTAACCCGATGTGTGCTGCAGCTAAATGTGCACAGAGCAGGGAGCAGCGCACAATGCTTAGTGCTGGCTCCTTGCTCTTCTAGTTACAGCACACATCGGGTTAATTACCTGATGTGTGCTGCAGCTACATGTGCACAGAGCAGGAGCCGGCACTGACAGTGAGAGCGGAGGAGGCTGGTATCAAAGGTAAATATCGGGTAACCAAGGACAGGGCTTCTTGGTTACCCGATGTTTACATTGGTTACCAGCCTCCGCAGAAGCTGGCTCCCTGCTCACTGCACATTAGTTGTTGCTGTCTTGCTGTCACACACAGCGATCTGTGCTTCACAGCGGGACAGCAACAACTAAAAAATGGCCCAGGACATTCAGCAACAACCAACGACCTCACAGCAGGGGCCAGGTTGTTGCTGGATGTCACACACAGCAACATCGCTAGCAACGTCACAAAAGTTGTTCGTTACCAGCGATGTTGCTAGCGATGTTGCTTAGTGTGACGGGGCCTTTAGGGGACTTAAAGATCACACAGTCTGATCACTTGTACTGTACAGAGCAATGCTTCAGCACCGCTCCGAACAGCAAAATTGCTGATCTCCTGTGAATGCCAGCGCTCACAGGAACTACGCCATGAAAGTGACAGGGGTCCTTCAGCTGTCATCACAACCCATCGGCATCTTATCATAGGGCTGCTGATGGTGTTAGGCAGTGGTGCGCTCCCCGCCAGAGAACATTAAATCCCGCTGTCAAAGATTAATAGTGCGATTTAACTAGTTAACAGACGCGGATGGGTATCTGATCCAACCGCACCTGTTAGCTGCATGTCAGCTGATCAGATCAATTGACATATGCGGGGAAATGTGGGCTTCCTGCGGGAGCCAGCATTAAAGGGACACACACAACCTTGGACGTACCAGTATGTCCATAGTCTTGAAGGGGTTAAAGGGAATCTCGACAGGTTTTTCCCACCTCACCTGAGAGCAGGTTAATGTACAGAAAGGGATCCTGATTCGAGCGATGTGTCACTTATTAGGCTGCTTGCTGTAGTTTTAATAAAAATCTATTATCAGCCGGAGATTATCACTAGAGGACTAGTAAACCTGCTGCCTTGTAGTCCTCCATATTCATGAGCTCTGCATAACCCATTTCTTCAGCGCTCTATTGGGAGACCCAGACGATTGGGGTATAGCTACTGCCCTCCGGAGGCCACACAAAGCACTACACTAAAAAGTGCTAGGCCCCTCCCCTTCTGGCTATACCCCCCCGTGGTATCACGGGTACTCCAGTTTTCAAGCTTTGTGCGAAGGAGGTCAGACATCCACGCATGGCTCCACAGATTTTAGTCAGCAGTAGCTGCTGACTATTTCGGATGGAAGAAAAGAGGGCCCATATAGGGCCCCCAGCATGCTCCCTTCTCACCCGTTGATGGTGTTGTAAGGTTGAGGTACCTATTGCTGGTACAGAGGCTGGAGCCCCACATGCTGTTTTCCTTCCACATCCCCTTGTAGGGCTCTGTGGAAGTGGGATCCTGCCGGCCACAAAGCTCTGACGCCGGGCTCCATCCACAGACCCATAGAACCTGGTGGATGCCGAGCAGGAGTACCATCAGGGACATGGCCCTGCATCATACAGGTACTCTGTGTCCCCGGCAGGCACAGACACACTCCGGGCTGGCTGGGTGTTGTAGTGCGCCGGGGACCGTAACGCTAGAGCTAGTGTTCCTACAGTTTAACTGGGGGACTTTTTTCTGTGTGTGGGAACGCAGCGCCGACCCCCACTGGATCGGGCGGCGCTGCTGTGACTTTTAGTTCGCCGGGGACACGCCGACCGCGCTTTTACGGCGGTGGCGTTTATAAATCTAGTCCCCGGCTTTTGCGGCCTAGGACGCCGGCAGCTCCGATTCGTTCCCGCCCCCCACCCTGTCAATCAGGGTAGGGGAGAGACGCTGTTTCACGGCAGCGACGAGGGCTGGAGCCTGATTTACATGCTCCAGCCCTCTCACTAGGCACAGAGGGAAGCAGGCTTCCCGCTCTTAGCCAGGAACGCCCAGGGCCCGCCCCCCCTCCTCTCTCAGGACGCCGGCAGCCATTACATGCATGTCTGGCTGGAGGAAGGACGCAAGGCTCTGGGAGACCTGGACTAGGGGGCTTTGGAGATCACACACCCGCTCTTAAGCGGGCGGTAAGCGGCTTTTCAGCTGGCCCCTCTAGTGCCTCAGTGTGTATTAGTGTACTGTGTCACTGGACATATATATATTTCCTTATTGCTTGCACTGTGAGGTCGCTTCCTGGCTGTATACCCAGATCACTCTGAGGAGGCAGCAACATGTCATCCGCAAAACGCAAGGCTGCCAAGGCTAGGGCTGTGTACACTGCGTGTGCTGCATGTGGGGCTGCTCTACCAGCAGGCTCCAAGGACCCCCATTGTGTGCAATGCTCAGATCCCGGTGCTGCTTCGCCAGCCGGAGTCAGGAGAGATAGTGACCCAGGCTGAGACGCCTGTAAGTCCTGCCCCGGTGTCAGGGACAGACTTTGCAGTTTTTGCGGGTAGTATGTCTGTGACTATGGCAAAAATCCTTGAAACTTTGCAATCCATGCCTGGGGCTCAGTCTATGGACACGGCGAGGTCTCTGTCCTCTAATCCCCCTCAGTTGGATTTAATCCAGACTGCAAGGGGGTCCCCGGCTTCACAGGCTGAGTATTATGACTCAGATGATAGCCCCAGCCACCCTAAGCGAGCTCGCTGGGAAAGACCCTCAACGTCATCACACTGCTCAGGGTCTCAGCGCAATCAGTCTCCCTGTGATGCGTCTGATGAGAGTGATCAGGAGTCTTATCCTGGAACCCCTCTCAATCTGGATACCCCGGATGGGGACGCCATGGTAAACGATCTTATCTCAGCCATCAATAGACTGTTAGATATTTCTCCCCCAGCCCCTTCAGCAGAGGAGGCAGCTGCAGAGCAGGAGAAGTTTCGTTTCCTCTATCCCAAGCGTAAATTAAGTGCTTTCTTGGATCACTCTGACTTCAGAGAGTCAATCCAGAAACACGACGCTCATCCAGAAAGGCGTTTCTCTAAACGTTCTAAGGATACACGTTTTCCTTTTCCCCCTGATGTGGTCAAGCGCTGGACCCAGTGTCCAAAAGTTGACCCCCCGATTTCCAAACTTGCAGCTAGATCCATAGTTGCAGTGGAGGATGGCGCTTCACTTAAGGATGCCAATGACAGACAGATGGACCTTTGGTTAAAATCTGTCTATGAAGCTATCGGCGCGTCGTTTGCTCCAGCATTCGCAGCCGTATGGGCACTCCAAGCTATTTCAGCTGGTTTAGCAAAAGTGGATGCTATCTTACATCCAGCGGTGCCGCAAGTGGCGTCCCTTACCTCGCAGATGTCCGCGTTCGCGTCTTACGCTATCAATGCGGTCCTAGAATCTACCAGCCGCACCTCAATGGCGTCCGCCAATTCGGTAGTTTTGCGCAGAGCCTTGTGGTTAAAGGACTGGAAAGCAGATGCTGGTTCCAAAAAATGTTTAACCAGCCTGCCTTTATCTAGAGATAGACTGTTTGGCGAACCATTGGCTGACATCATTAAACAGTCCAAGGGTAAAGACTCTTCTTTACCCCAGCCCAGAACAAGCAAACCTCAGCAGAAAAAGTGGCAGCAGAGGTTGCAGTCCTTTCGAGGTTCGGGCAAGACACAATTCTCCTCGTCCAAAGGGACTCAGAGGACGCAAAGAAGCTCAGATTCCTGGCGGGCTCACGCGCGCCCCAAGAAAGCAAATGGAGGAACCGCTTCCAAAGCGGCCACCTCATGACTTCCAGCTCCCCCCCTCCGCATCTCCGGTCGGGGGCAGGCTCTCCCGCTTTTCCGTCATTTGGATGTCACAGGTCAAAGACCGGTGGGTGACAGACATTTTGTCGCGCGGGTACAGAATCGAGTTCAGTTCTCGTCCTCCAGCTCGGTTCTTCAGAACCTCCCCACATCCAGACCGAGCAGATGCCCTGCTGCAGGCGGTGGACTCCCTAAGAGCGGAAGGAGTAGTGGTTCCTGTACCGCCTCAGGAACAAGGGCGAGGGTTTTACTCCAATCTCTTTGTGGTTCCAAAAAAGGACAGCTCGTTCCGTCCTGTTCTGGATCTAAAGCTGCTCAACAAACATGTGCACGCCAGGCGGTTCCGGATGGAAACCCTCCGCTCTGTCGTGGCCTCAATGTCTCAAGGAGACTTCCTTGCCTCAATAGACATCAAAGATGCTTATCTCCACGTGCCAATTGCTACAGAACATCAACGTTTTCTACGTTTTGTGATAGGAAACGAACATCTTCAGTTCGTAGCTCTGCCATTCGGTCTGGCGACAGCCCCACGGGTTTTCACCAAGGTCATGGCGGCAGTGGTAGCAGTCTTGCACTCTCAGGGACACTCGGTGATCCCTTACCTAGACGATCTACTTGTCAAGGCACCCTCTCAAGAGGCATGCCAACTCAGTCTACATGCTACACTGGAGACTCTACAGACGTTTGGATGGATCATCAACTTTCCAAAGTCGAATCTGTCTCCGACACAGTCACTAACGTATCTTGGCATGGAGTTCCATACTCGAGCAGCGAGAGTGAAGCTTCCGCTGAACAAGCAGCGGTCACTACAGACAGGGGTGCAATCCCTCCTTCAGGGCCAGTCGCACCCCTTACGGCGCCTCATGCACTTCCTCGGGAAGATGGTGGCAGCCATGGAAGCAGTTCCCTTTGCGCAGTTTCATCTGCGCCCACTTCAATGGGACATTCTCCGCCAATGGGACGGGAAGTCAACGTCCCTGGACAGGAAAGTCTCTCTTTCCCAGACGGCCAAGGACTCTCTACAATGGTGGCTCCTTCCCACCTCATTGTCTCAGGGAAGATCCTTCCTGCCCCCATCCTGGGCAGTGGTCACGACAGATGCGAGTCTGTCAGGGTGGGGAGCAGTGTTTCTCCACCACAGGGCTCAGGGGACGTGGACTCCGCAGGAGTCCACCCTTCAGATCAATGTTCTGGAAATCAGAGCAGTGTATCTTGCCCTACTAGCCTTCCAGCAGTGGCTGGAAGGAAGGCAGATCCGAATTCAGTCGGACAACTCCACAGCGGTGGCATACATCAACCACCAAGGGGGGACACGCAGTCGGCAAGCCTTCCAGGAAGTCCGGCGGATTCTGATGTGGGTGGAAGCCACGGCCTCCACCATATCCGCAGTTCACATCCCCGGCGTAGAAAACTGGGAAGCAGACTTCCTCAGTCGCCAGGGCATGGACGCAGGGGAATGGTCCCTTCACCCGGACGTGTTTCAGGAAATCTGTCGCCGATGGGGAGTGCCGGACGTCGACCTAATGGCGTCCCGGCACAACAACAAGGTCCCGGCATTCATGGCGAGGTCGCGCGATCAAAGAGCTCTGGCGGCAGACGCATTAGTTCAAGATTGGTCGCAGTTCCGGCTCCCATACGTCTTCCCACCTCTGGCACTCTTGCCCAGAGTGTTACGCAAGATCAGATCCGATTGCAGCCGCGTCATACTCGTCGCCCCAGACTGGCCGAGGAGATCGTGGTATCCGGATCTGTGGCATCTCACGGTCGGTCGACCGTGGTCACTGCCAGACCGACCAGACTTACTGTCCCAAGGGCCGTTTTTCCATCAGAATTCTGCGGCCCTGAACCTGACTGTGTGGCCATTGAGTCCTGGATCCTAGCGTCTGCAGGATTATCTCAAGGAGTCGTAGCCACAATGAGACAGGCTAGGAAGTCAACGTCTGCTAAGATCTACCACAGGACGTGGAAGATTTTCTTATCTTGGTGCTCTGCACAGAGAGTATCCCCTTGGCCATTTGCATTGCCCACCTTTCTTTCCTTCCTGCAATCGGGGTTGGAAAAGGGCTTGTCGCTCAGTTCCCTTAAAGGGCAAGTCTCGGCACTGTCTGTGTTTTTTCAGAAGCGTCTAGCACGTCTTCCTAAGGTGCGCACGTTCCTACAGGGGGTCTGTCATATTGTGCCCCCGTACAAGCGGCCGTTAGATCCATGGGATCTGAACAGAGTACTTGTTGCTCTGCAAAAGCCGCCCTTCGAGCCTCTAAAGGACGTTTCCTTTTCTCGACTGTCACAGAAAGTGGCGTTTCTTGTCGCGATCACATCGCTTCGGCGAGTGTCTGAGCTGGCAGCTTTGTCATCCAAGGCTCCTTTCCTGGTGTTCCACCAGGACAAGGTAGTGCTGCGCCCCATTCCGGAGTTTCTCCCTAAGGTCGTATCCTCGTTTCATCTTAATCAGGATATATCCTTGCCTTCCTTTTACCCTCATCCGGTTCACCGGTATGAAAAGGACTTACGTTTGCTAGATCTGGTGAGAGCACTCAGAATCTACATCTCCCGAACGGCGCCCATACGCCGTTCCGAGGCACTTTTTGTCCTTGTCGCTGGTCCGCGCAAGGGATTGCAGGCTTCTAAAGCCACCCTGGCTCGATGGATCAAAGAACCAATTCTAGAGGCCTACCGCTCTGCGGGGCTTCCGGTTCCTTCAGGGCTAAAAGCCCACTCAACCAGAGCCGTGGGTGCGTCCTGGGCATTACGTCACCAGGCTTCGGCTCAACAGGTGTGCCAGGCAGCAACCTGGTCCAGTCTGCACACTTTCACCAAGCATTATCAGGTGCATACCTATGCTTCGGCGGATGCCAGCTTAGGTAGAAGAGTCCTGCAGGCGGCAGTGACATCCCCGTAGGGGAGGGCTGTTTTTTTGCAGCTCTAACATGAGGTATTTCTTTACCCACCCAGGGACAGCTTTTGGACGTCCCAATCGTCTGGGTCTCCCAATAGAGCGCTGAAGAAGAAGGGAATTTTGTTACTTACCGTAAATTCCTTTTCTTCTAGCTCTTATTGGGAGACCCAGCACCCGCCCTGTTGTCCTTCGGGATTTTTTTGTTGTTTGCGGGTACACATGTTGTTCATGTTGAACGGTTTTTTCAGTTCTCCGATGTTTCTCGGAGTTAATTTGTTTAAACCAGTTATTGGCTTCCTCCTTCTTGCTTTGGCACTAAAACTGGAGTACCCGTGATACCACGGGGGGGTATAGCCAGAAGGGGAGGGGCCTAGCACTTTTTAGTGTAGTGCTTTGTGTGGCCTCCGGAGGGCAGTAGCTATACCCCAATCGTCTGGGTCTCCCAATAAGAGCTAGAAGAAAAGGAATTTACGGTAAGTAACAAAATTCCCTTCTTCCCACCACTGATTGTCAGCTTTCTTCCTATGGAAATTACAGCAAACAGCCCAGTAAAGGCTCCTTTACACACTGCAGCATCGCTAGCGATATCGCGGTAACGTCACCGGTTTTGTGACGTAATAGCGACCTCCCCAGCGACATTGCAGTGTGTGACACGCATCAGTGACCTGGCCCCCGCTGTGAGGTCGCTGATCACTACACATCTCTCAGGCACATTTTTTGGTCCTTTGTTTCCCGCTGCGCAGCAAGCATCGGTGTGTTTGACACCGTTACAACAACTTAGCGACTTAGAACCCAGCGTACTATATCGTCCCCTGCTGTGTGACACGTCCCCAACGACCAGCGAGGTCGTTCTGCAGGTCCGTATGGCTGCTGCGTCGTTGGCCAGATTTGCCTGTTTGACAGCTCACCAGAGACTTTCCAGCGATCCCGGCCAGGTCGGGATCGCTGGTGGGATCGCTAGAAAGTCTCAGTGTGTAACGGAGCCTTAAGTTATCACTGACATTGGGCTCTCCATCCTTACATCATGCTGTTCTCACATGGGTAATAAAAACCTGCTGACAGATCCCTTTAACCCCTTCAGCCCCGGGGCACTTTCCGTTTTTGCGTTTTTGTTTTTTGCTCCCCTTCTTCCGAGAGCCGTAACTTTTTTATTTTTCCGTCAATCTTGCCTTATGAGGGCTTGTTTATTGCGGGACAAGTTGTACTTTTAAATGAAACCATAAGTTTTACCATATAGTGTACTGGAAAACAGCAAAAAAATTCCAAATGTGGAAAAATTGCAAAAAAAGTGTGGTGGCACAATAGGTTTTGGAATGTTTTTATTCACGGTGTTCACTATATGGTAAAACTGATGTGTGGGTATGATGCCTGAGGTCGGTGCGAGCTTGTAGATACCATACGTATAGGTTTACTTGTATCTAAGGGGTTAAAAAAAATTCACAAGTTTGTCTAATAAAAGTGGCGCACGTTTTGCGCCATTTTCCGAAACACGTAGCGTTCTTATTTTTTGGGATCTATGGCTCAGTGACGGCTTATTTTTTGCGTCTCGAGCTGACGTTTCTAATGGTACCATTTTTGCGCAGATGCTACGTTTTGATCGCCTGTTAATGCATTTTGCGTAAAACATGCGGCGACCAAAAAACGTAATTTTGGCGTTTGGAATTTTTTTGCCACTACGTCGTTTACCAATAAGATTAATTGATTTTATATTTTGATCGGGCATTTCTGATCGCGGCGATACCAAATATGTGTATATTTATTTTTTAACCCTTTAATTTTCAATGGGGAGAAAGGGGGGTGATTTGAACTTTTAGGTTTTTTTTTTTTTTTTTTTTTTTTATTTTACTAGTCCCCCTAGGGGGCTATAGCGATCAGCAATCCGATCGCTCTTATCTATCTGCTGATCGCATCTATACCGCTGTAAACAGCTGCTCCGTGCTGAGGGAAAACGAAAGTGAAACATCATAGCTGCAGGCGTCATCACATGACCCTGTGCTACGATGGCAACCACCGATAGTCACGTGATCACGCACGTGACTTCCAGTGGGGGCGGCGGTAAGTAAAAAACATGGCCCAGCGCATATAGATCTTGCTGCCAGACTTTGGCAGCAAGATTTAAGGGGTTAATGGCCGCGGGTGGAAGCGATTCCACCCGCGGCTAGCAGGCACACATGTCAGCTGTTGAAAACAGCTGATGTGTGCCGACCGCCGCTGCCTGCCTGCGGCAGGGGGCGGGGCTTAACGGGACATGCTCCATGACGGATATATCCGTCCATGGTCGTGAAGGGGTTAAAGGGAACTTGTCACCTGAAATTTCGCTATGAAACTAAAAGAATCCCCTTCTGCAGGTCATGGGCTGCATTCTAGAAAGGTTCATCTTGCTACTGGCCCCCCTTTCACACCTAAATAAACACTTTATAAAATCTTACCTTTTGGTATGCTAATGAGGTTTTCTGGCCACGAGGGCGGGCTGTATTGTGTCCGTTATTCCCCCTCCTTCCGCTGTTCGCCGTCCCACAGTATTGATTGACAGATGACGCCGCCGCTCTCCTGTTACTCAGGGCTCCTGAAGTCTCGCGCATGTGCAGTGGCAGTATCGCGGGACTGAGCACAGTTTAAATTGCGAGCGACGGTGATCGTATTGCGCAGGCGCGAGATTATGGGCAGGTACTTGAATGACGCTGGTAATGACAATGTCATCGCCAGCATCATCCAAATAGCCGCCCATAATCTCGCGCATACCAAAAGGTAAGATTTTATAAAGTGTTTATTTAGGTTTGAAAGGGGGGGCCAGTAGCAAGATGAACCTTTCTAGAAAGCAGCCCAGGAGCTGCAGAAGGGGAATCTTTTAGTTTAATAGCGAAATTTCAGGTGACAGGTTCCCTTTAAATGAAGCCAAAAAGGAACTGTTAATTCAGGGGAGAGACTGCCCTCTTCTGAAGCTTCAGTGTAAAGAAAAGCAAGAAATAACACTATACTTGTGAAGGTATCCTGAGTTGGGATTCTCAGACACTTGTGGAGAGGGGGATCTACTTTTCTTTCCTCTTGCCCTTTTTGGATCCCTCCTACATATTGCTTGCCCCCCCAACCCTCCAGTCTTAGGGGCTTGTTTCCCCTATGAGCTGTTCTCTCCCTTTCGGTCAGCACCATGTTGTAGAACAGCGGGAGCAGAGCAGATCTATAAACAGTTTAGTGGAGATGCTTCAGTATACATTGTATTATTCATTTAGACAGTCTTAAATGGACGAAAATCCAGCATCATGGTGTGTGGATAGAATAGAAATGTATTGAAAGCCCATCAAAGGTAATATACAGACCTCAATGTCAATAGAAAAACTAAAAAAGAACTACGTTTCTAACAATAAACATTCTTACTCATGTAGTGTCAAGTTTTAGTTTGTAAAACCCTTTTTTGCCATTTATTTCCATTGGACAGGAAGGCCGATATTACAATGAAGATGCAGAGGTAGAGGTGCGAGACCCCAAAAGAGACTACCAGCTTTACAAAGAAACCTGTGAAGATCTGCAGAGACTCATGGCTGAAATTCAGGATCTTAAAAGCAAGGGCAGCAAAGACATGGTAACCATTTCCTGATAGTTACATCATTTTACAGATTTGATTTAAAGGGGTAATCCGTCTCTGCTCACTTCCACATCAGAAAGTGAGAAAGCCATTCGCGTCACATCCACCCGTCCTTTTCATTATCTGTAGGCTTGATGTCATCAGCCTCATTCGTTTCCCAGTGCGGTAATGGAGCTAGATTGCCCCTTTAAATTGTATTTACGTAATTTTTGAAGACTCTTTCCCTACAGAGTGTTTATAATATTTGACAGGAAAAATATCCATGACTGTAGTCCTAAATTATATGGGGAATATAAAATACCCAGTGGTTCAAAAGTAACTTAATTCACAAATCTGAGACTGGTCTATACCCAGATTAAAAGGAGCGACATAGTACTAAGTTTAAAAAGGAATTTTTATTAGGATATGTTAAATAAAAGAAGATTAAAAAAGATATCATTAGTGTCTACTAAAATTGTGGACGTGGACTGTATCTAGTAAGTATATTACAGTACAATTAGAATATAGAAGACATACAATTAACACCAGAAAATTCATAAATATAAATTGTCAAAATATAAAATTGTCAGTGTCTCAATAACTTGTCATGTGGCCTTGATCATCATTACAGTTTGACGACGACGTCTCCTGCTGCTCACAAGTAGTTATTGTCTGCTGAGGCATGGGATCCCACTCTTCTTGATGGGTGGCTCTCAGGTCATTGAGATTCTGGGATACAGAGTTACAAGCCTCTACATGGTGACTCAGCTGATTCCATAGGTTTTCTATAGGATTCAGGTCTGGAGAAAGTGCATGCCACTCCATTTGAGGTATCCCAGTATCCAGCAGCCATTCCCTAATGATGCAACTTCGATGAGCTGGAGCATTGTCGTCCATGAAGATGACGTTAGGCTCGTGGAGTTCATGCAGAGGCACAATGACTGGATTAATGAGGTTATTCTAGTAGTAGGGGCTTGTCACTGTTCCATTCACACAGTGTAGGGCAGTTCTGTATTGACTAGACACAACTGACAACAATGTAACACCATCACCACCAAAGGATCGTCTGGTGACTACAGTGGTTGATGCATAGCACTCTTCTTGACATCCCCAACATCGTTGGTGGCCATCATTTGTGTTCAGCGTGAATAGACTTTTGTTGGTGAACAGCACTGAGACCTACTAGTCCCTCGTCCAGGATAAATGCTCCCTGGCCCGTGCAAAACAATGAAGTCTGTACCTGGTGGTGTGGTCAGGTACCTTGCAGGTC